>NC_143134.1:19810530-20113560 GCF_059928025.1 Delphinapterus leucas
GTGGTTGAGAAGCCGCCTGCCAATGCAGGGGACACGGGTTCGATCCCTGGTTCGGGAGGATCCCACATGCCCCAGAGCAACTAAGCCCATGCGCCACAACTACTGAAGCCTGGGCGCCCTAGAGCCCACATGTGGCAACTACTGAAGCCCGCATGCCTAGAGCCCATGCTCCACAACAAGAGAAGCCACTGCAGTGAGAAGCCCATGCACCACAACGAAGAGTAGCCCCCACTCGCCGCAACTAGAGAAAAGCCCACGTGCAGCAACGAAGACCGAAAGCAGCCAAAAAATAAGAATGTAATAAAAAGCCCTACACATTAACAAAAAAGTTATAAAAAGAAAAAAAGAGACTATTGCCCCCCCCCAAAAATCAGTGAGAAGAACGGCATTGTTTTACATTGCTGCAAATCTTTTTAATGTCTGACTTAACAGAAGATGCTGAGGTTCTCTTAATTGCTTCTGCGTTCAACATACTACACTATGTTGTGTAGGTTAAATATATGAAGAAATCCAGTCTTAGGTATGTAGTTGGGAAGGGAGGAATAGTTTCCTTTTTTTTTTTAAATAGATGTTGACTTTTTTTTTTTAAGCTTTATTTATTAAATTTTATTTATTTTTGGCTGTGTTGGGGCTTAGTTGCAGCATGTGGGATCTTCCATTGCAGCACACAGCCTTCTCTGTAGTTGTGGCATGCGGGTTTTCTCTTCTCTAGTTGTGGCGCACAGGCACCAGGGCGCGTGGGCTCCGTAGTTTGCAGCACACAGGCTCTAGTTGAGGCTCGCTAGCTCAGTAGTTCTGGCGCAAGGGCTTAGTTGCCCCGAGGCATGTGGGATCTTAGTTCCCTGACCAGGGATCAACCTGTGTCCCCTGCATTGTAAGGCAGATTCTTTACCACTGGACCACCAGGAAAGTCCTGGGAGGAATAGTTTAATAGGCTTTTCAGGTAGTTACAGATATCTCTTTGATACTACAGCAAAACTCAACACGTGATAGTTTCTTAAAGGTTTGTGGAGTCTGAAACCATATCAGTTGTCTGTTATATTAGAATCCAATGCTCTATCTTGCACTTTTACTTATGCATAACTTTTTAACATCACAAGCACTGGCCATTCAGTTATGCAGATTTTCCAAATGTTGATACATTTCATTACACAGTATTAAAAATCACAATCATTAATATTACTACTGATCTCATCTGAAATATCTGTAAGTATTCAGAAGTTATCAAGCTCAGGAGATACACGTTTTCCAAAACTTTGAGTTTTGCTTGAAAGCTCAGATTTTATCACGGGCAACAAATACTGTCCATTGAGGTAACCGATTCACCGTTCATTTGAGAAAATGTCTGCCAAATATACAAGCCTGAGTAGTTTGTCAGTAGCTCCTTCTAGTAAAAATAATGTTCCATGAAAAGAGCAACTACTTCAGCTTGAAACAAATAATTGCACCCATACTTTTCCTTCAACCACTGTACTCTGGTGTATAACAGAATGCTATAAGTGTACTTTCCATTCTGTCACACAGAATGTTCAACACACATGTACTGAAGAGTCAAGACTTTCAATAGCAGAGACTTGACAAAATTAATTTTTACTGTTTCATCAAAGACATTACGTAAAACTGGCATTTTAAAACTGCTGGTACATGGCAATGAAGATTACCATGACTACTGGTACCATTTGGTGCCAAGGCCTTGATACATGCTAAGATGCCTGCAGATTTACCAACCCTTGCTTTTGTACCATTGGTGCAAATGTCAACACAGTGAAAAAGGCAAATATCATCATGAAAATAGTTTCAACTTCAGAGACGTTCTGACACAATTGAGGGGTTGCCAGACCACACGTCAAAATGGAATAAATGATCGCTGTTTTGACAGTGGTTACAGACCCCCTGTGACCAGAAAAATGCACCTACGTACAAGCACACACATTACAACTTTACATACATCAGAAGGTTCAAAAATCCCTTATCAAATGTCCTAGCTTAAGAATTCCATTAGCAGAAGATTGAGTAAATCTCCAAGTTGGATTTAATTACTTCAAAACAACAATAATCTGCTTGGCATTACAAATAAACTCTAAACAAGTCACATTCCAACAACCTCAAACACCTTCACCTAAACTAAAAGAAGCAGTTCAAGTTTTTAAATAAATAAAACTACATTAGGGAAATTTAAAGGTTTGAGGTAAGAATCCCAGCTCTACCACCTGCTCAAGGATACAGTTAGTAAACTAGCCTTCCTAGCCGAGTTTCCTGTCTCTATGGAAAATCAACAGCATCTATTTATTTCAAAGATTAATAACAATATCAATAAAGCACCTAAAACAGTACCTGGCACATAACTGAGAAATCTAATTTATATATTACCAGACTTTACTTCTCTTTCCTTCTACTAAGGAAGCAACTTGCAGACCTTTGATTACTCAATTTTAATTTCCATTATCACCTAAGAGAAGGGAAAAGAGACTGTAATTGAGAATATTAGCTAAAACATCTATCTCCAACCCTTTAATTTTCCTATTTAACAGCATAAGAAGCTTAAAATAAAGTTTACCTTTCTTCCTGCAACTCAACTAGGCAAATATAGATGTATAAATACGTAATATATGGTAATCTTTTTACTGATTTAATAAAATTAATTCTTTCCTTCAGTCTCTCATCATTCTGCTTATTCCACAATTTTCAAAAATTTTAAAATATAGTTCACTAAAAGAGAGTACTAAAAAATACCTAAGTGTAATTTTTGGTTTATTTTAGTAACCTGAGACAAAATGCCATTATCTCTTGTAATTTTTTTTTTTTTTTACCAATAAAGGGGTAAGAAAAAATTTTTAGCATCTTAAAAGAAAACAAGGATACTGCCTAATACTAGATAAATATGATCATTCATGTTATTTAATGGGCGAAGTTACACTACTTTAAGTGATGGTACTGCATTAGTACCAGACTTCTGTCAGCAGTAATGCTAGTGCTGAGAGAAAGAAGTGTGACATGTGAAACAAGGTAAGAATGTTAACTAATACCTTTGCTATGAGTCATTACGTTTTGGAATACAGCTGATGTGCCAATATTCTGAAATTTGCAAAAAATGGGGTTCTACTATTTTCTTCTACAAATTGACCCTAGTGCCTAAATCGAACATGCATACTACTCTAAGAAACACAGAACACAAATGATCTTAAAATCTATTTATATTGTAGCATAAAACATACTGAATGGATTTAAAGCCCTCAAATTTTGTGTGATACCCCAAAGATTATTTGCTTCTCAAATTTTATTTATGTCCTTATTCGGGGAGTATTTAGATTCTCCCAATGAAAGTTTTTTTTTCCAAGAACCAGTCCGCAAGTCTAAGTCCAAAAATAAACAGGAAGCAGTGTTGAAAAAGATGCAATACATTTGGATCCAAGTTTCACTGACTTCATGTAATAAAATCATACCCTAAAATAATATCCTATGAAAGAAAGTTTAAGAATGTCAAATATGGAGATGAGGAAAATTATATTTACATTAATTAATGAAAATAATAAAAATTTATTATTTAATACTTAATATTAAATAGTGAAAATTTGCATTAAAATAATTAAAATAACCATATTGGTTAATTTTTCCTTATCTTTCACCCAAAATTACACACTTCAGATTATCCATGTGTATTTGAATTTTTAATAATTTTATTTTCACAAGTAAAATTTGAACAAATTATCAGAATTGCTACTGCAAAAAATCATGAGGAAAAACTCCTTACTGTTTCACATTAAAATGATGAACTTGGTTTTCTAGTTTGTTGAATCTAGATTTTAAAAACAAAACCAATAATATCTCTATTAGTAAATAACAAAGAACTGGGAAGGAGTCAAGTCATGCAAGTTATAAATGGGACAGCACTGGCCACATGTTGATGTTGGGTGATGGGAGCTCATTATACTATTCCATCTTCTTCCTGTAATGTTCAAAATCTCCATAATCAAGTTTTTTAAAAAATTCAAAAAGAACTAGCCAAATTTAAAAACAGGCAATTATTAGCTTCAGGGAAAATGAAGGGATGCACAAGAAATGAGCAACACTACAGTGTAGTACCGGCTCAGTAGAGAATATCTGCATTCTTGTAACAATGTAAGCACTGACTTCTAATTTAACCACAACATGTGATGTAACGCTGGGGCAAACGCACAAAAACGTCAACAGCTTAATCTTCATCTACCATGGAAGGAAGTCAATTGAAAATGTCTAAAATTGAAAGAAATAGAAATATAATTTTATTCACAAAAAATGTAATTAAGCCCAAGGGAAACAGCTAGAAGAAGGGTTCAACATACTTGCCTTTAGGAGAAGGGCTAAGGAGGATTAGGGAGTGAGTGTGGAAGGGATTGCCATTTTTCATTCTAAACCCTTTAGTATAGTATGGGATTTTTTAAAAACGTTTTTCATTGTGAAGTCTAACAAATATAGAAAATCAAAATCAAAACAACAATCTTCAGGTTAATCAGTTATTACAAACATCTGTACAACCACCATCCAGGTCAATTTGCCACCCCATGAGCCTTCCCAGAACCCCTGGCAATCACAACTGCCTATCACTGCTTAACGATAACCACTGTCCTGGCTTTTATAGTTAATTACTTTGTAGCTATTCTTTATAAAGTTTTACCAGCTTCATATGTGTCTCTAAATCTATGGTTTAATTCTAAATGTTTTTGAACTTTATATCTGTGGAATCAAAGAATATGTATAAAACATACACATACCATTTTCCTCACTTTGGCTGATGAGAAGTTTTTAATAGCCTTTAAAGACAATTGCCCAGTTTCCTCATTCTCCTACTCTCCCTTACTCATCATAAATATTCAAGTAATAACAATAGCTAAACCCTTATTATGTGCTGGGTTTCTGTTTTAGGAATATTAACTCATTTAATCATCAAAACAAAATCCTAAGACAAGTTTTACTGTCATCCTCATTTTACAGAGGGGGAAAACAGGCACAAAGAGGTTGAGTTAACTTGCCCAAGATCACACAGCTAGTAGGTGGCTGGGCAGGATTCAAAACATGGACTTTGTGCTCTGACCTACCTTCTCATGGGAGAATAGCTATCAATAAAGGAAAAACTAAAAGTACAGGATATGATAAAATGTTATTACTGTTAACTATGAAGGTTAAAATAAAAACTACATGAGAATGATTTTAGTGCCTCATCCTTCTCCCAAACAATTAGCTACATCAAAGGTAAACTACTTAAAGTGCCTGAAGAGCCGTGTGTGCATAGAATAAGTACCCCAACACAGGCTGTAACTGTCCTGAAGGGCTTACGTGGGCCAAAAGACAATGAGAGTATCTGATCAAATGTCAAAATTCTGTCTTAGTTCTGTAATGTTATTTAAGGAAAAATTCTGAGCCTTGAGTAACTAAGTCCACTGTCTTATTTTTAAATTAAGGCCCCCAGAAAGTCTAACATCTCAAACAATTTAACTTACCAGTAATAATAATGTGGGGCTGTCTCTTTTCTAAGACATCTTTGAGAGTTAACAAGATTAACAGTACAAGAACAACTGAAATCACCTAATCCAGTTCTGTTTTCTTAAGGCTAAGCATACTGGAACTCAGAGGAGTACTTACCCGAAGTGACATATACTAGTCTGTCGCTAGGATAGAAACCCAAGGTCTCCTCGCTTCTTTCTACTACACGGCTATATACCATCAGTCCACTTACAAAGCTGCCAAGTCAATAAATTCATGATTGCCAAAAGTATGTCTCAGTCATGCTACCTTTCACCCATACTTGTCCCCCTTCATAACCTCATTATAGTAAATTTTCTTCCTCCATTCAATAAATACTGGATACCTACTGTGTTCCAGGCTTTCTCTTAAGCATAGCAGTTTATATATAGAATGTCCCACATACAGCTTACAGTACAACAGTAGAGGTTTGGGGTACTAATACTATAAATACAAAGTGCTACGAAGGTAGATTCTTAAAATACTCCCAAAAAAGGGAGATGAGTAAAAGGGTTACAGGCATGACCTGAAGGATAAGAATGATTCTGATAAGAGAACTGTGGCAGGAGTATCAGGCCTTCCAAGGTAGGAACAGCAAAAAAAAAAAAAAAAAATCACGAAGTCCCAAAGTAAGAGTGTACAGGACTTGTGTGAAGAACTGTATCCATTTAGCTGGATCGTAAACCACACTAGCAAATAAACTTAGAGAAGTAGGGGCCATACCAGTGAGAAGTCTCACATTCTATACTAAAATATCTGAATGTAATTCATAAGCCTGTGGATACAGTGACCACTAAAGATTTCTGAGGAAAATAAAACTGGGACGGCATTTAAGATTAACTTAGAAGCAAAACGTGACAAGAAGCAGGGAATCATTTAGGAAGTTAGAGCAATCCTGATGAGAGATACTGAGAACCTTAACCAAGGTAAAAGTGGGTATGGAAAGAAGATTAAAGCATTACAGAAGTAAAAAGAGTATGCCATGACAGCTGAATACATGTAGGAGGGGAAAGACAATTTGGTGCCTTTGATGGAAAAGAACTTAGGATGTACTGTTAACAGAAAACAGGCAAGCTAAACTAAAGGTTGAGCCAGATGTAACCCATTTAGAGACTATAATCTAAACCAAGGGGGAAATGTATTAATCTTACTTTATTTCAGAAAAGTAAACCTTCTCTTAGTAAAATAAACATAATAGACTATGATATGCAAACTACAGTATGCAAAAAACCCAAATTAAAGCTGCATAATTTGAAAATTGGGTGCTTTTTATACTTATTGCATTTGTATAGACATAGGTACTAGAATAAATCATGTTTCTATTAAAATATACATACCAAGCTTCAGCATAAGATACTAGGAATGTGCTGTATGTTAAAAGTAATATTTAACAACCACAGATGAAAATTATTTAATGAATCAGTTGCAAAATGCAGTTACTAAATATTAGCAGAAGAAAATTACCACTGATCCATCATACATGTCACAAGCTATCATTTGGTTCAGTTAAGTTTGGAATCATCAATTTCTTCTGATTAAATCAAATGCATGTGGTCTTTGCCTGTTTAACAGTGAACTACGCACAGGGTTTGTATTCTAGACACCTTGGAGCCCTAGTGCTCAGCATTTAGGAGGCCCCTAGAAGATCTTTGATAAAGGGAATAAATGGACATCAACAAAGGAATGTTTTTCAAGTATACAGCACTTTTATAACTTGGCGAGTATTACACAACAGCACAGAACTAATGATCCAATATCTGAGTACCTACTGTTCAATAGGTAATGGAATTACAAAATGAGTAACACATGACTCCTCCCTTCAACTTAGGATTTATCTCTCTGAACAAGCCAAACACCACAGGCTTCATCAGAAGACCCTGATTTACACTATTTGTATGACCATCAGTGAATCTCTTAACTGCTTTAAGCTTCCAGTTTCTCATCTGAAAAACAGATGAGGATTCAATAGAAAGAAATGTGAGAGTGCTCTGTATCAGAAGTACAATGTATGCCAGTTGGCTCCCCACACAATTCAGCAAACTGATCAGGTACTTAATTAAGAATGACATTGAGGACTTCCCTGGTGGCACAGTGGTGAAGAATCCACCTGCCAATGTAGGAGACACGGGTTCGAGCCCTGGTCCGGCAACACCCCACATGCCGTGGGGAACTAAGCCCGTGCGCTACAACTACTGAGCCTGCGCTCTAGAGCCTGCGAGCCACAACTACTGAGCCCGCGTGCCACAACTACTGAAGCCCGCGGGCCTAGAGCCCGTGCTCCACAACAAGAGAAGCCACCACAATGAGAAGCCTGCGCACCGCAACGAAGAGTAGCCCCCGCTCGCCACAACTAGAGAAAACCCGTGCGCAGCAACGAAGACCCAACGCAGCCAAAATTTTAAAAATATAAATTTTAAAATTAAAAAAAAAAAACAAAAACGAATAACACTGACACAAGCAAATCCAAGCATTCAACTGGCTCAACACAAGGCCATCATCCTACCGTGGCCTTGGAAAAACCCTCAAAACAAACAGTACACTGACCGTAAGTCAGAAATAGGATCTTATTATGAGGACAACACATTCTAGAGACAGATAATTTATAAATTTTCACTAGACAAATTTTTGAAAATTAAAAGTACATATTTTATCTGAGTATTAGAAAATTCCTACTGTAATTCAAACACACAATACTATTAAAATTCAAACTTTAATATTTCTGAACAATGAAATAATAAAACTACTTTATTGAATATAATGTCTCCTCCATCTCAAGACTTCCTCCATCTAAGACCATCTCAAATGAATGCAAAATCCTAAAGTTTCAAAACTAGAATTTTGAAATACACTAATAAACAAATCTGGGGGAAAACTAAAGCCCTTCCACTGATCAAATCCAGCTTCAAAATACACAACAATAAGCTCTCCAGAAGACATGCTATATATCTATAACACCGTTATTTTCTTATCCACCTAAGTTAATCTTTATAAGACGATTAAATGCATTATTTCTTCACAGAATATGCCAATCAACACCACACTCTCATAGTAGGCAAGTGCAAAAAAACTAAAAATCTCCCCTCAAAAATGGAAGATGCTATCAAGAATATTTCTGAGCTAAATATGGATGGCACCTATTTCAACTAAATTATCTAAAAGCAGTGTACAACCATGAAAATGCATCACCATTTATTTGTACGTGAAATTTACACAGCAAGGACACCTTTACCGCATGGACCTTAGATTTTTCTTGTGACGGTTTTATATATATCATCATCTAGTGCTCCTTATTTTATTCAGGAAAAAATAATAATAAAACACGGCATAAGTAATAAAAGATTTAAGATTATCTTCCAGAAAGGTGACTTTTAAAACTGTTCTTTCCCTGCTTGGACAACAAACATAAAATGTTCTTAAACTAGAACAGACTCAGCTGAAAGGAAATCCTTCAGCAACAGAGATTTTGGAAAGATTCTATATCCAAATTCTGCATTATTAAATGCTTTCTTACCTTCTGCTACATCATCATCTACTGCTCCTTTCACCTGAGAAAAACACCACTGAATATCATTCCCTCCTCCAGCTCCTGGAAAAAGAAAACATACCAATTAAAACTGAGTCCTACTCATGTTTACTCTCATAAACAGAGATGGCATCCATAGTTGGCATGATACTAACAGCCTGGTACTGCCCACACATACAACCACCACCCCACAGCACTAATTTGGAAAAAGGTTAGTCCCCAATAGTTGGTATTGCATCAAAAAAGAGAGAGAGATTCCAGGTCTGAAATATTTAAAGGCCATGTACTATCGTTACCACTGTACATCAGTTCAAAAGTTCCCTTCCATTTTCCCTTCCCCTCAAACACAGTAAAAGCCTTACTTCAAGCAAGACCTACCAGAAAAAAGTAAATACCGAAAGTTAAAGAGTTTTCCTTTAAGGCTACAAAAGGCTGCAGGAGAGTTAATAAGGTTAAGCTACCATAAAACACGGAACGAAGAGAAAACTTCAGGAACATTACTGCCTGGGTGAGGAGCGATGATTCATATGAACCCTATCACCACAGCGCACATACAGCAAACACAACCTCACCACCCATTTCTTTGCAGTTCATTACCAGCAAATCACTGGCTCCAGAGAGGAAAAGAAACTGAATTGAATGTTGGTGAAGAGATTGCCAAAAGGAAGCTTGGTTTGCCTCCCTTCACCTAATCCGTCAGAATCCAAAGGACCTGGCAAAGAATTAATTTCGCTCATTTGTCATCATCTTGTGCAGAACAATTTTAATTTCACTTAATCATTCAACAAGGCCAAAAAGCAACTTATGCATAGCAAACCCTAAGTCAATCCAATATGTTAACTTTTTTACGGGTTTAATTATCTATCTAAATATTGATAAAAGCACGGAAAACTGGTTTAGTCCCTGAATGTTTCCATTTCACTGCCAAGCAGGGAGGGGGCAATGTCCAGGATCTATGGAGAAAGAAACTGAATCTAGATCTAGGACTGATTCTACTAGATGAAGGAAGATATTCAGCAACACCAAAATATACAAAAATAATCCTCGAAGCAATTACCTTTCTCTTCCTTCACCTCCGTTCCTTGCTAAATATTCCAACCTGGTTTTCTCTCTGCATCTCCCCCCCTCCGCCCCAAGCTTTTACCTAAATCTCTCTCCTCTTGGCTATTTATATCTCTGAGCTCCACAACTATTTTAACTAACTCCATGAAACCCTTTTGGGAAAAGGACATCTGCACAAAAGCTAACATGCAAAACGGAAAGTTAAAATTACATTTTTCACGCAACTCGCTGTATTAGAGGCCTTGCACTCTTTGGACCTAAAGGGTAAAAAAAAACGAAAGGGAGATGGTTCCAGACAAAAAAAAAAATTCAGGCTTACAGTCTCAAAAATATACGTACCCACAGTGGAAAGAAATACACGTTATGTCCCCATTGTATCTCAACTTATAAAGCACTCTTCCTTCTCAGTGCAAAATATATTTATTTGTAGGAACACCCAAAAAGGTTTGCAGCAGGGAGAAACAGAGGAACTAAAGGAAGGAAGAGCCGCAGAAAAGCCCCCTGTGGGGGGGCGGGGGCGGAGGTTCCACCGGGCTCCCAAGCGCAGGGACGAATCGGCACTCGCCCCTACCCCGCCCCACCCACGCCTTACCCCTCAGCTCGCCGGCACACACCCCACCCCCACCCATGCCCAGGCTCCAGCCGTCCTGTTCAAAGCCATTTCGATACCACAGCGACCACTCGCCTCTCCAGAACCCGCCCCACCCCCACCCCAGCCCACTTGACCAATTCCCTGAAATCCCAGGGGTGCCCCGTGGCTCTCCGAGAGGCGCAAGCAGTCGCTAGGGGGTGATGGAGGGAGGAGGAAGGAAGCGGTGCCTTGTCAGTGGAGAGGGTGATTTCTCCTTTACCTGCCATGTTGCGCTGCAAATGGTGACCCTGCTGGGTTCCTCGGGGTCTCCGCTTCCTGAACTCACCCCCCTCACCTGGGGATGGGGGGGTAGAGAGGGCGGATGGCGGCGGATGGCACCTGTGGGGGGAGGGGGCGGGGGTCGGGGAAGAAGGAAGGAGGGGCTGGCAAACCAGCCGGCGGGATGGTGGATTTCACTCTTGGTCTTCCCCACTCTTGCTCTTTCTCCAGCGGCGGCGGCGGCGGCTACGACAGCGACGGCGGCGGCGGCAGCGGCAGGGCAGGCGACTCCACTTTCAAAATGGCGCCGGCTGGCCTGGCCAGTGACGTCACCAGGAGGGCGGAGCCGCAGGCCTGGGCCGGAGGGGCGGGGCGGGGCGAGGGCTGGAGCGAGGAGCGGAGGGGGAGGGGCGGGGAGCGGCCCGGCGGGCTCCTGGCCCCGCCCCTTCCCGCCTAGCCCCGCCCCTTCCCGCGTCGCCCCGCCTGCTGCGTCCCCTCCGGCCTGGCCCAGGCCCTCCCTGTCTCAGGCGGTTCCCCCTCTGCCCGCCCTGCCAGTCCCAGTCCGAGGTCCTGCTGCACATCGGTGCCCACACCGTCGCGCCAGTGCCTGGACTCTGGGGCCGGCTCAGTGGTCCAGTTAACGTGGTCGCTCGTAGAGATTGGTGGGGTCTTGTGTCTTTGCAGAGAATACCCGTACTGTATTGCTACTTAAAATAATGACACTGCGGGGCAGCCCCGCGGCCAGTGAAATACAGGGACGGTAGCGCTGACTCGTTGCTCAGCCAAGGTGAAAGTTCGCGGATCTGAGGAGGACGTAGCTGGGCTGGTGCCATCTGGGTGAATTAAATTACCTTCTCATGGGCCCTGGAACTGAGGCGAGAGCCCTTGGCAAAGGAAGGCAGTTAAGAATGGTTTCAAAAAAGAAAACTCAGTTTGCTAGCAGCAGAATATGCCCGAAAGGGTGGCCCAGGTCTGTCCGGCCAAAAGTGTAGAAATAGTAGTTAAGATGGGCTCTGAAGCCAGGATGCCAAATGCTGACTCCACGCACGAGATGAGGGTAAAAATCCTACCTTATAGAATTGTTTCGAAGGTTAAATGACTTAATTTGAGTACATGATAAACGTTAGCTGCAGTTATTATTAGATTTGTATTGAAAGCATCTTCAGTGGAGTTAAAGGGTATAAGGAAAAAAATAAACTGGAAACACCAGTCATCAGTCAAGAGGGGATGTGTACTTCTTTCAAAGACGCACTAAAGATGCAGTCACTATATACTGTACACTTTACATATCTCACTTAATCTCCACAATATTCCTGTAAGATAGAGAACCACAATTTCCACATGAAAACTGAAAACATCCAGGATTTAACCTTCAGGCAGAAAGGAGTGATAAGGCATTCAGAGATCAAGGAGAAGTTTATGATTATTTACACTTCCTCTCCATTATCTCCACTTTCTGCCTTATTTTGTTTTTTTTTTTTTTCTGGTACGCGGGCCTGTCACTGTTGTGGCCTCTCCCGTTGAGGAGCGCAGGCTCAGCGGCCATGGCTCACGGGCCCAGCCACTCCGCAGCATGTGGGATCTTCCCGGACTGGGGCACGAACCCGCGTCCCCTGCATCGGCAGGCGGACTCTCAGCCACTGCGCCACCAGAGAAGCCCTCTGCCTTATTCTTGATCTGCGGAGCAGTTCGGTTTCAAAATTCCTCCACAGTGGAACAGCTGCACCATTGTATTATTATTCCTCCGTTTCTACGTTAATATTTTTCATCTAACCAATGAACAAACCAAAACTAAAAATCCACCCTGTATCTGTCATCTCTCAGCTACCTGAAAGATACAAAACTTTAATGCAGTGTGTGCGGTACTGACTTCTATTTTGGTTGATTTCGTAAATGTATTTCTCCGGATATGCCTTTATTCTTTGTTTTCCTTTTCATGTTCTCTGCCCTTGTTCGATAGCTCAATCCTATGCTCTCTAAAAAACCTTAACCAGAAAAGAGAGAATAGATCATTAAACTAGAGGACTGGCACCCCATACACAAGTCATTTTTCTTTCTTATGCTTCATTTTTTGCCATGTGTTAAGATTTGTGTCTTCACACTTCCTGAAAAATGATTTGGTCTACATAAACGATTTGTTCTTCTTAAGCACCAAAGAGCTTGCCTAGAAACTGGGATAATTTTAACAAAAGTTCATATAGCACTGACTATGTGCTGTGTGCTGTTCTAAGAACATTATGTAGAGTCTTGAAAGTACTACATGTCTGTGGAAGCTGAGATGAGCCTAATAAGCAAGGATCAGTGCCCTCTGGAGCCCTGGTATGAGTGACCTGGCACTTTTTGACCCTGGGCAGTCTTTTCGGTGGACCACAAACTCCCTCTCTTTCCTTTGAATGGCACTTAGGAAGAGAGGCCAGAAGACCCATTAGCCCAAAGACAAGAGTTGCTCTTGTTCATCTCTCTGTCCTTATCTTACATTCTATCTTCCATCCTCTGCACTATGGCTCTGTCCCTGCTACTTCACAGAAACAGTTTCTGTCAAGGTCATTGACGATCTTCAAGTTACCAAATGCAATGGTCACTTCTTTGGTTTTCTCTTTCTCTCCTTCCCCAAAGCATTTGAAGCTGCTGATCACCCCATGCTTAATGAGACCCTTTTTTTTCTTGACACATTATTGGTTCCCCACAAACTTTCTAGGCACCCCTTTCAGCTTCCTTTGCTGGCTCCTCCTCTCAGACCACCCTCTAAATATTAAGGCAATCCTGTCTCTCTGGGTCTTCTTCTCTAATTTTACACTCTTCTGGGCAACTTCATTCAGTATTTACAGATATTTACAGGTGTAAATACCATGTATTTACCAGTGACTGCCAAATCTAGATCTCCAGCTCTGTTCTTGCCTTGGAACTGCAGACACACACCTCTACTTGCCTACATGACATTTCTACAGATGTCCAATAAACATTTCAAACAAGGGACTTCCCTGGTGGTGCAGTGGTTAAGAATCCACCCTGCCAATGCAGGGGATTAGGGTTCAAGCCCTGGTCCGGGAGGATCTCACATGCTGCAGAGCAACTAAGCCCGTGTGCCACAACTTCTGAGCCTGTGAGCCACAGCTACTGCGCCTGCATGCCATAACTACTGAAGCCTGCGCACCTAGAGCCCGTACTCAGCAACAAAGAGAAGCCACCGCAATGAGAAGCCTGTGCACCGCAAAAGAGTAGCCCCCGCTCGCCACAACTAGAGAAAGCCCGCGCACAGCAATGAAGACCCAACGCAGCCAGAATAAATTAATTAATTAATTAATTTTATTTTTAAAAAAATTTCAAACAAGCACTGCCAGAATATAAGTCTGTGTCCCCTCAATACCTTGGCAGACACTGTCACTTTCCTGGAACATCACCATCCACTCACCCCACCCCCACCCACATGCCCATCCCTCTTTCCTTCCTCAGCCAACAAAATGCTTTCTGATTATTTTAAAACCAATGTAGAGACTTCCCTCGTGGTCCAGCGGTTAAGACTCTGCTCTCCCACTGCTGGGGGCCTGGGTTCAATCCCTCGTCAGGGAACTAGATCCTGCATTTCACAACTAAGAGTCCACATGCCGCAACTAAAAGGATCCCAAACGCCCACAACTAAATGATCCTGCGTGGGGACTTCCCTGGTGGTCCAGTGGTTAAGAATCCACCTTCCAACACAGGGGACGTGGGTTTGATCCCTGGTCAGGGAACTAAGATCCCACATGCCATGGGGCAACTGAGCCTGCACGCCACAACTAGAGAGTCCGAGTGCCACAACTAGAGAGAAGCCTGCACGCCGCAACGAAAGATCCCGCGTGCCGCAACTAAGACCCAATGCAGCCAAAATAAATAAATAAATATTAAAAACAAACAAAAAATGTAGATATAACAACCTCCAGGAAGGCTTCCCTGATATTCTCCCCATTCCCTACCCACCTTAAGCTGTGTTAGATGCGCTTCCAAAATATTCTCATAAAATCTAATGCACTGGGGCTTCCCTGGTGGCACAGTGGCTAGGAATCCGCCTGCCAGTGCAGGGGACACAGGTTCGAGCCCTGGTCCGGGAAGATCCCACATGCTGCGGAGCAACTAAGCCCGTGCACCACAGCTACTGAGCCTGTGCTCTAGAACCCACGGGCCACAACTACTGAAGCCCGTGTACCTAGAGCCCGTGCTCCGCAACGAAGAGTAGCCCCTGCTGGCCGCAACTAGAGAAAGCCAGTGTGTGGCAACAAAGACCCAATACAGCCAAAAATAACCAAATAAATTAAAAAATAATAAATTTATTTTAAAAAATCTAATGCACTTCTCTCTTACCAGATCATGTTAGAATTATCTAAATATGTGTCTGTTACTAGACTGAGTTCTGTGAGGGTAGGAAGTTGTCATATTCACCTCCATATCATAAGCCACATAATTTGTTGGATTGATGGATGAGTGAATAAATCTCTCTGGCTTGGGAAGAAAACCACTGACATGTTGGCTCCTTATCACTTAATGTATCATAAGTGTTTTCCCTCACCCTTCTTAATCCTGGAAGAAAGAGACATTTTACAAATTATCTTGGCCATGCTGATCTATATTTGTTAGGCAATAGTTGGCTAAAGATGTAAGTTGCTTATACGCAGAGTCATCCACACTACTTCCAACTGGTCCTTTGTCCCCGAATACATATTATCTAAGAGAATCCCATAGGACACCATTCCCTCACCAACATGAACCACGTGCTATTATGCAAGCATTTTTCCATGTGAGCCTGAGCCAGAACTTCAACAACTGACTACGCGTCAGATGCACAAAGTAATAGTTCCTAGCAGAGATGGGTTCAGCTTAGGCACACCAAGAGGAAAACTCCCTCTGGGTTTTCCTGATGACGTCCTTCAGTCTGTAAGGCCTGGAGGTGTTTTGCTTCCAATCTGAGCTGAAAGGCACTAAAGGACACCCACAATCTCACCAGCAGAATGGAGTTAACGGGACTCACCCGTGGGTTTTTGCAAGAAGGCTTTTTAAAGAATGTTATATGATGAGAGGAGAATCACTTGAAAGTTGTTCTTTTCCTTGGAGTTAAGATGAACACAAACCTCCTCCACAGTAAGTAGAAGTGGCACTTAGATTCTCCTCTAGGCAATTAGAACTTGGGGTGTCTAGGAAAAACCATCAACTCAAAGGTAAAAGGCGAGGTCCCTGGGACTTCCCTGGCAGTCCAGTGGCTAGGACTCTGCACTTCCTCTGCAGTGGGCACAGGTTCTATCCCTGGTCGGGGAACTAATATCCTGCATGCCATGTGGTGAGGCCAAAAAATAAATAAATAAAATAAAAATAAAAGAGAGAGGTCCCTGATTAGAAAATGATATCGTTTAGGAACTATATTCAATATCCTGTGATAAACCATAATGGAAAAGAATATGAAAAAGAATACATTTATATGCATAGCTGAATCACTTTGCTGTATATCAGAAATTAACACATTATAAATCAACTATACTTGAATAAAATAAATTTTCAAAAGAGAAAATGATATGGTTTAAAACACTGGCAAACCCGTCAGAGCCATGCTTTCTGATATGGAACAGGTTCAAGGGCTTTACAGGGAATATTATAAGCAGATGTCAGCTTTTTACATAATTTCTTAATATGTATAAATTCGGCCTGGAAGACAGTTTCCCAAGACTCTGCAGAGTCTAGGCTATAATGACAATTCACCCCACAATGTTCAAGGTGTAGAACTCACTATGAAATCACCAAAATATCCTACACTAGCAGGTGTTTAAGAAAAACAATAGTGAATCCACCAGGAGGATTATTATGTCATCAAACATTTGGGAAAACAGAGGAAATTGCTTGTGCTTTAGGAAGAGGATACAAAATACTGATACAATATGATCAAAGTAGTACAACAAACATACACGAGATATGCAGAGTCGAAAATACAAAGGAAATGCACAAGGTGCTCACAGAAATGTCTCTGGGCAGTGGCACAATGAGTAATTTTTTCCCCTTTGACATTTGCATTTCTCCAAATATTCTATAATCTGTATATATTAGGGAAAAGAATAAACTTAATTTTAAGATCCATTCTAATGCTTGTAGTAGAGCATGATGATAAAGTCTATGTTCCAGATTTCCCACATTAAAGTAAAGGTTGTAGTCCATTATAACTGTATTCACAGATGTGATTTAATCCATGGCTTTACCCTAAAACCGAGAAATTTCTGTTTTGGTCTTTTAACATTATGTATATTTAAAGATGAAGGAAAGATTAGTAAATTCATGCCATTACCTTCTGTTTATAAATTGCAACCAAAAATCTTGTCTTATGCTTTCATGGGAGGTACGGTCTATAAATATACAGCCTGAAATCTCCTTGGTGTGAAATGTAAACTTTATAAAATTAAACACTATCTCTGAAATCTACTTTCAGTGTTGTTTATTAAATGATCATAAATGCTCTGTAACATAGACAAAGTATTATTCAAAAGGCCTATTTGCTTGAAGTATGTCTATTTCCATGCTGTAGATCTTCAAGGTGGCATTTGAGTTTAGCTATGGCACCAGTACATGTTTTACGCTTAAATAACGGAAATGTATAGGCTGAAAGTTGAAAGGAAATTCACACTAACTAGCCCAGTTCTCACAATGGATACTTGAATTTCCTATTCAAGATGCCCTCCAGTGTTCATTCAGCCTTTGATTAAAAACTTCCAACTAACCAAGGACTAAAATCTATTCTATTCTTAGATGGCTATAATCACTAAGTCATTCTTCCCTGTATTGTACAGAAATGTACCTCACTGCAGCTGTATTCTGCAGAGTCTGGCTCTCCCATCTGGGACCTCTTCAACTTGAACACAAAAGTGGTTTAGATATTGGAATATAATCATGTCTTCCAAATTTCCTCTTCTCCACAGTAATTAACTTAGCTTCTTCAACGCTTCCTTCCTTGATCCAGCTTTTATCTATGTATCAGTGTATTATCTCAGTCAATATCCTCTGCATATAGTCTAACTGTTCCAAACTGTCATATAATGATGCCCAGAGCTAAATATAACGATGCAGGCCTGACAATTACCCATCTGAGTGAAACTGTTACCTGCCCTCTTCTGCAAACCATATTTCCATTAGCCAAGAGTCCACTGGATTTGACAATCACATACTGTGATCTGGGCCCTTTTCCCTGCATAGCTGTTAACACATACACAAGTTCCTTAATCTTTTTTCCCAGTGGTTCTTTTTTTGGATTGATACATAATCTCTGGAACATAGTAGGAACTTGATAAATATTTGGATAAACAAATAGAAGGTTTTATCTTATTCTCTATTAATTGTTTCCTTCATAATTGAGATTTTATTGGTAATAACTTGATGATCAGTTCATAGAAATTATGAATAATTTGTAAGAAAACCTAAAAAGCCATGTAGTTATAATTCTTTCTACAGAATTATTCCAAATACTTGTCAGCTTAAAATTTGGTAGCAAAATGGTTTTTTTAATTATATTTTAAATTTATTTATTTCATCTTATTTATTTTTACCTGCGTTAGGTCTTCGTTGTTGTGCGTGGGCTTTCTCTAGTTGCTGCCACCGGGGGCTACTCTTCGTTGCGGTGCACGGGCTTCTCAGTGCGGTGGCTTCTCCTGTTGTGGAGCACGGGCTTTAGGCACGCGGGCTTCAGTAGTTGTGGAGCACAGGCTTCAGTAGTTGTGGTGCTCGCGCTTTGTTGCTCCGCGACATGTGGGATCGTCCCCGACCAGGGCTCGAATCCATGTCCCCTGCATTGGCAGGCGGATTCTTAACCACTGCGCCACCAGGGAAGCCCGCAAAATGCTTTTTAAACAAGGATGTCAAATATATTATCTTAAGGTATTGATAAATTCTTACATCTGGAGCCCCCTGATTCCATGATTATCAGTCATACTACATGCTCAAAAATTTATACATTACACATTAACAAATTATTAGGAAAAAGTGGACTACCACACCCAAAGATATTACTGCTAGCTCATATGTCTGACAGGGGTGCCTCTTTTTTTTCTCTATCTTTTTTGACCACACCACATGGCTTGTGGGATCTCAGTTCCCCAACCAGGGATTGAACCCTGGCCCCAGGCAGTGGAAATGCTGAGCCCTAACCACTGGATAGCTAGGGAATTCCCAGGGGATGCCTCTTAAAAAGAGTTTTCGAGGGCTTCCCTGGTGGCGCAGTGGTTGAGAGTCCGCCTGCCGATGCAGGGGACACGGGCTCGTGCCCCGGTCCGGGAAGATCCCACATGCCAAGGAGCGGCTGGGCCCATGAGCCATGGCCGCAGAGCCTGCGCGTCTGGAGCCTGTGCTCCGCAACGGGAGAGGCCACAACAGTGAGAGGCGCGCATACAGCAAAAAAAAAAAAAGAGCTTTCGGGACTTCCCCGGTGATCCAGTAGTTAAGACTTCCCCTTCCAACGCAGGGGGTGAGGGTTCGATCCCTGGTCGGGGAGCTAAGATCCCACATGCCTCGTGGCCAAAAATCCAAAACATAAAACAGAAGCAATATTGTAACAAATTCAATAAAGACTAAAAATGGTCCACATCAAAAACAAAAATCTGGGCTTCCCTGGTGGTGCAGTGGTTAAGAATCCGCCTGCCAATGCAGGGGACATGGGTTCGAGCCCTGGTCGGGGAAGATCCCACATGCCGCGGAGCAACTAAGCCCGTGCACCCCAACTACTGAGTCTGCGCTCTAGAGCCCGCGAGCCACAACTACTGAAGCCTACGTGCCTAGAGCCCATGTTCTGCAACAAGAGAAGCCACCGTGATGAGACACCCACGAACCGCAACGGAAGAGTAGCCCCCGCTTGCCTCAGCTAGAGAAAGCCCGCACAGCAATGAAGACCAAGAGCAGCCAAAAATAAAATAAAATTAAATTAAATTTTTTTAAAAATCTTAAAAAAAAAAGAGAGAGAGAGAGTTTTCAGGGAGTTTCCTGGTGGCCTAGTGGTTAGGATTCTGGGCTTTCACTGCCATGGCCCGGGTTTGATCCCTGGTTGTGGAACTGAGATCCCACAGGCCACGTGGCCAAAAATAAATAAATAAATAAAAATAAAGACAGCTTTCAGGCTCCAACTCCAAAGATTTTAATTTACTATGTCCCTTAAGAAGCTTCCAACCATATGATCCATCAATCCCATTTTTGGGTATATATCCAAATGAAATGAAAGTAAGACCTCAAAGAATTATCTGTGCTCTCATGTTCGTTGCAACATTATTCACAATAGCCAAGATATGAAACAAATCTTAGAGTCTGTCAACAGAATTAATTTTTAAAATCTGACGTATATATAGGGATATTATTCTGCCTTAAAAAGGGAGATCCTGCCATTTGAAGCAATATAGATGAAACTGGAGGACATTATACTAAGTGAAATAAGCAAGACCCAGAAAGAAAATACTGCATGATTTCACTTATGTAAATCTAGAAGGGTCAAACTCATAGAAGCAGAGAGTAGAGTGGTGGTTGCCAGGGGCTGGGAGGGAGGGAGGAATGGGGAGATGTTAATCAAAAAGGTACAAAGTTGCAGTTATGTAGGATGAATGAGTTCTGGAGATCTAAGGTACAGCATGATGACTATAATTAATAATACCATATTTACCATATACTGAAAATGTGCTGAGGTTTCCCTGGAGGTCCAGTGGTTAGGACTCTGAGCTTCCACTGCAGAGGGCAGGGGTGCAACTCCTGGTCAGGAAACTAAGATCCCACATGCTGCATCATGCAGTCAAAAAAAAAATTTGCTAAGACAGTAGATTTCAGATGCTCTCATCACACACACACACATACACACACACACACCAGTAACTGTGAGGAGATGGATACCTTAATTAGCTTGATTGTAGTAATCATTTCACTCTATGTGTATAAAATGCCATGCTGTACACCTTAAATATATACATAGTTTTTATAAATCAATCTTCTAGATGAATCTGATGTGCAGTCAAATTTGAGAATCACTGACGTAGTATATCTACACATTTGATCAACATGCTATAAGGTGTCTGATGGAAATTATTAATAGGAAATTTTAAGGGGCAGGCTACTTACAGCACACCCACAAAGCAGTGTTCTTCAATCTATTTTCCACAAGATATTAAGTATTCTGTGGGGGGGAAAAAAAGGATTCTATGGTCAAAAATGTTGGGGAACACGAGGTGTAAATGGGTTCTTTACTGTGTGATTTTTTAAATATACCGTTGACCCTAGCACAACACTGGGGTTAGGGGCACCCACTCTCTGAACAGTTGAAAATCTGCTTGTAACTTGTAGTTGGCCCTCCGCATTTGCAACTCCTCCAATCCGAGATTCCCAGCCACAGATTCGACAAATCACAGATTGTGTTGTACTGTAGTATTTACTATTAAAAAAACCTGCTTATAAGTGGAGCTGCGCAGTTCAAACCTGTGTGTTTCAGGGGTCACCTGTACATTGTGAATCTGCAGCAGATGAGATCTAACGTGAAGCACTTCCCCAAACGTAGGGGACAAGAGACTGATCCATTAGCCAGCGTTATTTGAGTATAATCATTCGATAGTGAAGTATTAATTTATTTTATTTTATTTTATTTATTTTGCGGTACGCGAGCCTCTCACTGCCGTGGCCTCTCCCGTTGCGGAGCACAGGCTCCGGACGCGCAGACCCAGCGGCCATGGCTCACGGGCCCAGCCGCTCCGCGACACGTGGGATCTTCCCGGACCGGGGCACAAAGCCGCGTCCCCTGCATCGGCAGGCGGACCCCCAACCACTGCGCCACCAGGGAAGCCCTGAAGTATTAATTTAAATGAAGAAGAATCTAAACCCACATTTCTCCATATTTTCTTATAAATAAAAAAAAATTTCACTGCAATTCCATTTATTTTTTCTTTCCTTTTTATCTAAAAAAATTTTTTTTAATCTTTCCCTAAAGATGCTCTTTTTTTTTTTCCCCCTAAAGATGTTCTTCCACTCATAGACTGTGGTTGCTGGAACGAGCTTGTACTGGCTCTTTAGAGCTGATTGTTAAATTTTTTAGGAATTTTGTGAGCTGGTTGTCTAAAAACAAACATTATTAGAAATTAAATTATGTAGACATACAATTAGATCATGTATGTTATAAACAAAGGTAATAAATACTCAAATCTCATCGCCTCTTAATTATTTTACTACATTTTACTATTTACTAGGTTCTTGGGGTTATTTACACCTATTGTAACTGTGTGGTGGGAACTGGTCATGATGGGAATATTTGTACCTCAGGAATAAGCAAATGCTAGAAATCAGGGCCCCTCCCCTCCCACGTCAGAAAACTGGAAAAAGTTGTTAAACATTTACCAGCACATCATTGCCTATGCACTGGGCAGTGACTTTCCGCCATAAGTAAATCTCTGTCCTACAGCTGTACTCTGCTTTCCTTCCTAACCAGCGTATTTTTACCCTAAAGTGTTTCCTCCCATTGACACGTTGCAGTTATGATGACCCTCATCTCCATGATAAGTCTGAACTTGTTATTTTAAAATTTCAATTTTAAAGGAGTTCCCTGGCGGTCCAGTGGTTAGGACTCTGTGCTCTCACTGCTGGGCCCCAGGTTTGATCCCTGGTCGGGGAACTAAGATCCCACAAGCCACTTGGTGCAGCTGAAAAAAAATTCAATTTTAGGATGTTTACTAAAACATGCCTGTACCTTGGATGTGAACCATTTTTCTACTGAGATGGCAAAATAGTGATGTTGGAACATGTGTGGTCACGAATGAAGACTGACCGAACAACAGCAAAAGAAATCAATGCTTACAAATAAATGTTGTTTTTGAGTTGCAGTAAAGATCGATTTGGATATGCTAGAACCTGTTACTTATTCATTTCTAACCCTACTGCCAGTTAATATTGCTTCCATAATTTCCCCCCAGAAGTCAGTCCACAGCTCTGCTCCAATGTTTGATAATGTACTTTAGGACTTATTTAAGTTATTGTTTCTGTGCTTCAACCTCAGTTTGGACATCCATTATACTAGGTTTATTGTATCTTGCCATTATCCCCTCCCTACTCATATCTAGCTCAGTGCATTCTGTAGTAAAGTCACAAGAAATTCTTTAGCGCTAATAGTTCTTCCAAGCCCCTGGTGGGAGATTTGGCACTGTCCTTCATTATTCCACTGGACTCATTGACAACACTGATGAAACAGCACTTCTCTGATTTCTTACTTAAACACATTTCCTTACTTACACACATTCTTAGTCATGGAACATTCAACCCCCAATCCTAGATCTTTGATGTAGGATGAATAGACCTCCTATTCATCAGTTTCACACTAACTATTTAGATAAGCTATTGGGTCTGATACATTCAAGAACCGGGGGGTCCTCTAATATTGATTACTAGATCCTATTCAACCATATCCAAGTTCAGTCCAAGTTGCTTCTAGGCCCTTCAGCAACAAACAGTGCGTCACGTAACCATCCAGAAAATAGCCTTTGATATTGACACGTACTTCCCAATGTCCTACCTTAACAATAGCACTCCTGAATTCAAACACTGGTCCAACACTGAGTCTGCTTCAAGCGCTGAAAGCCCCCGAAAGGTACAGGGAAAGAGATGCCTTTGCAGGTCTTCCTGTGTTCGCCTTGTGCATTTTTGAGTGAGCCAAAGCCCTGCTCTTTTCAGTTTTCAGGTTTCAGATCTCATATTATTATTCATGACAACAAAATCAACAAAAATATCCTGCATTTGGATAGTACATTCGCTTTGTCATGTATATTATCTCAAAGATGTTCATAAGATAGATGAGTTCACATCGGGGTTCTAAGAGATTAAGGCATTTGTTATTAAATGCTCGTAGCTTGCTTGAGGTCACCCAGCTGGTTAGTGGAGAGGCTGGGAGCTGAGAGCCAGTTTTTGGCTCAATCCACTCAATTTAATGTTTATTCTGTTATCCCACCCAGCTGCTTGTTTCTCTAGTGTTTTCCTTGGTATCGTACTTTGGCCCAGAGCACTTAACAGAAGATACATCCTCAAACACACACATTTTAAAAACAATTAAACTAGAACTGGCTGAGTAAAAATTCCCTGGGGGGGAAAACATGTAAACTCACCTATGAAGCTCCAAAATAATAGTCTGGTATGAGTGTACCCCTCATCTTTAGAACAGACTCTCCTCTCACCTCCAAAAAGCTTATGAATGCTTCCCCCAACACTTGAAGATGGCTTTAGAGAAAATTGAAAGCTTAATGAATCAAATCCAGCTTACACTTAATAGACCTGCAAAAATCTCTCTGACATGGTGTGTTGGTAGCTTTTTGCAATAAAAATGTTAATTTAATAACTTCTTAATTTGGAAGGCAATAAAGCTATGACAAAAGATGAACTTCAAAATTGCTTTCAGCAAGGGAAATTAGGTGAGGTACCACTCTGCAAGTGCTATTTGAAGCACCCACCTCCAGAACCTAACCTCCTCCACCACGGCAAAGTTCGCAATCCTCACCATGTTGCAGAAGGAAAAATACATGGTTCTTTGGAAGGTCACATGAGGATGCTATCGAGTGCCCCACCTTTGTCTCCTGCCAGAGTCCTTTCCAACCTATGAAGATTTACCTCCAACACAAGTACCCGCCTCCACAATTTAGCCTGTTTTATCACTATAGGTTTCATGGCCCCAAGCAACTCATCTAGGGGGAAATACTGCTTTGTGTCGGGAGAAGGAGGCTAATCAAAATCAAGACAACATGATAAGGTAGTAATAGCTCCAACAAAGTTGGAAGACAGTGCCACAGCTAAAGAATAAATGGGCTTGGGACTTCCCTGGTGGCGCAGTGGTTAAGAATCTGCCTGCCAACGCAGAGGACACGGGTTCGAGCCCTGGTCTGGGAGGATCCCACATGCCACGGAGCGGCTAGTCCCGTGCGCCACAACTGCTGAGCCTGCGCTCTGGAGCCCGCGAGCCACAACTGCTGAGCCCACGTGCCACAACTACTGAAGCCCGGGCGATTGGGGCCCGTGCTCCACAACAGGAGAGGCCACTGCAGTGGGAAGGTGGTGCACCACAGCGAAGAGCGGCCCCCACTCACCGCAACTAGAGAAAAGCCCACGGGCAGCAACGAAGAGCCAATGCAGCCAAAAATAAATAAATTAAATAAATTTAAAAAAAAAAGAATAAATGGGCTTAAGCTATTTCCATTTAGCAAAATCTACAGTAACAGCAAACTAACTGAAGAGCCCCAGTGCTTGGTAAGCTACTCATTTAAGATCATTGAATTAACCAGATGCGATGTTAGGAAATCTGAAGATAAGACAGCAACAGTTGGGTGGACGTTGAAGTATTGATAACTGAGATCTAAATATTTTAAAGGGATTGTGTAGCCTTGACTGAGTCCTGTTCCCAACTGGTCCCAATCTTGATGAGAAATGGAGACCCAAAAGGCAATCTCAAGAGTTTTATACTAGGAGTTCACTCCATGTCATTGCAGAGAGATCATAAAGGGCTTACCAAACATCTCAGAGTCTGGTAACTACATTCGACCCCTTGGGGAAAAACCCAGGTGGTGCAGGAGAGATATATAATTAGCCCATTTGGAAACAGCATCCCTCTCAGATAAGGAGATGGCGCTCTGTTCCTGGAAGGTCCCCAAAGCGTAAAAGTGTAACAGGGTAACTCATAAGAGCCGCACCTATGGAAAACTGACTGGAGGTCCCACTGATATCACCGACCAAGATTTGGTAGATATTAAAATCCAGCCCTTGGTGGTGGTGGGGGAGGAAGGTGGTGGTGGGATGAACTGGGAGATTGGGATTGACATATATACACTAATATGTATTAAATGGGTAACTAATAAGAACCTGCTGTATAAAAAAATAAATAAAATAAAATTCAAAAATTCAGAAAAAAAAATCCAGCCCTAAGCACACAGAGCCTAATTTGGAAAGAGGGTGGGTCTGTCTTTTTTTTTTTTAATGAATTTATTTATTTAATTAATTTATTTTTGGCTGCGTTGGGTCTTCGTTGCTGCACGTGGGCTTTCTCTAGTTGCGGTGCGCGGGCTTCTCATTGCGGTGGCTTCTCTTATTGCGGACCACAGGCTCTAGGCACGTGGGCTTCAGTAGTTGTGGCATGCAGGCTCAGTAGTTGTGGCGCACGGGCTTAGTTGCTCTGCGGCATGTGGGATCTTCCCAGACCAGGGATCGAACCCGTGTCCCCTGCATTGGCAGGCGGATTCTTAACCACTGTGCCACCAGGGAAGTCCCGGGTCTGTCTTTTAACAAGCAAAAAAAGCGGCAGAAATCAAAGCATCGTCTTCTCAAAAAGGAAACCTATGGTGGGTAAGGGAACCAGTGTGCTCAACTGGGAAGCAACACTGTATCTCTGGGAAGGAGAGAAGTCAACCCAGAGAGGCTTCCTACAGAGTGAAAGTTTCATAATCGGAAACCCCACGAGGAAGGAAGTGGTGTACAAGATACAGGACACACATCTGAGACCTTACTACCACTGAAAGTGTGTTCGTGAAACCGTTCTCTCAAGAGTCCACGTGTTACCCCACTGGAATGCTAGGATCTGGATGAAAGATGGAAAAAGAGCAGTAACCAGAGTTAGAACCAGCCAGCTTTTCTTTTGATTGACAATTTGGTGTTCTCAATGGGAAGAGCTGGCAGATGAGTTGAAGGGCATTGAAAAACTACTAATAGCCACTCTCTACACAAGATCATTGATGGTGGAATTATCAGTATGGTGATGGATAATGTTAAATAACAGATAATGGTAAATGGGTTTTAGAGGGAAATAAGTCCAGATTTGCCTGTTGTTGTTATTTTTGTTGCTGTTTTTTCTTTCAAAAGTGTCTAGGTTTGGCTGATAAGGTGTATGGCCACCTCATTAATGAGTTACATTAGCTTTCTCTACTCACCTTGTCTCTCTCAGCCATAGGAGCCCCAGTCAGCCTGGCATCATGGAAGATGAGAAAACACTGAATTCAGAAGACCTGGGTCCTGTGCCTGACCCTGCCACTAATAGCTGAGACCTCAGGCAGGGACATCACCCACTTGGACTGCTTTTTCATCTATAAAATGAAAGAAATGGCACTTGAGTCTCTCAGTGGTCTCTGAGTTCTAAAATTATGACTATAGGAAGAAACCTTTTGTTTTTTGCCTACTCAACCCCACCTACTCAGTCTTCACCTTACGCTTCACCTCCTACGATGAAAGGAACATCACTCCTTATATGTTTCTGCCTCGTCTCTGGACGTCTTCACTCACGCAGATTTAACTGAGTCATCTACCTCTTCAAAATCAGCTTAAAAAAAATTTTTTTTGTCCCCACCACCTCTTTGTCTTCTGCTCTTTCGGTAAAGCATGCTCATGAGATCGGATGGAGTTTAACAATCCAGGGCAGCTTTGGTTTTCTTTTGCTTCTTTTTCTCCCCATTATAAGCTCTGAGTCAGATGAAGTCTTTCTTAAGTGGTGGTTGAACAATACATTTCTTAGTGACATACTAAGTAACATGAGGTGGAAGGCAATTATTAGCTTAAAGAGGAAGTTGTTATACCCCACACAGAAAAGACACAAAGTCACACAGGAAGACACAGAAGACACAGGGGTTTGTAAGGGGCTGGAATGCCCAGATTAACTGAATTATGCTCTTAATTATGGGGAGGCAGTAGAATAGTATTTCTCAACCATGGTTTAACATCCAAATCACCCGGGAACTTTAAATACTGTTGATGCCTTGCTACCACCCTCCAGAAATTCTGATTTAATTGATCTGGGGCGTGGATTTGGACACTCCTTGGGATTTTTAAAACTCCCCTTGGGATTCTAACATATAGTCAAGACTGAGAACCATTGCAAGAAGAGAAGTTGAAAATTATGCTGAAAACAATTGGATCCAGAGATTCATCTTATAAAGGTGTGGCCTTGGAATTCGGCATTTGAAACAGTCACCATGGAGACGGGCCTCAAAGAATTTTGGAAAGAAGATCCATTCCAGAACTTTCTTTATCTAATCCTCCCATGTCTATGGGAGAATCGTAACTTGAGGTCAGTGAACCCCATGATACTGCATGCAAAATATTCTCTGCATATGTGAATGTGCATTGTTCCGAGCACAAGACCCATAGTTTTCATCAGATTTTTAAAGAAGACCATGACCTGAAATATTAAAAACCACTATTTATTGGAAAGAAAAAGATTATATGAGATGATTACTTTGGGATAGCAAATATCCTTATATTGGTTGAATACTGGTCCTTTAAGGATCGTCCCTGGGAGTCAGTGCTCCTGGTTAAAAAAAGTGTCACTCAGGGCTTCCCTCGTGGCGCAGTGGTTGAGAGTCCGCCTGCCGATGCAGGGGACACGGGTTTGTGCCCCGGTCCGGGAAGATCCCACATGCCGTGGAGCGGCTGGGCCCGTGAGCCATGGCCGCTGAGCCTGCGCATCTGGAGCCTGTGCTGCACAACGGGAGAGGCCACAACAGTGAGAGGCCCGCGTACCTAAAAAAAAAAAAAAAAAAAAAAAAGTGTCACTCACAATAAAGTAATGTATTTAAAAATTTTTTTTATTTTATTGAAGTATAGTTGATTTACAATGTTGTATTAATTTACAATGTTGTATTAATTTCTGCTGTACAGCAAAGTGACTCAGTTATACACATATCGACATTCTTTCTTTATATTCTTTTCCATATGGCTTACCACAGGATATTGAATGAGGGAGGTAGGGAGGGAGAGGGATGAACTGGGAGTTTGGGGTTGGTAGATGCAAACTATTATATATAGAATGCATAAACAAAAACGTCCTAATGTAGAGCACAGGGAACCATATTCAATATCCTGTGGTGTATTTTTATTAGGTCCTCTACTCTGATGAAATGGGGTTAATGCCACCTGTTCTGTCCCACAGGTGTGTCATGTGACGCAGCAGCATGGCCAGTTTTGCTGTTGGTGCTAAGTGAATGAATTGCTTTCAGGAGGGAATAACAAAGGCAACAGAAGCAGCAAATATTTACCCTGCACTTACTAGCAGTGCCAGACACCCATCTAAGCCCTTGACATACATTAACTCATTTGTGCTGCACAACAGCCCTAGGAGGTAAGGACCACCATCCTCCTTTTACAGGTAAGAAAATGGAAGCAGGGGGTCTAAGTAGCTCAACAAGATCTCTCAGCAAATAAGTGGCAGAATTGAGACTCAAATGTAGGCTGTCTGACTCCAGGGTCCACCTTTAACTAAGTGTCACAGAAATGAAATGACCGATTGGACAACTACTAACAAATGTGTTGAAAAGCTTTCACTACTGCAAAGCAAGTCATTCACTTTATCCTCATCACCATTATTACCAGGCTAGAGATTTAGGGTGACAATAAGACAACTAGCATGACAACACCGTAGTTGAGAGAACTGAAGGCAGTGAAATACGCTCTTTTTCTATTTGTTTACCAAGAATTTCTACTCTACAGTTGCTGCTGAGAACGTGACCTTCCTCCTAAGTGCTCATAAGAGACATGCCGTTGAAGAAAGGCAGACCGATTACTGCAAACCTTGAAGATGACAAGCAGGCTGCTTTGGTTTGATGTGGCAGTCATCCCCACTCTTCTTTGTCACTAAACTGAATTCCTCTGCAGAAAGTCTGAGAGCACAGTCATGATCAGCGTGTGATTTTATACCACCACCATCTGCTGGCACTCCATAAATGATTCCACGCTAAATACAGGGCCTCCTGATTACCCAAGGAGCTACCGCCTCCAGGTCGTGCTTGGAGATGTGCTTCACAGTTTTGGACCTGGAAGGAGAAAGAACTTGGATGTCCTTCAGGGTGAACTTCAGGTCCTTCTAGAGAAATCGACTCTGGGGCCAAATGCAAACTATCCGTGACCTCCATCATGTCACTCTAGCTCCTAAACGTTGATAGAAAATGCTATGATATTCATCCATGTCGCATTCTTTTTTTGGTCAGCCAAAGCTCTGCAATTCGTAATTTCACTGTGAAATCCTGAACCTTCTTCTGCAACTCAATGGCATGCACTTGCTTTACCAATGACCTCTAGGAGGCCAGTATCCCTGAGGACTTGCTCTCCTCTGTCACCAAACAGAACATCCTGGGGAAACTGTGCAGCCATGTTACTGATCTTGTCTGCCTGTGTTGCCACCAGAAGTCACATAGTGACACAAACAAAGCACAGGGAAATGGAAAGGCAGACATGTGACATCCGCACCCTCCCAAAGGAGTTGAACGTGTTTCTCCAAGTGTCAGAAACATAATAGAATTGTCAAAAGTTGACTGAATAGCTTATGTGTTATGAAATGTCACAGGTTTTTTGTTGTTCAGTGACAATGTAAAAACTGCAAGATTTTTCATCAAAATGGAAAAGAAAAATGAAGAGTAGCTATAAACACACTGGTGTAAGTCAACAGATGATCACAGTACCTGTGTTGTCCCATCCCCACTTGGATGTCACCGCCATGTTTGTTTATGTATCTGCTTACAGGCTTTGCTTTTTTTTTTTTTTTTGGCTGCACCATGTGGCTTGTGGGATCTTAGTTCCCCCACCAGAAATCAAACCCAGCCCCAGCAGTGAAAGAACTGAGTCCTAACCACTGGCCCGTCAGGGAATTCCCCAGGCTTTGCATTTCTGCATGCACGTGTTTCTGACTCTCTCTCTTGACCACCTGCTGAGAGATGCCGAATCTCCAGAAGGTCTCCTTGGATTCTTCCCCCCAGTTACTTGGCTTCTGAGAGGATGCCCTGACTACTGAGTGGGAGGGAATTTGATCCAGTTCAAAATAAGCCTGCTTCCTTCCTCTGCCCCTGAACTCCTCATTCCCCACCTACAATTACATAATGGATGAAGTCCAAAATACTGACCTGGGAGAGAAAGAAAAAATATTTGTGGGGATGTAGAAGGGACCTTTTTGTTATATGATGAGCCTGTCTCACATGTGATGAGGACTAATGGACCCGCCAGCCAGCTGGCTACCTAGGACATCAATCTAAAAGGTATATTCAGGGGACTTCCCTGGCGGTCCAGTGGTTAAAAATCTGTGCTTCCATTGCCGAGGGCATGGGTTTGATCCCTGGTCGGGGAACTAAGATCCTGCATGCCTTACGGTGCAGCCAAAAAAAAAAAAAAAAGGTGTATTCAACCATCATTAGGGTGGAGTTGAACAATTCCACCCAGTTAGAGCACCCAGTTATTTCACCTAAGTGGTGAAATGTAAATCAGCCCTGCTACCACCAAAGAAGAGTGTGCCCTGGAAGAAAAACAAAGCCCTTCCCCCTTGTACCTTTAGCATTTTGTGGCACACGCATGTAAGGTCCAGGTACAACTTTATTCAGGTCCTCCCCCAGCCTTGAAGGCAGCCAGCTGACAGTGGTCTGAATAATGGATGACACTGTGCTGTTTACCTGGAACAACTTATTTTTATTTAAATTGGAAACTATGCTCTCTGCCTTCTAAGGAGCTGTCTGGTTCAGAAATTCAGGGGAAAAAAAATCTCATAAATCTAGTATTTTGAGCATAAAGAGGTGTGCACTATGTATTATTTCTTTAAAAAAAATGAGTTCCTCTTTAACCCCGCTAAATAGATGATATAAAAAAAAATACATTGGTTTAAAGGGTGCATAATCACTAGTCTGCCTGAGGCCAACTAGTTTACATCAAGTTCTATATATTCACATTACATCAGCCTGGTAAACCACTCTGATGATCTGTAGTCTTTTGAAAACAGTCAAAATGATATATCAAATCATACTACCTGAGAAATGTTAGAAATACCTGGTATAGTGAGGCCTACATTCTGTACCAGAATCATGTGGAAAGCTTTTCTTTCTGTTTTTTTTTTTTTAAACTACAGATTTATAGGTCCTAGCTGAGACCTCCTGAATCATTCAGAAATGGAGTCTAGGAATCTCTATCTTTTAAAATCCCGTCACATTTCTTCTATGACCCATTGGAGAGCCAGGATTTGAGAACCACCAATTCAGTCCACGGACGCTGGTGAACCAACCTTACACAGATGACGAATGTGCAGCTCAGGAAGGTCCCAGGCCGTTATTCAGCATGTGCCTATGGAGTGATTGCTTTGTGCCAGGCACGGTTCCATGTGCAGAGGATCAGCAGACAGGATAGGACCAAATCTACCAGTTCAATTGTTTGTTCAAAGTAATTCATTAAATTATCACCTACCCATCATGTATTTTTTTAAGCTAAGTTCTGGAAATACGAAGATAAAAGAGGCATTGTCCCTGCCTTCAAGGACCTTTTAGTCTAGTGAGAGACAAGTATGGAAACAGATCATTACAACACAATAAGATAAATTCTATATAGTAGAGATACACATGAGGCAGGACAAAAACAAGTGGAAACAGGGAGGACTAGAGGCCATTCATGCCCATGATGATTTTTTTTTTTTCTGCGATACACGGGCCTTTCACTGTTGTGGCCTCTCCCATTGCAGAGCACAGGCTCCGGACGCGCAGGCTCAGCAGCCATGGCTCATGGACCCAGACGCTCCTCGGCATGTGGGATCTTCCCGGACCGGGGCATGAACGCGTGTCCCCTGCATCGGCAGGCGGACTCTCAACCACTGCGCCACCAGGGAAGCCCCCCATGATGATTTTTAACGTTACCCTCTGTTTTTATGCAGTTTTATTATTCTGTTAGTATGGCATTCAGTTAGTCATTTGGGAGCTACTAATGAGATGTAAGACTGGAATGCTGATTTAAGTTTTCGGTGTCACTAAAGCCTGTATGATTAAACTACAATACAACTGCGTGAAATTAATTGCTAAGCTGGTAAGGTACTAATAAAAAGTGCCATTGAGGGGTAGACAAATAGTGTGAGTGGGACTGGTAGGTGGAGGGAATCCAAGATGGGAGGGGAAGGGAAATGGACTTATTTATATATCTATTATACTCCCAGGGCACATCACACCTGCTACCTTATGAAAGCCTCATTGGAACCTTCAAGGCAGTTATTATTACCAATCGTCCCTCCTCTGACAGAGGAAGATACAGAGGTTCAGAGAGGCTGAGAAACTTTCCCAAAGTCACACAGCTGTTAAGCGAGAGAGCTGGCATGCAAATTCAGGTTTTCCAGGACTCCCAGCCTTGGGATTCTCCCATTCCACCTCCCAAGGGTCCTGTATTTCCCGAGGTTCCCGTCACTGGTCTAACAAAGCCCTAGGCACAACCCTCTGTGCTGGATTATTGACTTGGAAGTTGCATTGGAAAGGAACGTGAACCATGCACGGGGTGCCCTGAACCTCTAAGCATGCAGCTTTCCTAGGCATTGGAGACATCACCCAGGGTTCAGCCAGAGGAAAGCATTGTTTGAGGAACCAGGCGCCGGCGATGGCCGGGGTGAGATAAGCCTGCTGACGATTGCCGAGAGGCTGCTGCAGGGGCCTGCTCCATTCAAGCAGGAAAATGTGTCACTTCCTCCTGGCTCCTATATCATTTCTCTGTGGGGGAGGAGGGGGAAGGAGCCAAGCCTTGAAAGAATCTAGAATGGGGCCGGGCGGGGTGAGGGGGAAGGCCAGTCGAGTGGAAGAGTAGGGTTTAACCGGCTCTGGCTACACCCTATTTCAAAGCCCCGGCATATTCTTACTGCTTCGCTCCTGGGAGGCCTACCCTTCTAACTGCGTCCTCATCCTTTTTTCAATTCAGTGCTGGAATCTCAGCACATTTACTCCTCCTCGACCTCCTCCTCATATGCAAATTTCACTCCTCAATCTCGGCTGCATTTATTTTTCTGCAAAGCCGAAACGTTTAGAGCTGGCTGAATGCATCCCCCCTTCTCCACAGCCCCACCCAATAGAAATGTGTACACACACACACACACACACACACACAGACATGGCACCCAGTGCCTGGTTCCCACAGAACAGCTATTTTAAAGAGTCCTGGTTTTGCTAACAGCTCCACTCAGCTATTTCTCCCTTGTGATCTCATTGGAAAAGTAGTGAAAGGAAAGGAAAAAGTAGGGTTAATGCTAAACCAATTTGCGTTTGCAGAGGAGCTCCAGTAGTTTTGAAATGGAAGAGCTTATCGTGTTTCTTTCTGCAGAGGAGAAAACTGGGGCCCGCAGAGATTAAATGACTTATTCCCAGGCTCACAGCTGGTGAAGAGTGGAACCCAGGCTGCAGCCTGGGTCCCCACGGTGGACTTTGCTCTGTTTTTAAAGATCAGGCCAGAGGGGGCTTGGACAGGCGGGCATTTCCAATGCCCACAGCTCTTCTTCCTTCCGTAATTCTCTACGTGTGCATAATTGCACCACTAGAGCTTTTGTGGCATTTGAGAGCCTTCCTTGAACCCCTTAAATGGCTGTCTCCTCAAACATCCTGAAAGCTGGGCTTGCCACTCAGGTGCCTTTTGAGTTTCACAGGAGGTAACTCCTTCAACTTTTCATTCTGAAGTCACCTAGACTTTGGCAACAACCAGCTTCCTTATTTGCCCTGTTCCTTATTTGGAAGCCGCTGAGCTTTCCCCCAAACATGTTGGGACCATTCTAATTGGCGAGGTGTGTGTCAACACATGTAAACTCACCGGCCAGCTTGCATTGTTCACCTTTCAAAGTGCTTCCAGGAGAGAAGCCGGTTCCCTTCCCAGCCCTCGCTGGATACCACACACACCCAGCCCATGGGATCAGAAGGGCTTGTGCAAGGAGAATTTCCTGTTCTGCTGACTCATCTCCTGCAACGAGATGGAAGACACGTTTATATTTTCTTTTCCAGCTGTTAAACGGCAATGGGAGTCTTACAAGTTTGGGGCTCTTGGAGGTGAGGTCCAGTATAGGCAGTGCCTGGCACGTAGTAGGGCTGAATAAATGAGCATTGTTGAATGTATTCCTGGTGGCCCCAAGAGCCCACTGAGAGTGGTGAGTGCTCAGGGGAGGGGTGCAAGGCTGGCTGGGGACGGAACATCACTAAGGGGCTTTGAGCTTCCATTTTGGAGGGAAGCTTTTGACTCTTGGCCAACAGGACAATTTAAAGAAGGCATGCCTGGGTTTCATTTGTGAATGGGTAACAATGCAGCAGCCAGACTTGGTACCCCATATGCTTTCCGACTGAAAACAAAGGCATTCCTCTTCTCCAAGCGAACCTAAATCGAGGGAAGGATGATTCAACACAGTGTAGGAAACAGCAGGAAATCCGTCAATAGCATTTACATCTGGGAGGCAATAGAGCCAGATTTTTTGGCAAACGAGACTGGAATTAAGGGGGAAAAAAAAGGATCCTGATAAGATTTGTGCATTTCAATGTATGTACCTTTTACCTTAAAAAATTATGTACATACTAATGGAGTAGGGGGTGGGGAATGATGGGTACATGAGGTTCTATTATAATATTCTGTTTATTTTGTATTGTTTGAAATTTTTCATAATAAAAATATTTTAAACACTTGGATCCTATCTTTTGGCTCTAATTTTCAGTGCTTCTTCAGGACTTTTATTTCTATAGTTCAACATCTTCATCTAATATAGGAATATCTCAATGTATGCCTTCTTGGTAAGGATATTCAGAGTATTTGTGAAATCATGTATAGGAAAGTACTTGGTAAATTACAGTGGTCTAAGGAATGTATTAGTTAGAAAAGACACATGTTTACATGGTAAAGGTAATCTGAGCACATACTAAAAAAAATTCAAGCCGAACAAAGATATAATGTGGAAGTTTCTCCCAGTACTTTCCTCCGAAAGCAATCACCGTTATAATAGGCATTCCATGGATATGAAATTTCCTATTTATTTTCACATGAAATTTTTAAAGTAACTTGAAACTTCTAGGCCAGGGGGGGTCTCAGACTTTAGGAGAGATTCATTGAGGTGGGACCCAGAACTGCACATTTCTCACCAGCCTTTCAGGGGCATAGGAATACCTTGTTGCAATGCAGATTCTGACGCAGTAGGTCAGGGAAGGGGTCTGAGAGTCTGCATTTCTAACCAGCTCCCGCATGATGCTGGTCCAGGACCACTCTTTGAATGGCAAGGCTTTGAACATTTCTTACCCTGCCTGGAGAACTCCTTAGAAAAAGAAAGCTTATTCCAAATACTTGCAGTAAAGTACTGAAGCACATAGAATTCTAAGAATCAAAACAATACTGAAGGGGCTTCCCTGGTGGCGCAGTGGTTGGGAGTCCGCCTGCCGATGCAGGGGACGCGGGTTCGTTCCCCGGTCCGGGAGGATCCCGCGTGCCACGGAGCGGCTGGGCCCGTGAGCCATGGCCGCTGAGCCTGCACGTCCAGAGCCTGTGCTCCGCAACGGGAGAGGCCACAACAGTGAGAGGCCCGCGTACCAAAAAAAAAAAAAAAAAAAAAACCTGAAAAATGCCCTGAAATCGATAAACATCCCATCCAAAATCACCTCAGACATGCTCTGAACCTGAGAACCAGTGAGCACCCACTCAAGGAGGGCAGGTTCTTATAACTTCATTTCTTCTGGGCTCTATACTCTACAGCAAAAATGAAATCCTCTGTGCCACAATCACATTTTCTACCAACATACAGCTCCTAATTTTTTCACTTCACTGCTCCTCTAAAACGACAACTGATCTCAAAAGATCTTTCGAGTTTTTAGCTTCAGCTTTTTGTGGGCTAAAGTTTAACAAACAAATAAGGTTCTGACAAATTTATATATTATATACATATATATATGGTATAAATAAATATAAAATTGGGGACTTCTTGTCAGGAGGGCAGAGGTTCATTTGGCATATATATTGATTAAAGTTTGGGGAACTATTACAAACAGCACTGCCTTTAACATTTGGAAGAACATCTGTGAAGTAATCCACAGTGGCATAAAAATTATTTTGAGCTGAAGACATTGGAGGATCAACAGATGTAGCAAGAGGCTTTGTCTGACCACCCCCCAACCTCCCCCTTCCCCATCACCTTATCCGACTAAAAGAAAATTCTGGGAGTGAGACTGTCATAATTCCCCTCTTCTCCAGGAAAGAGACCTAGAAGGAAACTCCCATAAATTCCTTCTCCGAGGGAGTTTCATGCCCCCAGATAAGATGAAGAGGACTACTCATATGTGCATAAACAAACATTATTACAAACTATCTTATCTCCCATTTTGTTCTCCTAAAAGCTTATTTGTTTTTCCTAAAGAAACCCATTTGTTCTTTCCAAAAGAGCCCTTTTCTCCCTCCTCCCTTTTCCCTATTATTTAAATAAACCCCTAACTTAAGGTATTGAGCTGAGCTACTTTCTATATGCGCTCCTGAGTACCTATGTGAATAAACATTGTCTTTTCTCTTGAAATTCTGGCTTTTGTCCATTTAATTCACAGGCCCTCAAGAACTTAACTTACCTCCCTGACACCTGTTAATAGTACCTCATATTTGGTAGAAAACTCTTGATGGAGAGCAAGTATTACTTCTTTTCCATTTGAAAAAAAATTTTTTAATTGTGCAATACTCATAACATAAAAATTACCACTGTAACCATTTTTTGAGCACAGTTCAGTATTACTAAGTGTAAAGTAAGTCCCTGATATACGAACGAGTTCTGTTCTGAGAGTGCGTTCATAGGTCCAACAAAGTTAGCCTAGGTACCCAATTAACACAGTTGGCTGTATAGTACTGTCCTGTAATAGGTTTATAATACTTCCCACACAAATAATACATAAAAAACACAAACACAGGGGCTTCCCTAGTGGTGCAGTGGTTGAGGGTCCGCCTGCCGATGCAGGGGACACGGGTTCGTGCCCCGGGTCGGGAGGATCCCACGTGCCGCGGAGTGGCTGGTCCCGTGGGCCATGGTCGCTGGGCCTGCGCGTCCAGAGCCTGTGCTCCGCAACGGGAGAGGCCGCAGCGGTGAGAGGCCCACGTACCACACACACAAAAACAAACACAAAAAATAAAGAAAACATTTTTAATCTTACAGTACAGGACCTTGAAAAGTACAGTAGTACCAGTTACACCACAGCTGCTTTTACGCTTGCTTCTGGACATCCTGGGCTTGAAATAAAGTTATTATACTACTGTACTCTATACAGTCCTGTACAGTAAAGTACACAAAAGCACAACCACTTGTAGAGGATGCACGCACGTGTCAAGGTACACCAGACACGTGAACTAACTTATGTTATTGGACATACCAGTGCACATTTGCATCTTTGCAAGTTTGCAACTTGAAGGTCTTCATGTAGGGGACTTACTGTATTCACACTGTTGTATGACTCACCCCCAGGACTTTTTCACCTTGCAAAACTGATACTCTATACCTATTAAAAAAAACAGTTCCGGGCTTCCCTGGTGGCGCAGTGGTTGAGAGTCCGCCTGCCGATGCAGGGGACACGGGGTCGTGCCCCGGTCCGGGAAGATCCCACATGCCGCGGAGCGGCTGGGCCCGTGAGCCATGGCCGCTGAGCCTGCGCATCCGGAGCCTGTGCTCCGCAACGGGAGAGGCCACAGCAGTGAGAGGCCCGCGTACCGCAAAAACAAGAAAAACAAAAAAAACAGTTCCCCCGCGCGCTTAGAGCCCGTGCTCTGCAACGCAATGAGAAGCCAGTGCACCACAATGAAGAGTAGCCCCCGCTCGCCGCAACTAGAGAAAGCTCGCGTGCGGCAACGAAGACGCAACGCAGCCAAAATAATTTTAAAAACCCAAAAAACAAACAGCTCCGCATTTCCCTGTCCCCCCAGCCCCTGGCAACCACCATTCTACTTTCTGTCTCTGTGAATTTGAATAATCTAGTTGCTTCATATACATGAATCATACAGTAGTTGTCTTTTTGTAACTGGCTTATTTCTCTCAGTATAATGTCCTTAAGGTTTATTCCTTTATTTGAAATGTTTTTAACAAAATGAATACTCATTCATAGAGGTATTCCAGAGTCAATGTCCCATGAAGTTTCCTCTTGTCAGATTTTATTTTTGTAAGGATGAGTTTTAGCTGAGCATGTGTGCGTCTGTGTGCATGTGTGCCTATGTGCGTGTACGTGTGAGTATGCATGCGCTCACATGCATGCCTTGTGCCTGTCTGTATGATTTGTTTTACTTTTCTTGTCAAGGCTGGTACTTCACCATCTGTAAGGCTCTAAGTGATTCATGTCATCTTACCTCACACTATTCCGGTTAAGTCATGAAGCTAAAATAAATAGACATTTCAGAAACAAGTGAGTCGTTGGTTGAAAGTCAGATTGCAGGGCTGTTCTGTTTGTGACTGAATTATCTCCAGCGCTGTTCTAGGGGAGACAGCGTCTTGGTTGTAATCCCTGAGTAGGTCAGCTTAGTGTGTGTTCCGTGGGCAACATAGCCACTTCTAGCCCTGCCCCCATCTTGATTCACAAAGGGCGTGCGTGACCATGGGAGGGCTCTCTCTAAAATCACCCAAGGCCTGTGTCCTATGGCCTCTGGGACACGGCATTATCACCACAAACAAGGACACATTCATGTCCCTGGCTTCCTCCCAAATGTCCTTCGATTCCTGCCAGAAGGGACTGAGAAAAATGAGCTCCATCTTCCTGGAAATTGTCTTATTTTGATCACTCTGAATGCTGATCCTCTGAGGAGGCCAGGCCAGAGGGCCCCCACAAGGGGACTGTGATGGAGGCGGGAGGAGGACAGAACCTGAACTCTAGCCTTGGCACTGCCATTCACATGCCCCTGATGGAACCCACCGGTTGCTGCGCCCCAGAGCTTGGGCCATGCTGGACACATGGTAGGCACCTAGTAACTATTTACTAAAAAAAAGAAGTGAGTTTTCCCACATAACCTTGGACAAACCAGCTAACCTCCTTCATCTTCAACTACCTTCTCTGTAAAATGAAATAATGGGCTAGCATGAGCTCTGTTTTTCCTCTCAACTTGAGTATTCTTTGATTTGAGAAAGAGCTATCTAAATTTAACTGTTATCACTTCTATGTCAGCATGTTCTGGGTAGGGATACATTTCAAGAGAACAGTTTTTTAAAATTTATCTTCCCAGAGAAATAAAATGGCTTTTCTCCTTAGGGTAACACTTCAGAGTTGGAGGCTGGGTGGAGAAAAGAAGCAGGATTTTGGAGATTAGTCATCAGCCTAGAATAAGAGTCTATAGATGATTGCCTGTCACTGCCTCGGGTCATTTTTGGGATAACAGGAATGTCCTGGTAAGGAAAACACAAAGATGTTCTATTAAAAAAAATAAATCTCTTTAAGAAAGTGAGGAATCAATAGTCAAACAATCCAAATTATCCAGCAAGGATACTATGTGCTTGTATGCATTTGAAAGCCCATCATGCCCTTTACAGTTTACTGTATATATTTGTTATACAGGATTTGATTAGTCTGTGCTTAAAGCAATTTGCTTTTAGAACAAAAAACAAAAGAAAGGAAAGGAAATCTGTAATAGGCAAAGTTTTTTGTTTGTTTGTTTTCTCTTGATACGTCGATTGTTCTGTGAAATGCTGGATAACTTACCATGACTGCTGCCTTATAGCAGGACCATGAGACAGCCTGTTGTGGTCCTATTTTATAGCTGGGACATTTCTGGTGTAGGCAGGTTCGGTATAAAATGAAAGTATAATCGTAGTGCTGCTCAAAATGATGTTATTTTCACTCCTGGAGAAGGATGTGTACTTGTCATTACCAAACCTTGAGAAAGATACAATGGAGCTAGAAGTAAAGATGCTTGGGCGCTCTGATTTGAGCGTTATTTTTTCCTGTATAATTATCAAGCGCTTGCATTACTTAAAGGGGATAGAAGGAGGCACAGAAATCTGTCGGACAGACACTCAAGAGACATGGCACAGAGCGTGCATCTGAGGAAGGGGGTCGGTGACTTGGAGACTGAAGTAGGGGTTGAGTGAGAGATATTCAGTTTTCATAAGGTATGTTTTGTATTTGAATTTTTCGAAACCATATGCATGGAGTATATTTTCAGTTTTTACAAAAAACCATAAATCACTACTCAAACTGCCAGGATAAAGTTTGGTGTAAAACATGGACCAAACTGTCAACAGGCTATTATGTAATAAAGCATAATCAAACTGTAGAATCAAAGTTGAAAAAGACACCATAGCATGTTGAAAACAATGTTGGCATAGTTGTCAAGAGGGACTTACGGCTGTCTGGTTTGGTTATTTCTCTTTTTTCGTTCTCAGTTGCCCCAGGGAATAAGAGGGGGTTGATCTGGGTCAGTGGTTCTCAATCCCGGCTGTGGATTTTTCTACCTCATTAGAAAAATAGTTTAGGAGGGAGGGATAAATTAGGAGTTTGGAATTAACATATACACACTACTATATATAGAACAGATAGCCAACAAGGTTCTACTGGATGGCACAGGGAACTACATTCAATATTTTGTAATAACCTATAAGGGAAAAAATCTGGAAAAGAATAGATATGTATATGTATAACTGAATCAATTTGCTGTATACCTGAAACTAACACAACATTGTAAATCAACTATACTTCAATAAATAAATTCATTCATTCATTCATTAAAATTTTTTAAATAGTTTAAAAAATAGTGTTGGGGATTCCCTGGCGGTCCAGTGGTTAGTACTCGGCACTTTCACTGCCGGAGGCCCAGGTTCAATCCCTGGTTGGGGAAGTAAGATCCCACAAGCCACGCAGCGTGGCCAAAAGAAAAAAAAAAAATAGTGTTGCTTGGATCCCGTGCCTAGATTCTGATTTACTTGATCTGAAAACACTGGTCTGTCAGCGTCTCTCAATGTTTCTTTCACTATCTCACCCCTAAGGAACCCTTTTAAAGATATATTTTTGCTAACTGCCGTTTCCCATAAACTTTTCATACCACCAGATATACTGTATATCTGTTTATGAACTGTATGTACATTTGTGCTTTACATATAAAATGAGTAAGATTTTTTGGCCCGTGTTGAGAATTCATGATGTAGATGGAAGTCCCTTGTAAGTTTACCAATTGTATAACTCTGTAAGTTTAACTTATCTGAAATAATGGAAGAAGGAAATAAAAAGAGGATACGCTACAGCATAAATTCCAACACTGTCTCCGCTGGGTTTTGTTACCCAGTCATATAACACACACATGGGTCCTGTGCCTTGTAGAGCTGGACCTGCCTTGGCAGTTCAAGACATTACACTCAATGAAGAAAGCTGACTGGTGTGGGGGACAGAAATATCAGACAAATATTGGGAAGATCCATCTCGCCCTTGGGATGTTTCCTGACCACCCTTGCTGTGCATTACTGGACAGAACAGCCTCACTCGGTAGTCATCTGCCAACACTGGGAGTGGTCAGACAGAGGCCAGATGTAAACGAGAATCCCAGAATTCATTGGGAGTTTGAGCCCAATAATCTTTTTTATCTATTTATTTAATTTGTTTATTTTTGGCTGCGTTGGGTCTTCATTGCTGCGCACGGGCTTTCTCTAGTTGCGGCGAGCAGGGGCTACTCTTCCTTGCGGTGCGCGGGCTTCTCTTGTTGCGGGGCACGGCCTCTAGGCTCATGTGGGCTCAGTAGTTGTGGCGCACGGGCTTAGTTGCTCCACAGCACGTGGGATCTTCCCGGACCAGGGCTCGAACCCGTGTCCCCTGCATTGGCAGGCGGATTGTTAACCACTGCGCCACCAGGGAAGCCCAAGCTCAATAAGCTTTTTTTTTTTTTTTTACTTTTATTTGCATTTATTTTTTGCAGCATTTATTCCCGGGCCATAAGTTTTTGTTTCTTCAATTTCTTCTGGGATATCTTTTTCTTCTGGGCAACCTCCTCTTCTGGTTTAGGAACAATCTGTTCTTTTTCAGTAAGGATCATCTCAATGTGGCACGGAGAGCTCATGTATGGGTTGATCCGACCATGAGCTCTATAAGTCCTGTGCCACATCTTGGGGGCTTTGTTCACCTGGATGTGCTCAATGACCAGAGAATCTACATCTAAGCCCTTAAGTTCAGCATTACTCTCTGCATTTTTGAGCATGTGCAGTAAAAATTCAGCACTCTTTTTGGGCCACCGACCCTGCGTCCAGCCCCACTGTTTGGCCTGGGCACACCTACCAACTCCACCATCGTAGCGACGGAATGGCACACACTGCTTCTTTAAAGTGACATCCTTCAGATACTTCGTGGCTTTTCGGATATGCATACCCTTAATGGCCTGGGCTGTTTCACGACTGTTCTTAAAGTGAACACGAAGATTTGAACCTCTCGACTTGCTTGATTTTGTGGGATTTTCTGGGTCAAGTGAATAGCGAACCATTTTTAGAGGTCACCTCAGGCCGCTAACCAGAAAAAGCCCAAAGCTTTTAAACACAATTCTATGCCCAAAGCAAGAGCAAATAACTGGAATAAAAGATAAAGCAATCTCCTCTCTAGGACTTCATGGCAGGCGGTGTGTGTTAGGTGGTCCTAGTCACCTCCACTTGTACTGGGGCTGTTTCTAAACATGTCTGTGGTCCTCCTATTAATAAAAGGGGCAGGAGAAAAGTTTGGCTGCTGCCCATTTAATGTGTAAGACCAATAACAGCTATACTACTCAGAGTGTGGAATTACTTCCAGTAAAATGTTTTCAATTAAGTCTTTTTATTCTGAAGGAACCTTTTACACGTAGGCTGGACACCTCATCATAGCATTTCTTTGCTTTAACAACAAAAAGCTCAGAAAAGTCTAGAAGTTCTAAATATGCCTTTGTAAATAGAGTCCTAGTTTTAGAACTCAGATTTGATCTGAGATACTTGTGATGCCATACTTGTGGACACAGATCCCGAGTTCTGGGGCTTCCTTCCTTCTGGTAAAACAGTAGCTCTCTGGGCTTCTCTGGTGGCGCAGTGGTTGGGGGTCCGCCTGCCGATGCAGGGGACGCGGGTTCGTGCCCCGGTCCGGGAAGATCCCACATGCCGCGGGCGGAGCGACTGGGCCCATGGCCGCTGAGCCTGCGCGTCTGGAGCCTGTGCTCCGCAACGGGAGAGGCCACAACAGTGAGAGGCCCGCGTACCGCAGAAGAAAAAAAAAAAACAGTAGCTCTCTGTTCCTCACCTCATTTTCATCTGAGTGCACCTGTGAAAACTTTTGGTCTAAAGTTGAAGATTCAGGGTCAAAGGAGAGAGTGAGGGGTGGAAGGGAGATGTCAGCCTATAAAATGAAAAATATAACAAATAAACAACAATAATAATAAATCTGGACACTCAGGTTGGCTTGTGTTCCCTCAAGGGTCTGACAATACAGTTGGTAAATCAGACCATTTTTATGAAAAGTTGAGTAATAATATAAGGTATCATTAAATAGGAGGTACAGATAATAAGGAATTTAGAGGAGGGAGTGCTCGCTGAGATCTGGTGTCAGAGACATTCAGGAACGCTGGGGGTGGAAATACCTGCATATGTATAAGGCAGGAACAAAAGCCAGCTGAAGTCTAAAACGGAACAAAGTTCACCGGGTTAAACTGTTCAAGACAAGTTTGGAATGAAGTTTCTCCTCTTAATTCTCATTCTTCAAGCTGCTGCTTCTGGAGTTGTTCCTCTGTCTAATAGTACAAGTCTAGAAGAAAATGATGTGCTGTTTGCACAAAGGTACCCGGGCACCTTTTATGGCCTCCTGGTGGAAAGAACTCCCATGCTCAAATGAGAATCATTAGCAACTTTGTGGTGGGCAAAATCCAGGAAATGTGGCATTTGTTCTTGGGGCCTAATGTGACCCGGCAGTTGGATGCCTCTCCTCTGACAATGAGGTCCACACCAAGGTGTGGGAGGCCCAGTGTTCACCAGTTTGGCACAATGATGGGGAAACCAGTATGGACAAAACATCATGCCACCTACGGAATCAAGAATTACCCTCCATGGTGTGGAAGGACGTTGACTATGCCATCCCCAGGCTTCTCAAGCACGGAGTGATGTGACCCCCTGCAATTCAAACAGAAGAACTCTGAAGAGGCTGATATCATATATTTCCCACAAGGAGCTCACAGAGACTCTAATTCTGATGGCAGAGATGGAAACATCACCTGTGCTCATGGGCCTGGAGCTGGTATTGGGGGAGGCTTGCATTTTGATAGGGCATAAATGTGTTTCTTGTTGCTGGTCATGAGTTTGGCCATTCCAAACATCCAAAGGCTACTATGTTCCTCCTCTACATTATGTTGACCTCAACAGACTTTGCCTCTCTGCTGAGGTCATTTGTGACATTTGGTCTCTCAATGAAGACTCATAAAGGCAGTGTCACAGCCTTAGACCATGGAACCAGCCACCTGTGGCTCCAATTTGACTGTTGATACTATCATTACAATTGGAAGAAAAAGTTTTTTCTTTAAAGATGAGTTCTTTTGGTGGAAGCTTCCTGAGCTATTAAGCCATATATGAAATTGGAACCAGGAGTCAAGTTTTTCTTTTTAAAGATTGCAAGTACTGGTTAAGCAGTGATTTAAAAACCACAACCCAGCTATACCAAGAGTACACATTATCTGGGTTTCCCTGACTCTGTGACAAGATTGAAGTTGCTGGTTTTAATCCACTCATCTACAAGACCAGCCTCTTTGTGGATAAACGATGTTGGAGGAGAAATGAGAGAAGGTAATTATGGATCTTGTTTATCCCATATTGATTACTGAGAAATTTCCAGGAATTGAACCTAAAATTGATGCAGTCTTCTACTCCAAAAGACACATTTATTTCTTCGAGGGATGTAATGAACTTGAATCTGACAAGCTATACAACTGTGTCACCAAAGGCTGTGAAGCAATGGTGGTTTTGGTAGGAATGGTGTAACTAATGGCATTTATCAATTTACTTCGCTTATTATATATTTACTGCATGTGGGTTTTGTGCCTGGTATGCCTTTATTTAGTGGTATCTTAAGATAAGAAGATAAAACTTTTATATAGACCATAGATTAATGATTATGAAAAATATAAACTGAATTTTTATAATATTTTCTAATTTTGAAAACCTCCAGCAAATAGGTTCCTCATTTTCAATTTTTCTTGTTAAGTTTGAACATAGAAACCCTCGAAGGCCAAGAGGATACATTTTGGAGAATGCTCAGTAAGTCAGTTTCTAAAATCCTTGGACTGAGATACCCCTCTCTGGTTTGCCTAAAATCACGAAATGACATTTCAGTGACCGTTACATTTTCAACAAGGGCATCATTTTATTTTATTAATTAGTTAATTTTGTTGTTTTTTTTTTTTAGCCGTGCCACCACACGGTATGTGGGATCTTAGTTCCCCGACCAAGGATTGAACCTGTGCCCCTGCAGAGGAAGCATGCAGTCTTAACTACTGGACCACCAGGGAAGTCCCAAGGGCATCATTTTCATTAAGAGTGAAAGCAGAATTCCCCTTAGAACTTAAATAAAAATGACAATTATGTAAGTAAACTATTTAAATGGTGATAATATAATTTATTCTCTTTCAAGATTGACTTCTTAATATTACATATAAAGTATATATAAATTAAAACTTTGAAAGGAAATAAAAAAACGGAATCAGTGTTCTGTTTGGATCCCCTAATCCTGTGCCAAAGACATCATCCCCTTGGCTTTGACCTATTTTGGATTTCTGGTCTCTACTTCCGAGTTCATCCCAGGCCTCTTGTAGCCTCAGCCTCCCATAACCAGCTTCGGCCTTTGCTGGTGGACGGCTGGCAGTGAGGCCCTCCCAGGACATACCTCCAAGACCATCTCACCTGTGGGGCAGGGGCAGGAAGCAACCGGACCCAGGCCTTGTGGGCAGCTTAGGACTTAGGCAAGTGTGGGGATCAGAGGAGGGCTTGTATGCAGGGCGGATGATCTGAAGAAAGATGCAGAATGGAACATGTGAAAGGTGTTTGGGAGGCTGTGTGTTGGTGGGTTTGCCTGGAACAGGTGGTTTGCTGTGGGGAACATTGAAGCTTCTGGGTTTAAGACCCAAAGATACAACAGAACTGACCCTCAATCTCTAGGTACTGTAAAGAAATAAAAAACTGCGGGAGAGGAAGGTAATATTAGCTGCCGATGTCTAGATCCCCAGTTTAGTCACTGGATCTTTTTGCACAATTTTGTAGTCAGGCTCTTTGGGAAGGGAAGGAGCAAAAGCCTGGTATGTTCATTCTGTTCTCCTAATGAATGGGGAAAACCCACATTTCATCCAGTTTATAGAATCAGACTCTGAGAGTGAGAAAGGGCCTTAAAGCCCTGATACTCCATGACCTCATCCGTTGTTTAAAAACCTGCAACATCCAACAACGGGGCATTCGGCCTAGGCTTGAATCCTTCCAGTGTTGGGTGGCTCCCTACTTCTCAGAGCAAGCTGCAACCTTCATCCGTTTTAGCTGGTTCAGTCTCCTTGGGATTCCAGGAAGCACCTCTCATTCTCTCTCATGTACCACCAGGTGCCCCTAGATTTTCTCTTTTCCCCTCACCTTCCCAGGCTGAACATCCCAGGTCCTTGAAATGTTTTTCTTGTGACACAATTTTAAGTTTCCTCCTATTCTCATGTCTGTCCTTGCCATATCTTCCTTTATAAAGAATAATATTTTATGGGAATGGACTGGAGGAAGCATTTATATAGGTTTTAAAAAAAATTTTATGAGACATAATATATATATATATCATGAAATCCACAAATTGTAATGTAAATTTCAAGCACTTCCATCCTCCAAAAGGTCGCCTTGTGCCAATTTGCAGACACTCCCCATTCCCACCTACAGCTCTAGGCAACCACTTATCTGCTTTCTGTCTCTAAAGTTTTGGGGATTTTTTTTTTAGGGTTGCATCTTATATAAAAAAAAAATTTTTTTTTTTTTCTATCAGCCATCTGAGAGCCTGTGGAAACAGCTTTATATTATAGAACATTCCTTTGAGATGGTCTTTCTGGGGGGATTTTTGCCTATAGATGCAGACAGGGTGAATAGAAATTCATGAATGATTATTCCATAATGGGTTATAATTTATCTTCCTAATCGCTAAAGATTAGTGATTACCCAAATAGGACAACCAGAGGCTCTCCCAAAATATCCCCCCGAGCTACAGTCCAAATATAGAGTGCTGAATGGACTATTGATCTAACCCAGTGTGGCACTTCAGACGACTTTGATGCTGTGCCCGGGGTCAGGGAATGAGGACGCGATGGAGCACAGAGGTCTCTCCTCTGCTCTTCTAAACCCTCCAAGCTCAGTCCTGCTTTGTTTCCAACCTCCTCCCTGTACGGAACTCATTACCCATCTCTAGTCTAACTTGAATCCCACCCGCTCTGCAAGATCCAGGTCTCTGATGTCCTCCACTGACCACACACTGGAAAAGCTGTCTGTGTTCATACACCACGCATTTCAGTCCCACCAGACAATGCGTATGACCATAAATGGCTTGAGAGTGGGGACCTTGTCATTAAGCATCCCTTAGATCCCACAGCCTTAGATGATGGCCCATCTGAACCCCTGACCCCTGACCCCTGATTTCTCCCTCCTTTAAGCCCCTCGAAGTCTTTGAACTTCTTTCATTATTTTCTGCCTAGTTTCACAGTCCCTTGAGTGCTTCATTATGTGTGGGTGTCCTGTGGGCAGTAGTTTCCTCTTCTGTAAGTCCTCCTTCAGGATCTGACACAGTGCTTTGTACATAATAATAACAATTAAATGACGACCACCCACATTTGCATATCACGCCTCAGTTTCCAAAGTGCTTTTGTATCCATTCTGCGATTTGGCCCCATGGCAATCTGGTGATAAAAGTATGATTATTATACTTCTTTTACAGACAAGAAATCTGTGCCCAGCGTCCTCGCTTCTAAGATATTCTGATGCAGAGTGCCAGCATTCAGCTACACTGCCCTACGGCTCAATAAATCTCTGTTGATTTCATGCTACTTGGTTGGTCGCATCGATATGGATGAGGGTACAAGAAGTAAGGAGCAGCTTTGGCTTGTTCTTTGTTGTAGCTTTTGTTGCTGTTCATGTATTCATTATATATTAATCCATTTATTCATTCAACAGACAAGTACAGAGGACCAACTAAATTCCAGTGCCAGGCTCTGGTTAAGCACTGGTTAGGCACAAAAAGTTTCAGACACTGCCCTTTGGTTGCTGGTCAAGTTGTGAGGACGAAGCACAAATAAACCCACAATTGAAATATAAAAATTCATTGGGGACTTCCCTGGCGGTCCAGAGGTTAGGACTCCACACTTCCACCGCAGGGAGCATGGGTTCTATCCCTGGTCGGAGAACTAAGATCCTACGTGCCCTGCAGTGGGACCAGAAAGAAAGAAAGAAAGAAAGAAAAAAATTCATAGTGTTAGGGCTATGGGAACCTAGAGGGGGGTCTCGAAATCATCCTGGGGATGGATGCTGGCGAGGTTGTCTCAGCACAGGCATCTCCTGTAAGTCTTGAAGGGCAGCCAAGAGTCAGCCAGGGTTTTCAAGAGAGAGACGTGGATGTCCCAGGCTTGATGGACGCCAGCCCTGCTGACTGTGGGAGGTAGGATGGGCAGTGGTGGGGTCGGATTTGCTCCAGGTCATACAAAAGTTTTAGCAGGCTAGGAGGCGGTGTGGTCCAGTGGCGAAAGGCTTTGATGTCAGATGTAGCTGAAGTTGAATCCCACCTCTGTCATTCATCAGCTGTGTGACTTTGAACAAGTCACGTGATTTCTTACTTAGACCCTTACTTTCCTTATCTGTGAAATAAGTAAAGTCTTCTCTAGTGGACTGTTGTGAGGATTGTAAGGGAGACAGGTGGGGTTAAAGCACTGGGCACAACGTCTGGAACACGGAAGCACTCAATAAAGAAGAGAAGACAAGGCGCTTCCCTGGTGCCACAGTGGATAAGACTCCGCGCTCCCAATGCAGGCAGCCCGGGTTCAATCCCTGGTCAGGGAACTAGATCCCACAGGCATGCCTCAACTAAGGAGCCCGCTCACCGCAACCAAGACCCGGCGTGAACAAATAAGTAAGTAAGTAAATAAATATTAAAAAAAAAAAAGAAGCAGAGAAGACAAGAGTTCTTAGGAAATTGTTGTTGTCCTTTGTGGCATCATTAAGAGATGCAATTAACAAGAGAGCTGGATGGACCAACCACTGCTTTCTCTGAGAAATTCAGCTCTCCCACCTCATGTGCTGCCTGGAAATGCCCATGGTAGCAAAGAGAAGAAGAGGAAGGTGGGAGAGATGATTAAAACACAGGCAGAAGCACTGAACCAAAACTGAAAGCCAAAAATTGAGATTAAGGACGAAAGGAGTGGGAGATTTGGGGCAAAACAAATTCATAAAGTTCAAAAGCAAAAATACTTCTTTTCCTTGGAGTTTTAGGAAAGTTTTCATTAAGTCTCTCCTTCGACCAGAAAATCGATCCCGCGCTTGTAGTGTTTGGGACCTCAGCTTGTCTCATGTGTTTTCTTCTGAATGGTTTACTGTTTCCAGTTTGCAAAGCACTGTCATGTAGAGTGTCTCATTGACCTCTCACAACAAGCCACGATTTTATGCCATTGTGACAAGGAGGCTGCTTCATTTCACAGGCGAAGAAACAGAAAGCCAACTGCTTTGATTCGAAGGGAACAAAAAATCATCCCGATTTTGAGTCTCCTCTAGAAACAGCCCTCAGATACACAGAACAGAGCACGAAGGTCAGATTCCTACCCAGGAAAAATTATTTGACTCCGAGCCAGAAGCCCGGAGGAAAGCAAGTATGTTTCTGTCTATCGTTGCTGAGTTTATGGCTCTTTAAACACATCTGCTACCAAAGGCTGCAGGAGTTTAAACACAGTATGTCCAGGAAGCACCAGGGGATCCCCGAGGTCAGCATTTGACCGCCAAGTATGTGGTCTTGAAAAGTCCATCTATATCAGAAAGATGGAAACCACTTTGGCTGGTTTTCAAGGTGCTTTCTTGGCTTTAATTCAGTTCTGTTAAAACTTTTTTCCCCAGCTTTATTGAGATATAATTGACACATACTATTGCGTAAGTTTAAGGTGCATAATACACACATATATTGATACATATGCATATTGCGAAATGGTTACCGCAGTCAGGCTAGTTCACACATCCTTTACCTCACACGATTGCCATTCTGTTGCTGTTATGATGGGAACATTCAATCTTTACCCTTATAGCAACTTTTAAGGATACAGCACAAAATATTTTTAAAAGGATAATTTGCGGCTTAAACAGTTTAGACGTTCCCTCATGATACGGTCCTATAATAACCCACAGGAACACTCCACCTGTCGGAAGCAGGTAAAACAGGAGGTTTGTGGGTGTGTACGGTGTTTTCATTTCTGTGGCCCACACTACATGTAACTTTCAGTGCCTTCTAAAGCACCTCACGTATTTGTCTCATGTAATCCTCACCGTAAATCTATGAGCTGAGAATTTTTACTTCCATTTACAGATAAGAAAACTGAGGCCCAGAGAGGCTGGGACTTCTCCCACAGCTCAGAATGCGTGTGTGGCCGTGACTGGATTCAAAACCAGGTCTCTTTTTCAAAGCCAGGGCCTGTGCTCTTTCTTCTCCATTCATTGTCTCCCAAGGAATTTAGTTCTTATTAGAAACTTTGTGTTATTCTCTTCTTGTTCCTTGATTCCGCCTCCTTTTTGCCACATGACATAATGATTAATTTTTAAATGTAAAACTAACTTTTGTCGAGAGGGAGGTCTTTGGCAATCACTGTGCTAGGTACTTTTTAAACAGTAATTTATAAGGTTGCTGTTATTTTTATCCTTTATTTGTTTGCCTGGGTCATTTCAAGCAATTCCAAGTGAAATAGAAGTACATTGGCTACAAATAGAAGCTGATCAGTTCCATTCTCCTCCCTGCAAAGTAACCATTTTTAATGGATTTGTGGGTTTTCTCTCAGCTGTTTTTCTTAGCATTTAAAAATACATGTGGAGGCATTAGAATGCAAGCCCCATCAGATGAAAGAAAAAAATACATGCTGAGAACAGATACAAAGATATATATATATTATTATTTTTTAAAATAAATTTATTTATTTATTTTTGACTGCATTGGGTCTTCGTTGCTGCACACAGGCTTTCTCTAGTTGTGGTGAATGGGGGCTACTCTTCGTTGCGGTGCGCGGGCTTCTCATTGCGGTGGCTTCTCTTGTTGCCAAGCACGGGCTCTAGGGGCACGGGCTTCAGTAGTTGTGGCATGTGGGCTCAGTAGTTGTGGCGCACGGGCTTAATTGCTCCACGGCATGTGGGATCCTCCCGTACCAGGGCTCGAACCCGTGTCCCCTGCATTGGTAGGCGGATTTTTTTTTTTTTTTGGACCGCCAGGGAAGCCCTTGCAAAGATATGTTGTTTCCATTTTATGGATGAGGAAACTGAGGTTCAGTGGGGTTGAGTGATTGCCCAGAATCAAACAGCAGGTGAGGCACAGAGCTGGGATCAGAACTCAGGTCTTAAAATGCCACATTTCAACCTTCAAACCACCACCTCTCTAGCTGGCCTTTGGTCCCAAGACAAGAGTCAAAAAGCACACTGCTCTTGAGTCAATCATCAATGTGACTTTGACATATTACTTGCTTGCAGATGAACTGCTTAGGATACCCTGGGGACTTTTAGTTTGTCTCCTTGAGAAAAGAACGTAAAGATGCCTTCACCCAACTTCAGTGGGTGCTGAGAGAACGAAATCATGTCTGCTGTGTGTGCTGAACTCCTAGGAAAAGGCACTGAAGATGCCGGGGGTTCTGGGTGGGAACACGTTGTCCCCGGCACAGACGTGCCTCTGCGGGCTCCTTTGGAGGGGGGCAGCCCTTGTTCTAGGGTTTCTTTCCAGCTGACTCATCCTGTGACCTTGAGAAAGTTCCCAGTCTCTCTGCACCTTTGTTTCACACTGGCTCTAAAACAGGGCTAATAATACCTTCTACCTTGTTCGTAAAAGAGAGGACATTCACAAACCAGCCCTCACAGTACATTTCTACAGAACTGGGGCCCGAGTTCTAGCACCTGCCCAAGTCAGATGAGATTTTTGGCTAAAGCACCCTCCAGCTCCCTTTAGGCAAAGAGACTGGAAAAAGTGACTGTGGGAACAAAAAGGAACATGTTTTAGCCAAAATGTGTTTCTCTAAGGAAACTGAGTGTTTCTTAGATCCTCACCTTTGTGAAAATTTTCACCTCGTGCCTTTTTAAAAGTGTTTTGCTTCTCCTGAAATGTCCTCCCCCATCTCTTCTTGTGAAATTGTTCCTGTCACTCAAGGCCCTGCCAAAATGCCACATTTCTGTGAAGCTTGCCTTTACTCTTTCAGCTAAATACCTTTTCTCTCTCCTCTGGACTCTCTGAACACTGTCTATCCTCCCTTCATCTCATATTCTGCCAAGAATTATAGTGATTTTTAAAATGCAAATCTCATTCTCTTAGTAGATGATAAGTATATTGAAGGTAAGACTAATACCTTATTGTTATAATTCTGTAAGCTAGTGACACAGTTTCCTACACAGAGTAGTTGCCTAATAATCAATTGCTGAATGAATAGAATATTTGTAGAGGAAAAATATTAAATAGTAGTGAAGGGCTGGTGAAGACTGATACCACCAAGGGTACCGAAGAATTTTTGCTCATGAATCAGTGTCCGCCTGTTAAATTCCTGCCCATTGATGGATCCACTGATGCATCAATCCCTTGAACAAACGCTATCTGAGCATCTCCTTGTGTAGGATGCTGTGCAAGGTCCTTCAGGGAAGAACACTGAAGATCTTGAGTAAGTGAAGAGAGCCCGTGCTGCTCTTATCCTGGTCATCCTGGCTCAGGATTTTGTGCAGAGTTGAGAATTTGTGTTTGTGCCAAGACACCTGGGTTCTGGTCTTGGTTCTGATCCTTGCTAGCTTGTCACTTTTTTTTTTTTTTGCGGTACGCAGGCCTCTCACTGCTGCGGCCTCTCCCGTTGCGGAGCACAGGCTCCGGACGCGCAGGCTCAGCGGCTATGGCTCACGGGCCCAGCCGCTCGGCGGCATGTGGGATCTTCCCGGACCGGGGCACGTAGCCGTGCCCCCTGCACTGGCAGGCGGACTCTCAACCACTGCGCCACCAGGGAAGCCCTAGCTTGTCACTTTGAGCAAATGGCCTCATAAATCTCAGTTTCATATTGTGTTTAATGTTAACCTGATAAAGAGGAGATAATACCGTAGTGCTTGTTTATCTGACTCCCAGAAGTACGGAGGCGAGGGGCAGTGACAAAGTGAAAACATTTTACCTTCTCTGAGAGCATATGAAAACCACATATAGGTATGTGTATATACACATACATACATATGCACACATATATTTTTTACTTAGGGGATGCAATGCATCATATATCTCCAACAAATTATAAACTGTGCCTTAGGTACCTTAGAGAAGATTAATGGTTTCAATTTATGATACACACTTAGGATACAATACATCACAATTATTTATTCTAGATTTTTGCAGCAAAAGCTAAAAAACATCGAAAAAACAAAATTCTAAGTTTCATTACAAAACACCCACTATTCACTTGGCTCTATGACGTGACATTTCTTGTCATTGCACATACACAGTACTGCATAGTTGTAATCAATGTGTTCATTCTAGTTGGGGTTCTGGTTTTATTTTTAGGATTGTTTCGAACAGACCTTTCCCGATTTACAATTTTAATATCAGTATTATTCATCTAATTATCTATCTATCTATCTAATCTCGGAATTTATTTAACTATTTCCTAATTGTTGGTCATTTGAGTAATTTTCAATTCTTCATTATTACACATGGTCTATTTTTAATCGCATACAGACGCCTACCCGTCACCTAACACATTCTTGGCTTGGCTCCCTCTACTGTCAGTTGATATATACCCAAGAAATGCCAACTCATTTTATTATTAGCCTGAGCAAAACAGAATTAGGAAGGAACTACAAATGTTTTATTTTGAAAATCAGACTGTGCATTTACAAGATGGTTTGCGAATGATTTCCTTTGGGAGAAGGGAGCTCTGGATCCTGGCACCACAGCTTTAATCTCCCAGGGAAGAAGAGTGATGACCAGGGACTTTATACGTTTATCAAACATTTATTGACCTCCAAGACACCAATTCCAGGCTGGGGAAGAAAGGCGTAATCCTTACCCTCAGTGAGCTTACTGGTTAGTAAATGATCTAGACCAGTGGGAATTCCCTGGCGGTCCCATGATTAGGATTCGGTGCTGCCACTGCAGGGGGCACCGGCTCGATCCCTTGTGGGGCAACCAAGATCCCACATACCACGTGGCCAAAAAAACAGAAAACAAAAAAAGAGGATCGAGTGCTCGCTTCAGCAGCACATACACTAAAATTGGAACGATACAGAGAAGATTAGCATGGCCCCTGCACAAAGATGACACGCAAATTCGTGAAGCATTCCATATTTTTAAGATGTGGCACATATATACAATGGAATATTACTCAGCCATAAAAAGAAATGAAATTGAGTTATTTGTAGTGAGGTGGATGGACCTAGAGTCTGTCATACAGAGTGAAGTAAATCAGAAAGAGAAAAACAAATACCGTATGCTAACACATATATACGGAATCTAAAAAAACAAAGGATCGAGACCAGCAGTGGCAATGCTCATGGCAAAGGCAACGATAACGCAGTGTGACAAGTGTTGCCAGAGCAGTCAATTCAAGTCACACACACAAGGAAGCGACAATAGTCTTGTTGGGGGTCCTAGAAGGAAGGGTCACAGAAACTGAGGCCCGAGGACCAGTGGGCATTGGCCTGGAGAGTAGTAGTCCAAGCACGGGAAACAGTGTTTACAGAAGCCCAAAGGAGAGAGAGGATATATATTTTTTAGGGATGGCTAAGTCGAGCATACAGTTTGAACTGTATACAGTACACAGTTTGAGTTGGAGTGTCAATGGAGATGAAGGGGAAAAGGTAGGCTGCAACCAGGTTAGGAAGGGCTTTATAAACCACGTTAAACAACTTGGCTTTACAGTATCTGGGGGTGGTGCAGCTACTTTAGAAAACAGGGAAACGGCTTGGCAGTTTCTTAAGAAGTTAAACATAAACTTACCATATGACCCAGCAATTCCACTCATGTCTAGCCAAGAGAAACAAAAGCATACAGCCATACAAAGACCTCCATGTGAATGTTCATAGCAGCATTATTCATAATAGCCCAAAGTGAAACTACCCAAATGCCTACCAGCTGATGAACAGGTAAACAAAACGTGGTCTATCCATAGGATGGAATATTATTCAGCCGTAAAAGAGGAAAGAAGTTCTGATACCTGCTACAACATGGATGAACCTTGAAAACGTTATGCTAAGTGAAAGAAGGCAGTCATAAAAGACCACATCTTGTATGATTTCATTTATGTAAAATGTCAGAATAACAGACAAATTCAATGAGGCAGAAAGTGGATTATTAATTGCCAGGGGTTGAGGAAAAATGGGAACTGACCGCTAATGGGTATGGAGGTTCTTTTTGCGTGATGAAAATGTTCTAAAGTGAATCCTGGTGGTGGCTGTACGACTCTGCTAGTGTAGTACAACCATGGAACTGTGTGCTTTACATGGGTATGATATGGGAATTATATCTCAATGAAGCTGTTAAAAAATATCTGGGAGAGGGGCAATAGGGAGGTCATTTGGTTTTAAGAAGAAAAATGTCACGACTAGATTTACTTTTTGGGGGGGGGCACACCGTGCAGCTTTGAGGATCTTAGGCCCCTGACCAGGGGCTGAACCCGGGCCCCGGCAGTGAAAGCACCGAGTCCTAACCACTGGACCGCCAGGGAACTCCGTAGATTTACTCTAGAACTTTTGCTCTGAATAGATGCAGTGGGTGGTTAGGACAGGGCAAGGTGAAAAGTGTGAGTCTGGTTAGTGGGCGGTTGCAGTAGTGGGAGAGACATAGGGTAGACAGAATGGAATGGACAGGTCTGAGACTTTAAGGAACAAAACTGACATGACTTGGGGAGTGTCGGAAGTGGGGGATGGGAAGTTAGGGATCTCACCCCAGTTACTGCCTCAGGCCCTTGGGAGGTTGGAAAGGCTATTCATGCAGATAGGAAACCAGGAGGTAGTTTGGGGGGAAGAGATGAGTTCAGTGCTGGACAAGATGAGTTGGGGCATCCAAATGGCATTGGTTATGATCTGGAGCCCAGAGGAGAGAGCTAGTCCAGAGGTGGTGCACAAAGCATCTTCTTATTCTCTTACCACCTTATGAGGGAGCTTAAGCCCCTGGACAAGAAAAGAGCTATGGATACTGTAGCAGGTATTATATGCAAGGTTGGCTCTCAGTCCCTTTCCATCAAACCCTAACATGAAACATAGCGATGCTTTTGACTCAGGGCACAAGTTCAGCTTCTCCTTTTGGTTTATTGTAGCCAGTATTCGAATAGCTTCAAGGAACATATTTTTTTTAAATTTATTTTTATTTCTTTAAACTTTTTATTTTATATTGGAGTATAGTTGATTAACAATGTTGTGTTAGTTTCAGGTGTACAGCAAAGTGATCCAGTTATACTCATACATGTATCTATTCTTTTTCAAATTCTTTTCCCATTAGGTTGTTACATAATATTGAACAGAGTTCCCTGTGCTATACAGTAGAGGACCATATTTTTTTTAAGCTCAAATTAGGTTCTGCCATGCCTTGAATAAATGTGCAATTAAAAGAAACATTTGAATCCAAGACTCACTTAGAATATAGGCTGTGTAGCCATGACGTGTATCTCTCTTGGTAGAACATCCCAGGAAGTAGTCCGGTCTGGGGAACCGGGTGGTCCTCACTGCTTCCTTGTAGCGTATTCTTAGCAAGTTCCCTGATTCTCAGATTTCTCGTCTGAAAAATGAGAATAACTATATTTCCCATGCAGTAGGATTATAAATAAAAACTTTGTAAAGTGTCTGGCTTGGCACAGGGTAAGATCTCAATAAATAGAAGTTTACTATTATTACTGTGATTTTCTTACTTAAGTGTTGAAAAAGGTGTTTGATACAGTGCTACAAAGGAAATGTTCTGAGTCTCTGTCTTTTGTACTCTCTTCTAGTTCCTAGATCTGTTCTAGCTACCAAAATCAATCTTGCCTCTTGGTGACTGTTATTTTAAACTGAGTGTATTTTAAGTTTGTTCCCTTCATAAATGGCATGATTTTATAAACTGACAGCTCTTTGATCTAATTTGCTGGCAGATTATGCAAGAAATATATATTTTATTGAAATGCAAAAGCTAGTCAGTTTTTGCACCCCCCTTCTCCCCCCGCCCTTCCCCTGGGCATTTGGGGAGTGAGGAGTGATAGTGGGCATGGAGGTAGGTAAGGGAGATAAACAGGTGGTTTTTCTAATTAATTAATTAATTAATTTTTAGCTGCGTTGGGTCTTCGTTGCTGTGCGCGTGCTTTCGCTAGTTGCAGCGAGCGGGGGCTACTCTTTGTTGTGGTGCACGGGCTTTTCATTGCGGTGGCTTCTCTTGTTGCAGAGCACGGGCTCTAGGTGTGCGGGCTTCAGTAGTTGCGGTGCATGGACTCAGTAGTCGTGGCTCGCGGGCTCTAGGGCGCATGCTCAGTGGTTGTGGCTCGTGGGCTCTAGAGCGCAGGCTCAGTAGTTGTGGCGCACCGGGCTTAGTTGCTCTGTGGCATGTGGGATCTTCCCAGACCAGGGATAGAACCCGTGTCCCCTGAATTGGCAGGCAGATTCTTAACCCCTGCACCACCAAGGAAGTCCCGAGGAACAGTTTTTGTCTCTGATTCAGACCCAGGTGGGGGGGACCTTTAGATGTTTGTGTACTGGTTGATTTTTGGCCCCCATGCTCTCCTCCACCTGCTTCTACACTGTCAGCACCTTCGTTTCTTTAGAGTGAATCTTGACCTCCTGTATCCCTTTCTTATCTGGGATGTCTACCACTATTTGGGATTTCCTAACGGCCCAAGAGGACAAACTGAGACCCTTGTGGATAACCGTAAGGGCAGAGGGGAGCAGCTAGGGCTGCTCCAGCTGGGGCAGGGAGGCAGGCAGGTGGGGGAGGGCTCGGGGAGACCTGGCTGGCTTGGCAGCTTCCCATTTGTCCTTTCTCCAAAAGATGCTCCTGGGAGCCAACCAGAAAGCTCTCTGTGTTCATTTTGTAGCCTGAGAGCAAACACGCCACCTTGGCAAGGGAGCATCAGACCTATAATAATAATACAGTTCTCTGACATTAAAGTGCAAAAACATTTTCCATGACAGCTTAAAATTAATCACCACCACTTGCTGCTATAGATCCCTCTCCTTTAGGCAGTGCCAGCTTTGAGACAACTGTTAAGGCAGCCACATGGCTTCCAGGGAAAGAGCAAGAAGTCTGCAGAGACAATCGGCAAAGCTCCTTTTCTCCATTTTCCCTTTTGTCCCGGGGAGGATGTGCTTTCTCGCTAACAGGGTGGAAGATGGGGCTGGTAATTGATCATGGAGAACAAGCCACAACTGACTCTTACGGGTGGGATTATAAATGCATCTGGAGCTCTTAGTGACATCGATAAACCACTGGAGATGCCTGCTGTGCAGCTGAATGTTCCAGAAATTGTTCCCATGGTCTTTGAACTCACATCAAGGGAAAAGAAAGGAGCTTCCACATATCACTTTCTTTATCCGGCTGATGGAAATTAATCATCAGACAGATTTTACCCAGACAACCTCACAGAATCATTCAACAAATATTTATTTGTTTACTTTATTATTTAAAAATTTTGGGAATTTCCTGGCAGTCCAGTGGTTAGGACGCAGCGTTTTCACTGCTGGGGCCCGGGTTCAATCCCTGGTCAGGAACCAAGATCTCTCAAGCTGTGCGGGGTGGCCAAAAAAAAAAAAATCTAAACTTAGTTCCTGCTCATGGTAAAAGTTGAAATTGTATTGGAGGGTAAATGGTGAGCATGGAAATTCTTCCTCTTTCTCCTGATTCTTTGGTCCCAGTCTGCAGAGGTTACCACTATAAACAGTTTCCTGTATATCCTTCAAGAAGTTGTTCTTGCATATACAGGCCTACGTGTGTATGTATATGTGTGTGTGTATATCGCTGTTTTCATTTAACAATGTATATTAGACACCTTTTCACACCAGTACCTAGAGGTCTACTTCACAGTTTTTAATGTTACATAGTGTTTCTTGGTATGTATGTATTTATTTTTTTAACTGGACCTCTAATTTTGGATGTTTGAGGTATCTTTTGTTTGTTTTTTTGGTTTGCTACTATGAACAATACCACAGACCACATTTTCTTGGACTTCTTTGTTTGTACTTGTGCAAGCCTATTTGTAAGACAAATTCCTAGAAGTGAAATATGCAGGTCAAAGATATGTGTAATTTAATTTGTAAAAGATTGTGAAATTGTTCTTCAGATAGACAGTAAACATATACTGAAAGCTTTCTCCATGCCAAGCACTGTGCTGGGTGCTAGGGACAAAAGGTCACAGTCCTTTCCCTTGAGAACCTCATGGGAGAGACAGACAATAAATTGTTACAGTGCAACGTGGCAAGCACTATAATAAGGGTTTTGTAACACTTATTATTACCTTACTGTGTTAGCTACTAGTTTTAATCCCTCACTGTGATTTTTTAAGATTTTTGAAGTGTTTTTTCATTCCAGAGTAGTTTTTTGGACTGTGATACGTTTCCCAGCTTAAAAAGCTGAAGACACAAAAGCCGAGGTGGGCCTGGCAGTGACAGCATGATGAAGTCCAATCAATATTTGAGAAGCTTCCAGGTCCACACACTCCTGTGCCTGTCATGTCATTTAAGCTTTGCAAAGTTACGATTATTCCGATTTTGCTGATAAGGAAACTGAGGTCAGAAGTACGTTAATGGGGGCTTCCCTGGCGGCGCAGTGGTTGGGAGTCCGCCTGCCGATGCAGGGGATGCGGGTTCGTGCCCCGGTCCGGGAAGATCCCGCATGCCGCGGAGCGGCTGGGCCCGTGAGCCATGGCCGCTGAGCCTGCGCGTCCGGAGCCTGTGCTCCGCAACGGGAGAGGCCGCAGCAGTGAGAGGCCCGTGTACCGAAGGAAAAAAAAAAAAAAGTACATTAAGGAATTTGCCCCAAGTCGTGTAGTCGTGTAGTTTGGTTCTGAATGTGAGTCTCTTTGATGGCAAACTCAGGGCCCTTTCTCCTGAGCAGTTTGTCTACGGCACAGTGGGTCACACTGTCCCCAGGGATTCTAAACCACAGCCTCCACATTGACCATGAGATTACTGAGCAGAGGCACAGTGCCAGGGATGGAGGAAAACAAGTAGTAGGAGGACCCACGACTTGGTCTTGGAAAACTCACTGCTTCATGGGGAAGAGAGGTCTCCATCTAAATGATGCATAGGACAGTCACCCAAATTCACATTATTCCAGACAAATGTTGTAGCCTTGAGAGGAGGATTTCTGGAATTAAGAAGATTGGTTGGTTTGAGGGGAATAGAGGGAGGGGTAATTGGAAAAAGGTGGTCAAAAGTTGCAAACTTCCAGTTATAAGATAAAGAAGTACTAGGGATGTAACGTACAACATGATGAATATAATTAACACTGCTCTATGTTATATACAAAAGTTGTTAAGAGAGTAGACCCTCAGAGTTCTCATCACAACAGAAAAATATATTTTTTCTTTTATTTTGTGTCTGTATGAGTTGATAGATGTTCATGCGGTCATCATTTCATGATGTATGTAAGTCAAATCATTATGCCGTACTCTTTAAACTTATACAGTGCTATGTGTCGATTATATCTCAGTAAAACTGGAAGGAAAAAAAGAAGATTGGCTGGTTTGAAGGATGAAAAGGTAGTTCGGGAGGAGAGGGGGAGCCTGGAGCTGATGGGACAGGGTGGGCAAGGCATGGGGAGGGCCAGCGTGGTTAGGTGGCTGGATCTTTTTTTTTTTTTTAATTTTATTTATTTTTATTTTTGGCTGTGTTGGGTCTTCATTGCTGTGCACGGGCTTTCTCTAGTTGCGGTGAGCAGGGTCTACTCTTCGTTGCAGTGCACGGGCTTCTCGTTGCGGTGGCTTCTCTTGTTGCGGAGCACGGGCTCTAGGTGCACAGGCTTCAGTAGTTGTGGCTCCCAGGTTCTAGAGCGCAGGCTCAGTAGTTGTGGCGCACGGGCTTAGTTGCTCCACGACACGTGGGATCTTCCCGGACCAGGGCTCCAACCTGTGTCCCCTGCATTGACAGGCGGATTCTTAACCACTGCGCTACCAGGGAAGCCCAAGTGGCTCGGTCTTGACGTGCATGGGGGTTTACGTGAGACATAAGGCAGGGAGGTTAAGTTGGGGCATATTATAGAGATTTTAAGTAACTTTCTTTGTTAAGTATAAAAGTTTTTTTTGCACAGAAAAATGACATGAACTAATCTATATTGTAGAATAATGAACATCAACAGTATGCAGGAAAAATTAGACTGAGGAGCCCTGGGAGGAAAGGAAATCAATTAGGGGACCACTGTGAAAGTCTGCATGCAAGGAACTGATGGCCTGGACTGAGGTTGATGGCCTTGGAAACTGGATGGACAGGGACAGGTTTGAGAGATGTTGCGGAGCTGGACTTGATATGATTGGATCTAACCAATTTGCTAAAGGATGGAGCGAGAAAATTAGAGCTGTCTAGACCAGGGTGAGTGGTTAGGCCCTTAATGGAAACAGGGAGCCACACACAAGGAAGAGCATTTGATGGGTGAAGGTCAGAAGATCAGCTTTGGTATGTGGACTTTGAAACCAGGTGAGACATTACAGACATTTATAGACATGTGAGATGCCTATAAACTAGCTGGAAAATACAGTCAGGAGATTGGGAGAAACATCCGAGCCACAAATGTAGATTTAGGAGTTGTGGTTACAGCTAAGGGAGGTTGTTTGGAAGACGAGGACCAAAAAGGCCTACATTTAAGGAATTATTAGGGAAAGGAAATGGGGAGGTAGGAGAGGATGCAGGCAGTATGGAAACCAAAAGAAGAGTTTTAAGAAGGGATGGTCCATAGTTTATGTATTGCAGAAAATTTGAGCTGAGTGTCATTAATTAACATGTTGAATGTTGTGATTAGGAAACCTTTGAGATAATGGGTCTATAAACAATAGTTCAAAGCACTTCTAAGAGGAGGCAACTGGGTCATAATCCAGCACGTTAAGTACAACTGAGGGGAGAGTGGCAGGGGGCACTGGTCTTCAGAGTCCAGCGATTGGTCTGTGATCATCCTGGACAGACAGACCTTTTTGTAAGAAAGTGGATCTACCACCATGCTAGGGTTAATGGTGAGAACAGGGACGAAAGAACTGTCAAGAGTAAGGCAGATGGGACTTCCCTGGTGGCGCAGTGGCTAAGAATCCACCTGTCAATGTAGGGGACACGGGTTCCATCCTTGGTCCAGGAAGATCCCACATGCCTCGGAGTGACTAAGCCTTTGAGCCACAACTACTGAGCCTGCGCTCTAGAGCCCACGAGCCACAACTACTGAGCCTGCGTGCCACAACTACTGAAGCCCACGCGCCTAGAGCCTGTGCTCCGCAACAAGAGAAGCCACTGCAATAAGAAGCCCTGAGCACTGCAATGAAGAGTAGCCCCTGCTTGCCACAACTAGAGAAAGCCCACACACAGCAACGAATACGCAAAGCAGCCAAAAAATAAATAAATTAATTAATTAAAAAAAAGAAAAAGAGTAAGGCAGACAGCAGAGATAAAGCAAGAGCTTTGCAGAAACTGGACCAGGGACGTAGGAAAGATGAGGTTGGTGGGGAAATTGACTATGGGTCCACTTGGCAGCAAAACAGTCTCTAAGGTCATGAAAACACAAAAGAGCACCTAGACCTGGGGATAGAGTAGGGGCTGATGGTACAGAACCACAGAGGAGGATTGACAGTCAAACTAAAGGAGCTTAAGCTTCAGGGCCTCTTACTCGCACTGCTCCCTTCCAAGACAGGGTGGTGCGCCCTCCCAATGCATTCATGTGGTCGTCTGCTTTAGTAAAATTTTCAAAATTGAGACATCTTCACCACAGTTGATTAGGACTGCTGTCCATCCCTTTGGTCTTGCCTTCTGTCAATGTCCCCTCACGTTGGTGATGTTGGAATGGCCATGGGCATTTTTGGGATCCAGTTAAAGGGAAATTGATTTTCAGATTTAATGGGATTAAATCTGGGTTGAGTGGGATATATTTCTCTGGCTCACAACCACTTACTGCTGGCCATCCAGGTGTGGTGACGTGCAGGTCTGGGGCCAGAGGACTTATGATATAAGTGTGTCCCACCATACCCAGGCCCAAAGCATGAGGAGGGTGGAGGAGAAACAAGCCTTGAACGGCAGAGTCAAATTTAAGTCTTGAAACTTATTCCAAATTCTATTGCTTACATGATAGAAATTTCATAAAGGACTTTTATTTTATTTATTTTTTACTTTTTTCATAAAGGACTTTTAAAATTTAATAACAGCTCTAGAAATTAGAATTATCAATAATAAAAACATTCAAAGAACCACGTTAAGAAAAAAGAGGAATTTATCTTTCTATTCTCTCTGTAAATTATATTACAAAATCATTGTCAGGTAAAGATGTGATCAAAGATAATGCAGTAAAAAATGTAGGAAAAATGTATTATAGAGGGCTAGTAGGCAGCAAATTGATAAAAATATTGTATTACCTTTTCTGGATTTTTTGGTTCACTTTCCTAGGTGTATCAGCTTTAAAAAATTGCTATTTGTTGTGATTTATTTTCTTATTTGGATTTAATGTTTATTTTCATATCTAATTTTATTTCTATAGTTTTTCTCTATCACATCTATTAAAATGTGAGGTTCTGAATCCCCTAAATTGTATAAGCTTGAGACTCCATAAAACCTGGATCTACCCCTCTTAGATCCTTACATCTTTTTGGTGCCAGGAATATTATTGGTGTGAAAGAACCTTTGTGTGTCTAAACAAAGAAGAAAATCTGGATATTTAAATGTGTGGGTTGTATTCTACTGTAACCTCTTTACTCGATACCACAGAGAGATGCAGATCTATGATTCATCCTGCATAGTAATAAGCTTGACTGAGAATGAATTCCAAACTCTTTAACAGGCAATTTTTTTTGGAGCAAAGGTGCACTTTGCATAAGTACAAAATAAATATTTGCTGATTTGAGGAAATATGGTATGTAAATACATAGGCCCTACTGAAAAAGAGGAAATTTTTTCATCAAATGGATGTTAGTAGCTGGTGGATTGAGTCATCATGGTTCCAAGAGAACTACTCCTTCCTCCTCATTACCCAGCCCCTTCTCCTCGAATAACTGGTATCCTCTAGGGTAAAAGGTGGACACAGACAATGGGGCAGAAGAGACTACAACATGCATTCATTCGTCAAACTTCCATGGAATATCTACTAAAGCTATCATGACCTGGGTCAGCAACTTGGGTGTGCAAATGTGATCACATCTTTTCTATTTTTCTGATTAATCATTCAAGATTGCACATGCCCAACTTAGCAGGAAATACAGCTTCTCCCTTTTGAGGCATCTCTGATTTGTCTAAGAGCCTCAGACACCCATTCAGCCTCAAATGCTAGGCTAGTCCTTGTTCTGCCAGGCAGAGAACAGTAGTTGAATCAGCGTACAGCTGATGTTGCTTCTTCCACAGTCTCGCTATTGCTCTAAAAATTGGTCCCATTCACAACTCTGGATGCTTGCCCATTATGTTGATGACGTGTTGCTTGTTGAGACCCCCTCATGAGTGGTAGTGGTGCTTCAACTTTGGACTCTAAGTTTAACACTCTTTTAACTCACACTTACATGGTCAGGCATAACCCTGATACCAAGGAGGTTGGTTCTGGAAGCGTTTCAGAGCATCGCCACCCTTCTAGGGACCAGCTATCCTCCCCAGGAACATAGGTCCAGGCCACTAGCTGAGATTCTTCTCCCTATGGCAGTGTACCTCTGGGGATTTTCCTGCCAGCATCCACTTCATCAGAGAGTTTCTAATAATGTTGAACTTCAGGACTTCCCTGGTGGCACAGTGGTTAAGAATCCGCCTGCCAATGCAGGGGGCACGGGTTTGAGCCCTGGTCTGGGAAGATCCCACATGCCGTGGGGCAACTAAGCCCGTGTGCCACAACTACTGAGCCTGCGCTCTAGAGCCTGCGAGCCACAACTACTGAAGCCCGCATGCCTAGAGCCCATGCCCCACAACAAGAGAAGTCAGCGCAATGAGAAGCCCGTGCACCATAACAGAATAGCCCCCGCTCGCTGCAACTAGAGAAAGCTCATATGCAGCAACGAAGACCCAATGCAGCCAAAAATAAATAAATAAATAAATTTATAAACAAAAAATAATGCTGAACTTCAAAAAGAATTGGGGGACTTCCCTGGTGGTCCAGTGGGTAAGACTCTGCGCTCCCCATGCAGGGGGCCGGGGTTCGATCCCTGGTCGGGGAACTAGATCCCGCATGCACGCTGCAACTAAGAAGCCTGTGCGCCGCAACTAAGAAGGCTGCATGCTGCAACTAAAGATCCCAAGTGCCGCAACTAAGACCCGGCGCAGCCAAAATGATAAATAAATAAATGATAAATTAGAAAAGAAAAGAATTGGGGTCTGAATTCATTTGCTTGCTGCAGTGCTCCCGAAGGGCCTTTGAATGCTTTGCAGATTCATTCATTTCATCTCCTCTTACCCCCCTCCAAACCAGAACAACAACCAAACAGCTCTGCAGACTGAGGGGTAGTCAGTGGAACTGAGACCATTCAGTCCACTGGTTGACCACCTATCACACGGATAAAAATGTGAGGTTCTGAATCCCCAGGCACTCCAGGCATCAACAATACCTCAGGCACTAGACTTAAGGATCAAGAGGCAGTCTGGCCTTCAAGGAGTGCACAGCCTATAAATAGTTTCACTGAAATGTAATACATGCATATGCAGCTTGCAAAGTGTACCTCGGTGCTGAGGAACCACAAAGGAGGGGTGCAATCAACCAGGTGAAGCAACAATCTGAGTGACAGACTCTCTGCTGAGCTCCGAACTGAGCCTCCTCTCCAAGGCTAGCTCATCACCTGCAAACAAATGTGCACCCTCACTCATATCCTGGAGGCCCCCTAGCGGACCTCCACGATAGACGTAGACGGGTGCCCCCAGGGCCGGGACTAGGGTGAGGCAAATTTTAAGGAGTCATCAAAATCTTCAGAAATTGAGATTCATATTAAAAAAAAGAAATAACGGCAAATTATGGCCCATAAGTCAGCTGCCTGGTTTTATAAATAAAGTTTTATTGGAAACATCAGGATTAGGGTAAGTTGAGTGAGGCAGTGTCATGAAAGTAAAGGTTTGGATCTTTATTTAAAATTGTGGGACCTCCCTGGCAGTCCAGTGGTTAAGACGCCACGCTTCCACTGCAGGGGGCACAGGCTCGATCCCTGGTGGGGGAACTAAGATCCCACATGCCTTGTGGTGCAGCCGAAAAAAAAATTGTGATTTTTGTTCATCACTTTTTTTGCAATGTTTTTTGTCTTTTTAATATATTATATGAAAACATTATTTATCTTGATTTCTGAGGTTTTGGTGCCCCTGTAAATTCTGTGCCCAAGGAGAGTGTCTCCCTTGTCTCATCTTAGCCCTGGCCCTGGGTCCACTCCCATCAGTCTTCAGAAACATTTAATCATGTCTGAGTCATGGATTAAACACAGCTGAGATGGCTGTTGTACATATAGAATTCCAAGATATAGTAAATTCTATAAAGGACAGGTTATTAGGAGAGAAATTAATATTAGGTAACTACATGAGATTTGGTAGTTTGGAAGCCCTCTCTGAGGAAGTGGCATTTGAAATAATCTCAGACTTTGAGAAAAGTTGTAAGAATGGCACAGAACTCCAATATACGCTTTACCTGGATTCAAAATTTAAAAAAAAAGTCTTAAAAATGCTTAAGTTATTACTTGGTTTGTCTGCTTGGAGGAATGTTTTTTGTCTTCCAGTTATTACAGATGTAGCAATCAATAAACATATTCTACCTCTCATATTCTACTTTCTCTCTTCCATTCCCAGTAGTTGTTAATTACTTTATTTATATATTGTCAGGACACATAACTGTCACATCCTTTTAAATCACTCTAATGTGTAGAATTAGTTTTAGTCTACAGTAAATGTATTCAAAGCTTGATGCCAATTTATTTTTTTCATAATTTTCCCAATTATCTCTTGGTTGTCTGACATTTATCCTCTGGTAGTTTCCTCAAGGAAAGGTTCATATAATGGATATTCCCTGAATTCTTTCATGTTCAAGACTATCTGTAATCTTTATAGTTGAAAGATAATTTGGCTGGATATAAAATACTTGGGTAACACTTTTTTTCCCTTGGAGATCTTTAAGTATTGTACCACAATCTTCTGGCACTGAATATTGCTGTAGAGAGCTCTGAGACCAGCCTGATTTCTCTCCCCTATAAATGACTTGATCATTTTGCTTGACAGATGTAACAACTTTTAACATTTTGCACACGTGTTTTCTCTCTCTCTCTACTCCTCTGTTTCTCCCTCCATACACACACATGCATACGTGTTCACTCACACACATTATTTTCAAAATAAAAAGTTTAAAAATTGAAGCATAGCAGTTACTAGTGCATCCTAGGATTCTCACAGGAATAATTAAGTCAAGAGAAGAGATTGAAGATTAAGGAAAGAAACGATAAACAATGGTCTGGAGTCCAGTGGTTAGAGGAGATGGAATAGACTTACCTGGAGGAATTGGGTTCTAGGAGAAGGGACTCTTATTTGCAAGAAAAGTGAAAAGAAGTGGATGCAGTGGCAGGTAGGTCTGGGGATTTAGCAGTGGGAAAGTGAGGTAAGTTTTGTCTGGTGACTTCTATGTTATAACTTAGGAGTAAGGCAAGGTTAGTGCTATTTACTGAATGTTTGTGTCCCCTCCAAATCCATAGGTTGAAGTTTAAGCCCCAGTGTGATGGTATTAGGTAATGGGGCTTTGAGGAGGTGATTAAGTCATGAGGATAGAGCCCGCAAGATAGGATTAGTGCCCTTATAAGATGAGACAGCAGAGAGCTTGCTTCCTCTCTCTTTAATCTGTGTTAGGACACAGCCAGAAGCCAGCCATCTACAAACCAGGAAGAGGGTCCTCACCAGACATGGAATCTGCCAACACCTTGATCGTGGACTTCTCAGCCTTCAGAACTGTGAGAAATAGGTATTTGCTCTTTAAGCCACCCAGTCTATGGTATTTTTGTTGTAGCAGTCCAAATTGACTAAGATAGTTATTAGCTGAGGGTGAAGGGAGATGTGGAGAAGATGTAGTCTTTGTGGTGAGGAGTATCAAAATCACATTAGAAAAGCATAGTAACCTGGTCGAGTGGGTCTTGAATGCCCGTTTGTTTTTGCTGATCAAGAATTTAAAGGGCACGGGCTTCCCTAGTCGCGCAGTGGTTAAGAATCCTCCTGTCAATGCAGGGGACATGGGTTCGAGCCCTGGTCCGGGAAGATCCCACATGCCATGGAGCAACTAAGCCTGTGTGACACAACTACTGAGCCTGCGCTCTAGAGCCTGCAAGCCACAACTACTGAGCCTGTGCTCTAGAACCCGTGAGCCACAACTACTGAGCCTGCATGCCTAGAGCCCGCGCACCACAACCAACAGTAGCCCCGGCTTGCCGCAACTAGAGAAAGCCTGCGTGCAGCAACGAAGACCCAATGCAGCCAAAAATGAAAGAAAGAAAGAAAAAGAAAGGAAGGAAGAAAAAGGATTTAAAGGGCAATCAATCTGCCAGGTGGTGTGATCTTTTCCCCACCATTTTTTCTCCAGTGTAAGTTGAAAGAAAGCACATTGCTGGACTCATCTAGGGTTGGGTGTCACAGAAGAAGAATGGTGCTGAGTTGATGAGAGAATTTGAGAGTGAATGTCACGCTGAACCAAGGCACCTGAGCAGGACACCCCCTTCACACCATATTATTTCTACTACTGCATAGCCTGATATTCTGAACAAGCCATTGGAGACCAGTTTAACCACAGCCTGGTGTGGGAATTCCTTTTGTAAATTTATGGTCTGGAGGAGGAGCACTTTGAGAGAAAAACGCTTTCCTAGCAACGGAAACATTTACTAGAGATTTTTCTCCCTTTTGAGCTTTTCGAGGATGTTTCTATTCATATTTGGAATAAAAAGAAAATGATTTCACTTCTCATAAGCATGTCACTCTTTATGTCTTTCTTAAAAGAGCTTAGACTATTTCCCAAAGATAATGTTGTACATCTTTATCTACCAATGAGCGAAGAATGTGAATTGATCAATTTAAAGTGGGGAAATTGAGCAGTGAGCTAACTTGCCTGATGTTACCAAGCAAGGAAGTTAGAGAGATGGGAAAAGAACCCAGACATTCAGCTTTGTAGTTTCTATGTACCGGCTTGTGTTTCCATGGAGAAAAATTCAGAGAGCGCCGGTCAAACAGATGCCGAGCCCACATTCTATTCCTAAAGATACATGTGGACCCTGTTCATCAAGGTTTGCAAAGCTTTCAGAGAGCTAGGAATGATTTTGGTGGGAGCGTGAAAGACAAGATAATTTTAGTTCAATTTTGGACAGCATCCCATCCCACCTTGTTAGAAGCTGAATTCAGTGTCAGTTTGGTGTCTGCTTGTCAGCCCACTTCTCCAGGCAATCTTCCTCTTTTAACCACTGTGTCCTCTCTTTCCTCTCCATTATGCAAATTCTACCTCCTCCAAGAGACCTTCTTCCAAAAGGCTTTTCCCTGAAAATCAGCCATAGTGATCTCTCCCTGTAAGTGTTACACTTAATTGCCCTCTATGCTTACTGTTAAAGGGCAAACATCTGCACTCCTCCTAGGATGTGGTTGGAGGTGGGTGCCTACTTGGTGGTATGCTAAAAAATGCTTCACAACCAGTTCTAATTTTGTTTTTTTAAAGCCCTGATTTGTAGGGTTTGCCAGTTTCCAGGTGTAAATACTCTCATCATGACTGATGGCAAGCTACCAACATGACAACACCAAATTGGGAAGAGATGTGCATAATTGGCCCTAGTGAGCTGGTACCAGTTGGCTCCAGCATATCAATGGTGTATTAGAGATACACTTTGTGCCTCTTCAGATTTTCTTGGCCTCCCTCATCTCTTGGACCCATAAATGGTTGCTCCATCTTGGCTGCTACCACTGAACCAATGTGGGATGCATGGTTTCATCAACTGAGCTTGACAAGATGCGTACCCAAGTACCCTATTTGAAACTGATATTCATAGTCCTTGCCACATTCTGAGCTCCCTTACTCCATTCTAGTTTTTCCATAGCACTTAAAACTTTCTTATATATTTCATATAATTTATTCATTCATTAGATTTACTGTCTTTTCTGTCTCTTCCAAATAGAATGCCCCTGGGAGGGTAGGGATGTTTCTCGGTTTTGTTTAATAATGTACCCCAAATCCTTTGAATGGTGCTTTGAACAGAGGTGGTGCTCAATACATTTTTTTAAAATTAATTAATTTATTTATTTTTGGCTGTGTTGGATCTTTGTTTCTGTGCGAGGGCTTTCTCTAGTTGCGGCGAGCGGGGGCCACTCTTCATCGCAGGACGCGGGCCTCTCACTATCACGGCCTCTCTTGTTGCGGAGCACAGGCTCCAGAAGCACAGGCTCAGTAGTTGTGGCTCACAGGCTTAGTTGCTCCGCGGCATGTGGGATCTTCCCAGACCAGGGCTCGAACCTGTGTCCCCTGCATTGGCAGGCAGATTCTCAACCACTGCACCACCAGGGAAGCCCTCAATACATATTTGTTGAATGAATGAGTGAATGAATGAGAGAAGATGGATTCTACACTCTCACTTCCCACCAAGCACCTAGGATGATACAGATAACTCAGACTAAATAAATCCCTGTTGGTTGGTCGACTTCTGAGAAGCTGGAGAGAGAGTCCTTGACAATTAAAGTGGAAACAGACAGTTTCCATTAGACCCTGAAACTGCTCTCAGTGAACAAGCGCACAATTCTTCAGCAAGGGAAATCCAGTGCCTTCTCAGTATTAGAGAGCTTGGCAAACTGTTCTTATTCATAGTGTGATTAAAGCATTATGGGAAACCCCCCCCAGGAAAGGGAAAAATAATTCATTAAGGTCTCATCAATTTAAATTTGTTTTCAGGAAGCAAAAATCAATCTGTCATTCTTAAAACTCACTTGGGCTTGCACACTGAATGGTTCAACCTGCAGAATCTGCCTGCTGCTGAACTGATTAGATCTAGTAATTGGGGTTGCTGAATTTGGTTCACATACAACCCCAGCAGAACATCTGAGGCCACGCCAGGCGTAAAAGCAGGAGGGCTGTATTTCTCTAGGTGAGAGGCATTGATGATGAGGGATACCCTCGAAGAGATGAATCTTTTTTGTTTGGGGGGTTTTATTTTTATTTATTTACTTATTTTAAGAATACCATCTTTTAGGTTTTTTTGTTTTGTTTTGTTTTTTGGCCGGGCCACATGGCTCGCAGGATCCTAGTGCCCTGACCAGGGATGGAACCAGCGCCCCCTGCAGTGGAAGCAGGGAGTCTTAACCACTGGGCTGCCAGGGGAGTCCCTAGGTTTTTATGTTTATTCTGATGCAACAGGTATTGAAGACATCCTATCTGCTTAGTGGTTCCACATGCTTGTGGGAAAAAATTATGATTCCAATTTTACATATGAGGAAAAATTCAAACTGAGCTCGGAAGTGCTCAGATCTACATAAGAACCACATCGAAAGCTAGAGGCTTAAAATAATCACCAAGTTATTTACTTCCCAATTTGCTTATCAGCAGTTTATGCTGGGCCCAGATGAACCTGGGACACCAGGCTCCAGGAGTCCTCACCTGGACTCTGTTATGCATCTTTGGTCAGCAGTGGGGTATTCTGGCCATTGGCTGGGCTGATGCGGGCAACTGGGCAATGTGCTTTTCTTCATCCATCAGGCTAGCACAGGCTTATTTACATGGCAGCAAGAGGGTTCCAAGAGAGTTAGGCTCTCTCTGTCTCTCTCACTTTTTTTTAAATTTTAATTTTATACTGGAGTATAGTTGATTTACAATGTGTTAGTTTCAGGTATACAGCAAAGTGATTCAGTTATACATATGCATATATCTATTCTCTTTCAGATTCTTTTCCCATATAGGTTATTACAGAATACTGAGTAGAGTTCCTTGTGTTACAGAGTAGGTCCTAGTTTATTAACTATTTAATATATAGTAGTGTGTATATGTTAATCCCCAACTCCTAATCTATCCCTCCACCCTACCTTTCCCGTTTGGTAACCATAAGTTTGTTTTCTATGTCTGTGAGAGAGTGAGTCTCCTGAAGCCTTGGCTCAGAACTGGTACACAGCCACTCCCATTTTGTTCTTTTGGTCCAATCAGGTCATGACACTAGTCCAGATTCAAGAGGTGGGGAAACAGATTCTATCTCTTGCTGGGAGTTCCTGCAAAGCTACATAACAAGGCATTCACTCCAGACAGGATGAAGAATCAAAACATCTGCCATAATGCTTGGCTAGCAGAAGGCATTTGTGGTTATCCTGTCTTATACTGAACTCCCCCCCTTTTTTTTTTTTTTTTCTTTTGCGGTACGCGGGCCTCTCACTGTTGTGGCCTCTCCCGTTGCGGAGCACAGGCTCCGGACACGCAGGCTCAGCGTCCATGGCTCACAGGCCCAGCCGCTCTGCGGCATGCGGGGTCCTCCCGGAGTGGGGCAGGAACCCGTGTCCCCTGCATCGGCAGGCGGACTCTGAACCACTGTGCCACCAGGGAAGCCCTCCCTTTTTCTTAATTTCTACTGTATTTATGGTGTTAGACGCTCCATTTGGTTAGCTGAATTGTGAGTTATGCAGCAGTGGATGAATGCGTTGCTGACCACCATCTCAGCTTTGTTTTTGGCTGTGCTGAGCAGCTTGCGTGATCTTAGTTCCCCGACCAGGGATTGAACCCGTGCCCCTTGCAGTGGAAGTGCAGAGTCCTAACCACTGGACCACCAGGGAAGTCATGACCACCGTCTCAGCTCTGGGCCACACTGAAAAACCCTTCCTCATCATCTTCCTCTCTACCCCCATCTTCTCCTTACTGGCCACCAGCTTGATTTTTAGCCACTATATCGCTATTTCTAAGAATGATGTAGTTACGGGGAGTCGCTGTGGCTACTGAGAGCTAGTAGCTTATATTTACCATTCTCAAGATTCCAGCTTCTTGGCATGAATTCCCCTAGCCCTTAGTCAACCTACAGTTTAAGTAGAATATTTCTATAATTTATTCAGGTTATGTAGGGTTGGGATGGGTTTAGGACATGCAATGGAAGGTGGAAAAAATAATTCTGCATTACTGGTAAGGAGAAACTTGACAGTAAACGAACTAAGCACTTTTTCTATCGTAGGAAGCTTGGGATGTGGAGTCTGAACTGGATTTGAATTCGCAACTTACCTACCACATATTCTTGGGCAAGTTACTTAATTTCTCTGGACAATAATAGCACCTCCACAGTTGTTGTAAAGCATAAATGAAATAAAAATATGTAACACTCCTGGCACATATTACATGTTGAAAAGCACTTAGTTTCTTTTGTTGCAAGCTGTTGCATTCACCTTAACAGGAATCCCCAAATCCCTAACTTTTTCATCTAAAATTCTTCATTAGTTGTTGGAGGATTTAACTCTGAGAAGGGGAAGGACCTGTAGGAGTGTCTGAAGGATAATGAGACAGTGTATTTATAGTTGGGAAACAATATGCCACTCCAGGAATTCAATGTGCAACTCCCCCAGCATCTAAAGGGTATGGGAAAGTGAGGACCCCAGTAAAGGAAAGTGAGGCCCTCAGTAAAGGAAAGTGAGGCCCCCAGTAAAGTGAGGCAACATGATCCTGGCTGTGCCTGGTTAGCCAGTTCTACACTTGCCCTCAATGGCTGGTAACCCCCTGACCCTGGGTGTTCTGAGAAACATGTCACCAGGTCTTGGGTGCCTCTAGCAGGGATAAGAGGAAGGGGAGGTGGGGGAAAGGGAGAGTCTCAGGTAGGAAAGAGGGCAAACCAAGAACTGCCCCCCCCAGCAAAAAAAGAGTTGGAATTGGTACCATGTGGCGATTTACAGTTTACACAGCACTTTAATATACATTATTTGAGCTTCCCAGCAATACAAGAGAAAGGTATTATTGACCCAGTTTTTTAAATGAGGAAACTGATACTCAAAATGCTTAAGTGGCTTTACCAAGATTGCATAGCTAGTCAATGGCAGGCAGGACTTACACTCAGGTCTCCCAATTTCCCACCTGTACTGTCAGGTGCGTTGCACATATGTTGTCAGGGAGAGGTTGGAAAAGGGCCACCCACATTGTGGTGAGAGTCATCAACAGTGTCACAGGCCATTCAGGATGAAGGACAGCTGTTCGTTTGTTGCCCATAAACACATTCAACCATTATTTGGTGACCCGTGGTCTAAAGGTGGGGAGAAAATGAAAAGGCAATTATAACAGTATGATAATTGTAACTTTGAAGAGTCTATGCTTTTGGGAGAGTAAATTGGGGCAAACACCTAATCTAGCTTGGGGACAGCTGGATACACTTCCTGGAGAAGTGTCATCCACGTTAAGAGCTACAGGGCAAGCACGAGAGGCCCCACCAGGTGAGCAGGTTTTAGAAGAAAGTACAGGACACAGAGGCTAGAGAAAGCAGAGAAACTGAAAGTCATGTGAGCTTGGGAGTTGACTTCAGAGAGGAAAGCAAAGTTCATACTCTAAATGGCTTTGTACATCCAGTTAAGAGCCTTGGACTTTAGCCTGAGGGCAATGCAAAGCCCTCAGGGAAATTACATGATTGGACGCACATCTTGGACTGATCGCTCTGGCTGCAGTGTGGAGAATGGATTGGCCAGGGGCAGGACCAGAGGCAGGGAGACCAGGTGGGAGGCTTTGCAGTCATCCAGAGAAGAGACACTGATGGGATGGAACAGAGTGGAAGAAGTGGACTGATTAGAGAGCAATTAGGGAATAATATGGTGGAACTGCTAGAACTGGTGGTTGCTTGGATATGGAGTGGAGGGAAATGGGAGATAAAGGCCCTATTGGCTGAGGGAGGAAATGCTTGCTAGAGGAGGAGCAGACTTGCCAGAGTGAGACAGAGAAGGATGGAGAGATACATTCAGGTTGGGATACAATAATACTAGATAGCATTTCTTCAGCACTTAACTGTGAACCATATGTTGTGCATGTATTGTCTCATTTATTCCTCACAATAATAACTCCCATTCCTGAGCCCTGGTACCATATACCAGGCACCATGCCAAGGACTTTAAATGAACTGACTTATTCATGGTTACCTTAAGAGTTGGGTTATCATAATTCAAAAAGACACATGCACCCCAATGTTCACTGCAGCACTATTTACAATAGCCAGGTCATGGAAGCAACCTAAATGCCCATTGACAGATGAATGGATAAAGATGATGTGGTACATATATACAATGGAATATTACTCAGCCATAAAAAGAAACGAAACTGGGTCATTTGTAGAGACGCGGATGGACCTAGAGACTGTCATACAGAGTGAAGTAAGTCAGAAAGAGAAAAACAAATTTCGTATATTAATGCATATATGTGGAATCTAGAAAAATGGTACAGAGGAACCTGTTTGCAAGGCAGAAATAGAGACACAGATGTAGAGAACAAACATATGGACACCAAGGGGGGAAAGCGGGGGTAGGGGGGTGGTGGTGGGATGGGATGAATTGGGAGATTGGGATTTATACATACACTAATATGCATAAAATAGATAACTAATAAGAACCTGCTGTATAGCACAGGGAACCCCACTTCGCTGTACAGTAGAAACTAACACAACATTGTAAAACAACTATACATAAATAAGAAAAAAGAAAGAAGAGTTGGGTTATGATTATCCCCCATTTTACCCATGAAGAGACTGAGTTTCAGAGAGATTAAATAATGTATCCAAGCCCCACAGCTCATAGTTAACACTAGGACCAGTCTGTGGCAGGGCCCTTGCTTTTATTCACTGACCAGATTGCTTCCATGTTGAGTGTTCAGGGCCTCCGGCCTCCCCAAGACAGTGTGTCCAGAGGTATATAGTTGGAGTCCTGAGACTGAAGCTCAGGCGAGAAATACGAGCTGGGAATGCAGGCTTGTGACTTCTCAGCTTGGAGATTATATTTAAAGCCACGGAGGTGACTAAGCCGTGCAGGCTAAGAAGAAAAGAAGACAGTGGGCAGAAGTCTGAGGAAGCCCAGTCCACAGGCCCGTGGACAAGGAGCCTGCCTGCAGCAGGGCTGGACATGGGAAGACATGGGACGCTGAGGAGAGGAGGGGAGGCTTTTTAGGGGTGTGTGGCCACCTGTGTCGGTGCTGGGAGGACCCTGAGGAAGGTGAGGGGGTGAGCGGATGGTGTCAGCACCGTGAAAGTGGCCTCTGCACGAGCCGAGTCAGTGCAGTGCTGAGTGGGCACCGGAAGGGAAGGGAAGGGAGGAGTGGGGAGGGGCAGAGCCCTCTGTCCCTCGTTCAAGAATTCTCAGTACGGGGCTTCCCTGGTGGCGCAGTGGTTGAGAGTCCGCCTGCCGATGCAGGGGATGCGGGTTTGTGCCCCGGTCCGGGAAGATCCCACATGCCGCGGAGCGGCTGGGCCCGTGAGCCATGGCCACTGAGCCTGCGCGTCTGGAGCCTGTGCTCCGCAACGGGAGAGGCCACAGCAGTGAGAGGCCCGCGCACCGCAAAAAAAAAAAAAAAAAAGAATTCCTATTGAAGGGTACAAATGAACTTATTTACAAAACAGAAGTAGAGTCATGGATGTAGAAAAAAACTTATGGTTACCAGGGGATAAGGGGGGTTGGGGAGGGATAAATTGGGAGATTGGGATTGACATATACACACTACTATATATACAATAGATAACTAATAAGGACTTACTCTATAGCACAGGGAACTCTACTCAATACTCTGTAATGACCTATATGGGAAAAGAATCTAAAAAAGAGTGGATATATGTATAACTGATTCACTTTGCTGTACACCTGAAACTAACATAACACTACATCAACTATACTCCAATAAAAAATTTAAAAGAAAGATCAATTTCTCAAAGGCATTTTATATACACACACACACACACACACACACACACTCTCATAACAAGGCCACACACAATAGTGTGTGACTAAAAGTTGTGACTGTAATAAAACACTGAATGAAAAGAATCCCTATTGAAAAACAAATACAAAAACAAGAAACAAAAAGAAAAAACAAGAAAGAAAAAGAGGGACTTCCCTGGTGGCACAGCGGTTAAGAATCCACCTGCCAATGTAGGGGACACGGGTTCGAGCCCTGGTCCGGGAAGGTCCCACATGCCACAGAGCAGCTAAGCCCGTGCGCCACAACTACTGAGCCTGCGCTCTAGAGCCCGCGAGCCACAACTACTGAAGCCCGTATGCCACAACTACTGAAGCCCGTGCGCCTAGAGCCTGTGCTCCACAACAAAGAGAAGCCACCACAATGAGAAGCCTGCGCGCCGCACGGAAGAGTAGCCCCCGCTCCCTGCAACTAGAGAAAGCCCTGCGCGCAGCAAAGACCCAACACAGCCGAAAATTAATTAATTAATTGATTTAAAAACACACACACACAAGAGCTATTTAAAAAAAGAAAAAGAAAAAAGAATCCCTACGGAGAGGGCCACGTGGTGAGGAACGGAGGTCCCTGCCAACCACGCACATGAACCTGCCCGGCAAGTAAGTGAATTCCCGAGGAGCTAGATAGATGCCTGCAGCTCTGCTGGGTATCTTGACTGCAACCTCCAGAGAGACTTTAAGCCAGGACCACCCCACTAAGCTGCTCCTGGATTCCTGACTCTTAAAAACTGTGTAAATCAATACATTTGTGTTGTTTTAAGCTGCTAGTTTTTGGGTAATCGGTTTTGCTGCCGTAGATATGGTCGCTGAAAACTAGGAGGATGAGAAAGGATAGCACTATGTTTGAGTGTCAGACTTCAGAGGTGGAACGGTTGGGGGTTCACCGCAACGGATGTCTGAAGGGGATGAGAAGGGTGGACACCGAGGCTGAGAATTCCAAGAAACTGACATGTTGGCCAGGCTATCTGAATACGTACTGAAGTTATCCAAATAAAGGCTGAACGCAATTTAAAGAAAAAGACTACGGAACTTCCCTGGTGGGTCCAGTGGTTAAGACTCTGCGCTTCCACTGCAGGGGGCACGGGTTTGATCCTTGGTTGGGGAACTAAGATCCCGCACGTCGCACAGCAAAAACAAAAAAGAAAAGAAAAAGGAAAACACCGTGAAGCACAGGCTAGGTCTTGAATGAGCAGGGGATGTGGGAAGACGACGTCAGTGGTCGGGGTCAGACGGCACAAGCAGGAATCTTTACAGAAAACTGGGGGATTCATGATTTGAAAGCAACACAAGCTAGTGAGGAGGACCCCAGTCTCTCTCTGGATTCCAGGTCCTCGTGGTATGGCAGCATGAGCTCTGCACTTAGGAGAGACTTGGAAGTAGCTACGTTATACTTAAAGCCAAGAGCTGGGGATCCACTCAAGCGAGCCGCTAAGAGTATAAACGTAGGAAAATACCTTAACCATGGCGTGGGAACGCAGAGTGGTACCGTAAATGGTTTGGGAAGAAAGGGAGTAGGGGAGGGTGTGTGTTTGCGTGTGCGTGCGCGCATGCGTGTAGGACTGAGGAGGAAGTGTGAATTAAAGCTGAAGCACATTCAGAAGGATTCAGGCAAGGTTAATTCCCTGGCTTGTGAATTTTTAGGCTATCCCTCCAGTCCTTGTCACAGCACTAATTCAATTTATCAGTAGTTCATGCCTATCGTATGCGCATGGCTGGAGTCTCAGAAACGCAGAGGCTCTGCATGTTAAACATGGCATTTGAATCACACTCATTCAAGACACTGAGACTATTTTCTCAGCTAAGATTAAACTTGAAGTTTATTTTTTGCACATAAAATATTGTTATTGCAAAAGTGCAATTTATTCTTCACACTGTTTGAAAGAATATAGCTAGAAACAGACTTCTAAAGACATTTTTCCAATTCTATACAGGTAGATAAGAAATATTTGTTGCTACATGGTTGGTGTCTATTTTTGGTTGCAGGGGTTATTCTATTTCTTTTCGTAAAAAATTTTAAAATGCACTTTCTATTCCTGAAAACTTCCTATAGAAAATAATTCAGTGTTTGAGACTTATTCAGGTTTTGTAGAACAAGTAAAAGCTGCTTAAATGTATAAATATATGCTTACGTAACAGGAAAGTTCTGAGTTGGAGTCATAAAGGTGAAAATTTGAAGTCCTATAAAGAATGGGGATGGTTGTGTCCATATACAATATATGAAAACATACATTATTTTAAGGGTAGGAAAAATATAAACTTAGAGAAGTTTCCCTAGGTGTCAAATGACAGTTCTGAAAATAAATAAAAGAAGATAGGAGATAAGGAAGGGAGGTTACTTCGTGTTCACTTAACATGTGGAAACAGCTAGAACTAAAGAATCCATTGAGTGTCTTCTGAAGCTAGAACAATGTAGCATTCTAGCAGCTGTGACATCATTTTTTAAAAATAGCTGCTTTCACCAACAGATAGCAGTTTATAATGAAAACGTTTTTTCATTTCTTTGGGGAAGAGGGAGGGGAAAGTTGGGAGAAAGGGTGACTAGTGACTAAGTGAGATAAATGTTCTAATTGTCCCCAATCTCCATGTAAATAGAAATGTAACTGGCACCAAGCTGCAAGGTCACGTGCACATTCTCTCATGAAAATATTAAGCAAATAGTCCATTCAATTGTTTGGTGTTATGACTAGTAAGTCATTAACATGATGAATTTTATTATTAGCCGACTGTTAACAGATTACAAGCAATCAACAGTAATGAAACAAAAATCTCCCTCGATGCTTCCATGATGACTTTGATAAGGGTGATAAAGATGTTGTCCCCAGAGGCATCCTGGCGCCAGGGCTGTGATGTTGGGAGTGCACAGAGGGCTGGCACCCACCCAGGGCCAGCCTCAGCCCTGGCAGGCGGTGGCTTTGCTTTCAGAGTCCCTCTGTGCCCCACCTCGTCTTCTGTCCCTCGGGATGTAAAATTTCATTGCTTTCGAAGTCACAGAGAAACCTTGTTGCCGGTGGTGTGCTGGGAAAGTTGGCTGTTGAGCAAGTTTCAGTGGTATGAATGCTCCCGCGCCATGGAAGATTTTCAAGCTCCCCAAATGGGAACGAGTTGGGAAGAGTCGTGTACAGTGCGCTCTTGGGATCTAGAGTGGCTGGCTCCAGGACACACGCGCCTGCTGCACCCACTCCACCCCCAGACGCCCCTTCCGGCCAGATGCAGCTACTAGCCCACCAGCAGTGCCTTATTTATAAGGTTTGGACTCCCTTCAAAAGGGAAGTCTCTCTGAAAAAGCTGGGGGTGTGTTCTCCTCCCCTTCATCCTCTCCCTTTTCCTCTCACTTTCCTCTCTTTGAGAATTTGCCCGTGACAACTCTGCTGGACATTGTGCCAGACACTGGGATGCAAAGACTAGTCAGACTTCACCTCTGACAGTAAGAACCTGTGGTTTAGCTGATGGAGAGCAACATAGGAAGGCAATAAATGTTTACCTCTTCAGTGGTAGAAGATCGCACGGAGCACGGTCGGATGCAGAGGAGAGGAGTGGTTAATTCTATGCAATACAGGAATGAATATATAAGGAAAGCCTTCAGGAAGATGCTAGCACTGGAGTTCAATCATCAGAAGTGTCCATGTTTGAATTTGCGTTTACGATTGAATTCAGGTCAAGTAAAGGCCAAATCGGGATAACAAAAAGAGCAGCAGCAAGTTTTCGCAGAGCACATCCTAGGGGCCAGGTGTTCTTCTAAACCCACGTATGATCTCGTGTAATTCTGATAGCAACTTCATGAGGATTGTACTCTTCATACCCTTTTATCAGATGAGAAGGTTGAGGCACAGGGAGGTTAAGTCACTTGCTAAAGACCAAAGCGCTAGTAAGATGTGGAGTCAAGATGGAACTCAAGGCATTCTGACTCTAGAGCTATTATCTCAACCGTTGATGATATACAGTTGACCTTTGAACAACGAGGGGGTTAAGGGCGCCCACACCTCCCCCGAACACCCAACACACACAGTAGAAAATCCACACACGGCTATCTCTGTCCCCCAAACAAAGGGATTGATAAATCACACCCAAGGGCAGGAAGCTGAAACCGTTTGGATAGAATCAGGACTTAGGAGTTCAAATAGGGAAAGTGGAGAGGCTTAAACCATCACCTGCACCCTCAAATATCCACGGGCTTGACATCAGTCCTGTATTGGCAGAGCGCTCAGATGTTCTGTGTGCACCCGTGCCACTCAAGACCGTGCCAGCTTGGCAGGAGTTTATTAGCTATACGTGTAAGTCATAAGTGCACCATGAAGAAATTTTCTGTAACCAATTCCAGTCATAATTGGATTAGATACTTATTTAGTGCAGATTTCAATAAAGCTGCAATATTAATTTCATGTTCAAGGAAACAAAACTGCTTTGTAGAGATCAAATGACACCACATTAAATTGGCATTGAAGACTGCCCACTGGCAGAGTTTTGGGTACGCATGGGGTCGGATTCTCTTGAAACAAAGCTTTGAAATCACTAATGCCATTTTGTACAACATAGTGTGCAAACAGATGTTCTCTGCCGTACTGAAGACGAAATATAAAACAGCTTAAATACAGAGCTGGACCTGAGGCTATGGGGCCTTATTATGAAACACAACATGTGTGAGTTAATTTGGCAAAACATGATCCAGCACAGTAAACTGCTGATGGTAAGGACTATCGGTTTTGTAGTTTGGTTTGGACTCAATGTATACATTTGCCTTGGTTTTACAGTGGTATAAGAAGCATAAAGAATTTATCTCCCTTAGGCTAATATTGCAAATTCCAACTTCTATCTCACCCTTCTTATAGACGTTTTGGGTTTTTAAAGTTTTTCCAATTCTTGAAAACTGGGATTTTGACACTTAGCCAGGATGACTTGTGGGCATCCAGAGCGTGGTTCATTTGTTCTTTTTGAATGTTTTCTCTTTCCCTAGTGCTTATCTACTACCCCCAAAGGCAGTGGTTTTCAGTTTCCTGTAGTGAATGTGTAGATAAAGCACTTAGAAATGCGTTTAGGGACTTCCCCGGTGGTCCAGTGGTTAAGACTTCGCCTTCCAACGCAGAGGCGATTGTGCGGGTTCAGTCTCTGGTTGGGGAGCTAAGATCCCGCATGCCTCGTGGCCAGAAAACCAAAAAACATAAAACAGAAGCAATATTGTAACAAATTCAATAAAGACTTTAAAAAATGTGGTCCACATTAAAAAAAATCTTAAAACAAAAACAAGAAATGCCTTTAGGTAGTCAACGGCAGAGAAGCCAGCTCTCAGCTACCAGGGAGTTTGGGAAGGCGAGTATTTTTAGTTGAGGGCGATATCCTAATCAAAATCAGGGTATTGCCGGTAAGGAAGAAACAGAGATGAATAGTGGGTGGGGAACTCGCAGAGTCTGTTGAAGTGAATAAATAAAGGAAAAAAATTCAAAACCATTCTCACATTTCTCTCTATTCAGTCCCTCCTTCCCACTGTTCTTTCCTTGCTAACTTAAAAGCAGTGGTGTCCTGATAAATGTTTCCCATGTGGCTATCTGGGGGGAAAAGCTCTGTTTGCCAGTTTCTGTGATATAAATATTCCCACCTCAGTGGGTTTCGAGCTACCAGCGTGATGCCACTGAGCACGAAGATGGGAAGAGATTTGTAATAGTACCATCACAGCGTCTTTCCACCAGACAGATAGGACAGGAGTAATGGCCTCAAGACGCTAGATAGTGGGAAAATGCTGTGTTAGTTTGATGGGGCTGCCATAATAAAATACCACAGATGGGAGGCTCCAACAACAGAAATTTATTGTCTCATAACCCTGGAGGCTGGAAGTCCAAGATCAAGGTGTCAGCAGAGCTGGTTTCCTCTGAGGCCTCTCCTTGCCTTGCAGGAGACACCGCTCAGATTGGATTAGGGCCCGCCCTAGTGGCTTCATTTTACCTTAATTACTTCTGTAAAGGTCCTATTTCCAAATGCAGTCACATTCTCAGGTGCTGGGGTTTAGGACTTCAGTATATGAGTTTTGAGAGGGGACACAATTCAGTCCATAATGAATGTAGTAAAATAATTAGAAAGCAATGAATTTTGAGTATTTCTTTGTTTTTAATACCATTTATTGAATTATATGTTTATAAAATTTAAGTTTTAATAATGGCTATGCTTTTTTTTAGGCTGAGTCATAAACCATTTTATTTATACACCACATCTTTTTTATCCATTCATCTATGGATGAACACTTAGGTTGCTTCCATATCTTGGCTATTGGAAATAAGGCTGCAATGAGCACAGGAGTGCATATATCTTTTCCAAATAGCGTTTTTGTTTTCTTTGGAAAAAATACGCAGAAGCGGAATTGCTGGATTGTATGGCAGTTCTATTTTTTAAGTTTTTGAGGAACCTCTATACTGTTTTCCATAGTGGTTGCAATAATGGCTATGCTTAACAGCTGACTTGAAAAATTCCTAAAGATTGAAAATCAGCTCTTGTGAGCTGGTATGAACTGATTCCAGCACTGCTTTAAAAGAAAATAAAAGCTTAAGAAACTCCCCCCCCACCCCAGCTCCCCCAAACCAAACCAGCAAAAGACAAAGCACAACGTGCCAGTGTCAATTTTCCTAAAAACCTTTTCCCGGCAAAATCTCATTATTATGAGAAAACAACATAATCCCCAGGATTATTGGGGGGAGATAGATCTTGAACAAATAATCATTTAAGTAATTAATTTATAGTAGTTCTAACTGCTAGCGGGAACATATATAAGGCACTACAGGAGAAACTAACCTCACCCAGGAGATTACAGAAGACTTATCTTGGGAAGTGACATTTAACCTGTATTATGGGCTAAATTTCTCACCCTTCCCTCCCCCCCAGATTCATGTGTTACAGCACTAACCCCCAGCACTTCAGAAAGTGACTGTATTTAGAGACAAGCTCTTTACAGAGGTGATTACTTTAAAACGAGTCTTTAGGGTGGACCCCAATTCAATCTGACTTGTGTCCTTATAAGAAGAGGAAATTTGGGAATGCCCTGGCGGTCCAGTCTTTAAGACTCCGTGCTCTCACTGCCGAGGGCCCAGGTCCAATCCCTGGTTGGGGAACTAAGTTCCCACAAGACACGGCCAAAAAACCCCACAAAAAAACAACAAAAAAAAGGAAATTTGATCACACAGAAACACCAGGGATGTGCACGCAGAGGAGAGACCATGTGAAGACACAGTGGGAAGATGGCCTTCCGGAAGCCAAGGAGAGCCAATCCTGCCAGCACCTTGATCATGAACTTCCAGCCTCCAGAACTCTGAGAACATAAATGTCTGTTGTTTAAGTCACCCAGTCTATGGTATTTTGTTACATCAGCCAGAGCAAACTAATGCAACTTGGGGCCCAGGAGTAAGTAGGGGATGGTTAGACCAAGGGGTGGCAGGAGCGCATTCTAAACAGAGGAAAAAAAAAAAAAAATAGAGGAAAGAGCATCTGGTTGGATCCTCAAAGCAACAGATAAAAGGCTCATAATCGAATCTACAATGGTGGTTAGGAGTGTGGGCCCTGGAGTCAAAAGAGCTGGACTCAACTCAACTCAACCTTGGGAAAGTCATGTGACGCTTTGTTTTCAAATCTATAAAATGCAGTTAATACTAGGTTCTATTGTAGGGTTGTTAGAGGGAGGGTTAAAGTGCTTAGCTGTAAAGTATTTAACTCAGTGACTGCCACATACTGCTGGAATTGCTAAAAAAAAAAAAAATGTTAGAAATCGCTTCTTGTCTGAGAATAACTCATAGCCTCAAAGTTTAGTTGGAATGTTACCTACCGTGGCAAGTCTTCACTGGGGCCACTCCAACCTGTGTAAAATCATTTTCTCTCCCTTATTGGGAAGTAAGACCATCTGTTTCTCAAATCTGGATTCTCCATTTCGCATTACTGAAGGTTTGGATTCTGTCCTAGTGTCTTTTGCTATGGGCCATGCAAACCTGTCATTTGAAAAAAGAAGTACAGTTAGGCCTTTGGGGAGTGAGGACTGACTAGGCCGTGCACAGAAACCATAATGGTTTGGAGGAACTGGACCAGGAGAGGGGACTCTATCTCTGCCAGGTGTTTGGCCCCTATTCCTGGGCTCTCATGGGCTAGGAAGTGCCAGCATCCGGAAAAAGAGCCACTGTCGGGACACCACTAAGTGCTAAGAGAATGAGGGCACTTTGAGAAGGCACTGCCCTGTGACACCAGGAGATTGATTCATAAGCCCCTAGGCGACTGGAAATCCAGCAGGAAGGTAGTACTGGTGGGTGGGTTACGGCAAAGAGAAACTCGCACCCCGGCTTCTGAGCCAGGCTGGAGTGCTTTCATGCCCCCAAATTAGGGACTTCAATGACTTCCCTGGTGGTCCAGTGGTTAAGACTCCACGCTCCTAATGTAAGGGGCTCGGGTTCGATCCCTGGCCGGGGAACTGGGGAACTAAGATCCTTTCAAGCCGCGTGGCACGGCCAGAAAAAAAAAAAATTAGAGACTTTAGGGACACTATAGCAGGTTATGCATTCACAGCACCATTGTATGTACTATGTTTATCTGTAAATTCCCTCCCCCCACTCAGATTCTTAACGACAAGTGTCTTATCTTTTCTCTCTGCATCCTCCACGCTTAGCCTAATGCTGAGTCTCTATATTTATTGAATAACATCCTTCTTTATTGATTAAGCATTTGAGACCTAGTAATTGAGTGACTTGCTTAAGGTCACACATCTCGTAGATAAATTATATCCAAAAGCCAAAGCGTCCATGGGTTGAGCCTTTGCTCTTGCCAGCAAAGCCTTCAGGGCAAGGGATGTGTCTTATGCTTTCCCAAGTGTTTGGTACCATGGTTAGCCCATGGTCAAGCACAGGAAGAACCTGGCAATAGAGCCACATATATATTTTTTTAATATTTATTTATGGATTTATTTGGCTGCACTGGGTCTTAGTTGCAGCACACGGGCTTCTCTCTAGTTGTGGTGTGTGGGTTCTAGAGCACACGGGCTTAGTTGCCCCACAGCATGTGGGATCTTAGTTCCCTGACCAGGGATCGAACCCGTTTCCCCGGCATTAGAAAGCAGATTCTTAACCACTGGACCACCAGGGAAGTCCCTCTAGAAGGTAGTCAGTGGATTGATAGATAAAGCTGTTTGCCTGGAGTCTAGAGCAGATAAACCTTCTCATCCAATTCTGGCTCCAGGGAAGCACCCACAATCATTCTCATTCATTCATTCAAAGATGTTACTTGTCAGACTTTTGTTTTTTTGGCTGTGCCTTGTGGCATGTGGGATCTTAGTTCCCCTGACTCATGCCCCCTGCAGTGGAAGCGCGGAGTCTCAACTACTGGACCGCAAGGGAAGTCCTGTCAGCTTTTTTTTTTCTTTTACATATGCCTTTTACTTTTATGCTCAGCAAGGTAGTGAACGCAGCATGGGCTTTTATTCTTTCCTTCAACATATATTTATGGAGCGGTATCCCAAGTATTCACTGTGTAAGGGCCAGTAAATCCACCTCTGTGCGTTTCAGTTTACACATGTATAAAATGAGGAAAATAACACCTATTTCCAGACTGGCACAAAATGTAAAAAAGGGCGAGGACGCAAAAGCTTGGCATGTATTAATGTCACTTAAACTCCGCCCCTCTCCCCCCCACCTCCCCATCCCCCAATCAGGGCCAGTGACAGCTGATTATTTCACTTCTCTGTTGCTGTGCTGGGGAGGTAAGGAGGGGGGAGCTTCTCAAATGTTGACGCCCTGAAGACATCCCCAGGCGGGGTCTCTCCTAGGCCTGGCACATTAATAATGCAGAGTAAATATACATTCAGTCATTTGTTCTGGCCTCTGGAATGAATGTAACAGTTTAATAATGCAGTAAAAGTGAGATTCATCACACAGCTTCTCGTTCTGGCCATGGCCTCTTCCTATACATCGAGAAAAGAAAGTTCCCAGCAAAATAGGATTATGTTGTTTTGACATAAATATGTCCTGCCAGTCCCTTCTGGCTTGCAGAGTTTCTGCTGAAAGATCAGCTGTTAACCTTATGGGGATTCCCTTGTGTGTTATTTGTTGTTTTTTCCTTGCTGCTTTTAATATGTTTTCCTTGTATTTAATTTTTGACAGTTTGATTAATATGTGTCTTGGTGTATTTCTCCTTGGGTTTATCCTGTGTGGGACTCTCTGTGCTTCCTGGACTTGATCAACTATTTCCTTTCCCATATTAGGGAAGTTTTCAACTATAATCTCTTCAAATATTTTCTCAGTCCCTTTCTTTTTCTCTTCTTCTTCTGGAACCCCTATAATTCAAATGTTGGTGCGTTTAATGTTGTCCCAGAGGTCTCTGAGACTGTCCTCAGTTCTTTTCATTCTTTTTTCTTTATTCAGCTCTGCAGTAGTTATTTCCACTATTTTATCTTCCAGGTCACTTATCCGTTTTTCTGCCTCAGTTATTCTGCTATTGATCCCAACTAGAGTATTTTTCATTTCATTTATTGTGTTGTTCATCATTGTTTGTTTCATCTTTAGTTCTTCTAGGTCCTTGTTAAATGTTTCTTGCATCTTGTCTATTCTATTTCCAAGATTTTGGATCATCTTTACTATCATTATTCTGAATTCTTTTTCAGGTAGACTGCCTATTTCCTCTTCATTTGTTAGGTCTGCTGGGTTTTTATCTTGCTCCTTCATCTGCTGTGTGTTTTTCTGTCTTCTCATTTTGCTTATCTTACTGTGTTTGGGGTCTCCTTTTTGCAGGCTGCAGGTTCATAGTTCCCGTTGTTTTCGGTGTCTGTCCCCAGTGGCTAAGGTTGGTTCAGTGGGCTGTGTAGGCTTCCTGGTGGAGGGGACTAGTGCCTGTGTTCTGGTGGATGAGGCTGGATCTTGTCTTTCTGGTGGGCAGGTCCACGTCTGGTGGTGTGTTTTGGGGTGTCTGTGGACTTCTTATGATTTTAGGCAGCCTCTCTGATAATGGGTGGGGTTTTGTTCCTGTCTTGCTAGTTGTTTGGCATAGGATGTCCAGCACTGTAGCTTGCTGGTCGTTGAGTGAAGCTGGGCGCTGGTGTTGAGATGGAGATCTCTGGGAGATTTTTGCCATTTGATATTACGTGGAGCTGGGAGGTCTCTTGTGGACCAGTGTCCTGAAGTTGGCTCTCCCACCTCAGAGGCACAGCACTGACTCCTGGCTGCAGCACCAATAGCCTTTCATCCACATGGCTCAGAATAAAAGGAAGAAAAAGTAGAAAGAAAGAATTAGTAGAAGTAGAAAGAAAGAAAGGAGGGAGGGAGGGAGGGCGGGAGGGAGGAAGGAAGGAAAAAAAGAAAGAAGATAAAGTAAAATAAAATAAAGTTATTAAAATAAAAAATAATTATTAAGAAAAAAAATTAAAACAAAACGGATGGATAGAACCCTAGGACAAATGGTGGAAGCAAAGCTATACAAAATCTCACACAGAAGCATACACATACACACTCACAAAGAGAGGAAAAGGGGAAAAAACCATAAATCTTGCTCTCAAAGTCCACCTCCTTAATTTGGGATGATTGTGGAGCTTTAATCCGCTGCTCCTGAGGCTGCTGGGAGAGATTTCACTTTCTCTTTGTTCTCACAGTTCCCAGGGGCTCAGCTTTGGATTTGGCCCCGCCTCTGCGTGTAGGTCGCCGGAGGGCATCTGTTCTTCGCTCAGACAGGACGGGGTTAAAGGAGCCGCTGGTTCGGGGGCTCTGGCTCACTCAGGCCGGTTGGGGGGGGGAGGGCGGGGCACGGAGGGCGGGGCGAGCCTGCGGCGGCAGAGGCCGGCGTGACGTTGCACAGCCTGAGGCGCGCCGCGCGTTCTTCCGGGGGAGCTGTCCCTGGATCCCGGGATCCTGGCAGTGGCGGGCTGCACAGGCTCCCCGGAATGGGGCTGTGGAGAGTGACCTGTGCTTGCACACAGGCTTCTTGGTGGCGGCAGCAGCAGCCTTAGCGTCTCATGCCCGTCTCTGGGGTCCGCGCTTTTAGCCGCAGCTCACGCCCGTCTCTGGAGCTCCTTTGAGCAGCGCTCTTAATCCCCTCTCCTCGCGCACCAGGAAACAAAGAGGGAAGAAAAAGTCTCTTGCCTCTTCGGCTGGTCCAGACTTTTCCCCGGACTCCCTCCCGGCTAGCCGTGGCGCACTAGCCCCCTACAGGCTGTGTTCACGCCGCCAACCCCACTTCTCTCCCGGCGCTCCGACCGAAGCCCGAGCCTCAACTCCAGGCCCTGCCCGCCCCGGCGGGTGAGCAGACAAGCCTCTCGGACTGGTGAGTGCCAGTCGGCCCTGATCCTCTGTGTGGAAATCTCCCCACTTTGCTCCCCGCACCCCTGTTGCTGTGCTCTCCGCGGCTTCGAAGCTTTCCCTTTCTGCCACCCGCAGTCTCCGCCCGCGAAGGGGCTTCCTATTGTGTGGAAACCTTTCCTCCTACACAGCTCCCTCCCACTGGTGCGGATGCCGTCCCTATTCTTTTGTTTCTGTTTATTCTTTTTTCTTTTGCCCTACCCAGGTACGTGGGGGGTTTCTTGCCTTTTGGGAGGTCTGAGGTCTTCTGCCAGCGTTCAGTAGGTGTTCTGTAGGAGTTGTTCCACGTGTAGATGTATTTCTGGTGTATCTGTGGGGAGAAAGGTGATCTCCGCGTCTTACTCTTCCGCCATCTTCCCGGAAGTCCCCCGTCATTAATGTCTTGACGTCTGAAACTGAAGGAAACAAGTGATGACGCTACTGTGTTTCATCCTGGGCCAAAAGGAAAGAAGAAATGGGATCATCCTTCCACCTACACGCTCATGCTCTTCTCACGTGTTTCATTCTCTGCCTCTCTCTTTCCCCACATATATGGACAGGGCTCATGTTAAAGCTGTCCTCTGGGCATTATGCTAAGTGAAATAAGTCAGACAGAGAAAGACAGTTACTGTGTGATATCACTTATATGTGGAATCTAAAAAACACAACAAACTAGTGAATATAACAAAAAAGAAGCAGACTCACAGATATAGAGAACAAACTAGTGGTTGCCCGTGGGGAGAGGGAAGGGGGAGTGTTAATCTGGGGGTAGAGGGCAAAAAAAAGGGTTATTATGGGATTAGGTGAAATCATGTGTGTGCAATTTTGAAAATTGTAAAGCACTATAAAATTTAAAGAATCTCTCATTCAGTTAAAATAAAATAAAATAAAATAACAAATAACCCAAAACTGCCCTCTGAACTACAAACAAATGCTTGTCCTGAAATGGATCATTGGGCATTGTGTACCTGGCCCTTCCATACTCACTGCCAGCAGTAGCACCAGAGCATCTCACCCTGTTCAGGAGGGGCAGCTCTAAGGAAAGGGTAACCACTCTACACACGAGGGTCTCCTGGGTGAAGAATGGGGGGTTCTGTGGGATCTGGACCTGCCTTCATTCATTTAAGGCTCCCTCCCACGCAGGGGTTCTCTGGCTGCTCCCAGGCACTCACCCAGAGTGGGGCTGCTCGCCGGGCCACACCAGGCTGCCTGCTGTCTCCCTTGTAAGTGGGTGTGTGGAAAAGGGGCTGCAGGAGGAAGAATTCAAATGACTCAGAGCATCATGGCTATTAGGCCTGCAAACTGGGGCCGGGGGAGAACCAAAGAGCATCATTTTCCTACAGTCGCTCTATTGCATAAGACTGAACGCTTTATTGCGTTTTCACCTGAAGGTGGGGAAATGAACACTTAACTGAAAGTTACGCGTGTTAAATAGCAGAGTTGTGCCAAAGGGTCCAGTGGAGTTCACCATGGCGTGTACATGTGGCCCTCAGCCCCCAAACTCAGCCCCCAATTTTCTATGCATCCCTTCAAATATTTTGGAAAATCTATAGGGTTCTTGTCAAGTTTACATGCATTACTTTATCTAATCCTCAGGGTCACAGACTAGGGTGAGGGAGTGAGGTACTTGCCTCTTGTGCAAAATTTAAGGGGGTGCCAAAGACCCCACCCCAACTCAGGAGTCAAGATAAATAATATTTCAATGCAATATTTTTAAAAATAAAAATTAATGAAAAAAAATCAACGATGAAAAAAAATCAAGATTTAAAATAAAGACAGGATATCCTTGTTAGTGATTTTTTTCTTTGGCCTCAGCTCCGAAATGTCTGGGCCTGGCACTGCTAATCCTCTCATTATACCCTTGGGGTAGGGCCATGTTGTAAATTGTGATTCCAAAGAGCTCAGCATTTACTCTGGTAAATGGTAGAGAGGCAACTTGAACTCGGAACGCCACTGTTCGTGCTTTTTTCTTAAGAATGTAGCCAACTGCTGGGTTTTGGGGGACCGATGTCTAATTTAGGAGCAGGACACTCTGCCTTCTTCAAAGGCAGCTGGGACCCTGAGTCTCTGAAACAATTGCTTTTCAGAGGTGCCGGGAGATAACTCGTGGAGTGCCCTGAGGGTATAAGTCACCACTAACCCTAGAATCATCTGGTCGGGGGTGGAGTGAGCAAAACAGTGACTTCGGCTTGCCTGACAAACACGCTGAGGAAGAATTAGCCTGACCTGGAGCCCTTAAAGCCACATACCCTTTCCTTTAAATCTCTCAGCGGCAGAGTGGTTTTCTCAGGACCAAAGGCTGGAATCAGTTAAAGTATTTAAAAACAAATCTAAGAATCCATTCGGAGAGCAAGGGTGTTTTTTACAAACTCAGCGGAGGCTCTTCCACGCTGCATTTTTTTTTTTTTTTTAAATTGCAAGCTAGCCTCTAGAAATTTTGTTTCCTGCACAGCAGGTTGACTGAAGGAGAAGGGGAGGCCGGTGGATGGGCGGCTGGAAGGCCTCCGGGATTGTTTCAGGGACCCATTTTCCCGGGTGCAGGGTGTAGACCCGGTCTCAGTCTGGTAGAGGCGCCGGGGTGGCCACGCCCGCCTCCCACCTCGTGGCTGCACGCGCACTGCCACCTACAGAGCTCCGGAGGCAACTCAGCCTCCCTCCCTGTTCTTGCCTCCGCTGGAGCCGCCTGGCTTAGGGATGGAGTCCGGATTCCTGCAGAGGCCTCCCTATTCATTACCATAACAAAGGCTTCATCTTCCCCGGGGCAGCTGAAGACACACTAAAAACCAGTTTTCACTTTAGCAATCTTACCTAGCTAACCTTCTCACCAGAGGCGCTGCACTTTTGTTTGTTAGTTTTTTGGGTTTTTAAAAGATTTTTATTGGAGAATAGTTGCTTTACAATGTTGTGTTAGTTTCAGGTGTACAGCAAAGTGACTCAGTTATACATATACATATATCCACTCTTTTTTAGATTCTTTTCCCATATTGGCCATTACAGAGTATTGAGAAGAGTTCCCTGTTCTATACAGTAGATCCTTGTTTATGCTAGCAAGACTCCCTCCCAAATGCATCTTTAGGGTCCTTAAGTAAGCTCAACTTGCTTCATCAAGCTATAGTCCCTCTTTGCTGTCCCACTGATTGTCAAAAGGTAAAAACTGTTGGTATTTACTGAGCACTGCTCGGGTACCAGGCTCAACGTTATGTTCATGCTACAGGTGAGGAAACAGGCTTAGGACCATTATGTAAATTTGTCTGAGGTCACTCAGCTAGTAAGCAGTGGTGCCAGATTTTAGATCCACGTAGATTTTTTTTCTTTTTTACTCAAAAGCTTAAAAAATTTATTTTGTTTTATTTAGTCTTTTAAACAGCTTTACTGAAATATAATTTACATAACATACAATTCTCCCATTTAAAGTGTACAGTTCAATTTTTTTTAGTATATTCAGAGGTATGTGCAGCCATCACCACAGTCTATTTTCCTTTTTCTTTTTTTCCAATTAGAATTTTAAAAAATTTTTTGTTTCTGCAATAAAAATAAATAAATAAATAAAAATAAATTCCTCTAAAAAAAAATCCAGGTAGACTTAAAATCCAGGACCCACATCCTTACTCCCTTGAATTATAACCCTTGAGAGACTCTGGGATTCAGAGCATCCAATCTTCATATATTGAGCATCTACACAGGCCAAGTGCTCTACTAAGGACATCACGTATTTTATCTTGTTTAATTGTTCCAACAGCTCTGTAAAGTACATACAGATGATAAGACTATTTTACAAACAAAGAAAGCTAAGCTTAAAGAAATTAATAGCCTTCTTCCACTGGCCATTGTGGCTGGATGCAATGCCTCGAGTTAGGTAGGGCAGAAAGATGGAAAGAACTTGGATTATTGCTAATATTTTTGAGCCACTGAATTAGCCAGCCACCTGAAGCCACCCTGCCACTGGATTCCTTGTCATGAGAAAAAACAGATATACTTATTTTCTAAGGATTTGACTTAGGGTTTCTGTTATTTGTGGATGAAAGCATACTAGCTGATATCACTAGGATCACTTCCTCCAGGCAGCCTTGTCTTGCCTTTGTTGCTCTCATCTCTGGTTGTAATTTTTTTTTGGTTTGTCGTTTTTTTTAAAAATTTATTTTTATTTTTTTTGAAGTATGGTTGATTTACATAGCCACTGCTTTATTTATTTATTTATTTATTTGCTGCACCATTTGGCATGCAGGATCTTAGTTCCCCAACCAGGGATCAAACCCATGCCCCCTGCATTGGGAGCATGGAGTCTTAACCACTGGACCACCAGGGAAGTCCCCTGGTTTGTCATTCTAAAAATTATATTTAATTGTGCCAAAATACACATAACATAAAATTTACCATCTGAACCAGTTTTAAGTGCACGGTTCAGTAGTGTTAGTACATTCACATTGTTGTGCAACCGTCACCCGCATCCATCTCCAGAACTCTTTTCATCTCGCATCTTTCATTCAAAGAGCAAATCTCCACTCCCCTGCCCCTCACCCCCTGGCAACCACCATTTTACTTTGTCTCTATGCGTGTGACAACTCTAGGTACCTTATATAAGTAGAATCATATAGTATTTGTCCTTTTGGGACTTGCTTATTTCACTTAGTAGAATGTCCTCAGAATTCATCCATGTTGCAGCATATGTCAGAATTTCCTTCCTTTTTGAGGTTGAATAATATTGCATTGTACGGAGAGACCACGTTTTGTTTTTGCATTCCTCTGTTGATGGACACTTGGATTGCTTCCACCTTTTGGTCATTGTGAATAATGCTGCTATGAACACAGGTGTACAAATATCTTTTTGAGACCCCCGCTTTCGGTCCGTGTGACTAAATACCCAGAAGTGCAATTGTTGGATCATCTGATAATTCGCTTATTAGTATTTTGAGGAACAGCCATATTGTTTTCCATAGTGGCTCTCTGATGTAATTTTACACTGATTTGTGTGATTATTTGATGGCCTGTCTTCCTGCTTTGAGAGCAGGCATCCTGTTTATCTTTGCCACCTTGCCTCCTGCAACTCTGTATCCTGAACAGTAAAGCCTGAGACAGAGTAGTCACTGAAATATCCGCTGAATTAATGAATGAGTCGGCTAATAAGAACACGGCATCGTAGAAAGACTTAGTCTCTGCACTTATGAGTTTACAAATTAGTCGGTGAGATGGGAACAGGGAACAAATAAAGGAAGGATATAATTATGTACTAAACTGTGGTTCTTCTTTTAAGTGTAGGAGGAGTTGAGAGAAGGAGAAATTTCCGTGGGTGGGGACAGTCAAGGGAAGATGGGTAGGTTTGGACTAGAAAGGGGGAAGGCAATTTAAAAAGAGGAAACAGTCTTTCCCCCCAACTTTATTGAGGTACAGTTGAAAAATAACAATTGTATATATTTAAGGTGTACAACTGGATTTTTTTTTTTCTTGGCCGAGCTGCGTGGCTTGTGGGATCATAGTTCCCCGACCAAGGATTGAACCCGGGCCCTCGGCAGTGAGGGCACGGAGTCCCAACCACTGAACTACCAGGGAATTCCCTGGATGTTTTGAAATACCTCTGCAGTTTGAAATAATCACCACAATCAAGCTAATTAACGTATCCATCACTTCATGTAGTTATCTTTGTGTGTGTGAGATGAGAACACTTCATATCTACCCTCCAGCTCATGCAGTAGTTTTCTTTCTTATTTCATTTAGCATATGTCCCCCAGGTTCATCCACATTGTCACAAATGGCAGGATTTCCATGTTTTTAAAGGCTGAACAATATTCCATTGTGTATATAGACCATGTTTTCTTTTTTCTTTTTGGCCACACCATGCAGCTTGTGGGATCTTAGTTTCCCAACCAGGGATTGAACCCTCGCCCTGGGCAGTGAAAGCGCAGAGTCCTAACCACTGGACCGCCAGGGAATTCCCAAGACAACATCTTCTTTATCCATTCATCCATTGATGAACACTTTGGCTGTTTCCATGTCTTGGCTATTGTAAACAATACTGCCATGAACATGAGAGTTCAGACATCTCTTTGAGATACTGATTTCATTTCTTTTGAATATATACCCAGAAGTGAGATTGTTGGATCATAAGGCAGTCTTATTTTTAATTTTTGGAGGAACCTCCCTACTGTTTTCTGTAATGGCTGTACTATTTTACATTCCCACCAACAGTGCACAAGGGGAGGAAACAGTCTTCACTCGTTGCAGGGCTGGGCACAGGGTTAGTTAAGGAATCTGAAGACGTCAGTCCAGGGACAGCAGTAAGAAGTGTGGGTTAGGAGTGGGCCCAGGAGGTCCCAAGCACACTGTTCCAGGCAGCACTGGGGGATGCAGGAAACAGACTCCACTTGAAAATTAAGCAGGTGGGCAGCACAGGGGGATCCAGCCTGTCTCTCTCCAGGATGCACATCCTAGCTGGGGGCCTGGCCAAAACAAGGCATGGTCCAGTCTAATAGGGTTGGGGGCTTAGGCAGGAATCAGGAATGCAGGTGGGGAGCACAGCATCATGCTAAGAACTCAGATGTAAGATGAAAACCATCACTAGAGGGTGTGAGCTGGGCCTTGCTTAGCCCTGAAACACTACAAACCTACACAATAAGAGGTATTCTTTGTGCTGAGGGGCTGTAGCCACAAAAGTCTTTTTTTGCCCCTTCTGGCTCTGTCAGGATGGGTTCTGGAGCTGGGGCAGGACTGGGGCTGCAAGGAAGCAGGCTGGTGACTGGAGCAGTATGGAAACAGGGGTAAAAAAGCCGTGTGGGGAGGGAAGGCAGGAGAGTGGCCTATATGGCTGAGAGGCAGGGATCAGTTGTAATGGGGGCCAAGGCTTGATAAAAGCTGATATTTGGGCAAGGTTGGGCGGGGTGCTGGCAGTCAAGTGGAGGCTTCTCCTATTTCACTCTCCTCTTCCTCCAATGAGGAGAAAAAAAAATCATTGCTTTAATATTTCAGCAATACTTTTCACTTTTAAATTAAAATTAAAAAAATAAACACAAACAAATACAATAAATACTCCAGTATATTTACAAAGGAATTTTTAAAGATACTGTAGACTTTGTGCAACGTGACTTTAGCTTATGAGAGATCACCATGCCCGATTGTGCATCATGATTGATATTTAGACCAACTGGACCACAAACAGATTCAATGAAAAAGTCCAAGCTGGGGCTTCCCTGGTGGCGCAGTGGTTGAGAGTCCACCTGCCGATGCAGGGGACACGGGTTCGTGCCCCGGTCCGGGAAGATCCCACATGCCGCGGAGCGGCTGCGCCCGTGAGCCATGGCCACTGAGCCTGCGCGTCCGGAGCCTGTGCTGCGCAATGGGAGAGACCACAGCAGTGAGAGGCCCGTGTACCGCAAAAAAAAAAGTCCAAGTTGGTCACACACACAATGGTAACTAAGCTACAGTGGTTGTAGATGACAGGCCGTCAATGGTGGAACAATAGAAAAAAATGAATTATCCATGGCTAGTAATTGCTAATAAATTCATAAGGTGTCACACACATTCTTAAAAATGTCTATGAATAAGAAGGAGGATGAAAACGGCAGAAAATAGGAATCAAGTTATGTCAAAGGACCTAAGTAGATTATCTTGGAAAAACAAAACTTCGCTCATGTATGGCTTAACCCAGGAGCTTTAGATGCTAAGGTTGGACACTGGGATGAGTCTGTTAGAGAAAGAGTGAGTTAAGACAAAGTCATATTATCAGAGGACTAGAAAGTGTCAAGACTTCCCTGGTGGCGCAGTGGTTGAGAGTCCGCCTGCCGATGTAGGAGACACGGGTTCGTGCCCCGGTCCGGGAGGATCCCGCGTGCCACGGAGCGGCTGGGCCTGTGAGCCGTGGCCGCTGAGCCTGCGCGTCCGGAGCCTGTGCTCCGCGACGGGAGAGGCCACAGCAGTGGGAGGCCCGCGTACCGCAAAAATAAATAAATACATAAATAAAATAAAATTAAAAGTGTCAATAACCCAATGAGGCCTGAGCTGGCATTTATGTGGTCCCAATTCTAGCCAGGGACCAGAATCAGGGACATCACAGAGCACTGCTATCAGGAGACTGTGATTCAGGGGCAGTAAATCCAATCCTCAAGGTGGAATTCCCAACTGATTCTTGTTTTTATGGCCGCAGGGCATGTGGGACCTTAGTTCCCCAACCAGGGATCAAACCCATGCCCCCTGCATTGGGAGCACGAAGTCTTAACCTCTGGACTGCCAGTGAAGTCCCCCCACCTGATTTTGCTAAGACTTCACCAGCTCTCCTAGAAACTGCTTCCTTATCCACAGGCATCCTCTATAGCTGTTTCCCACCAAGTCCACGGGCAACTCACCAAAGGTCCAGCTAGAAAGCTGAGGGTCCCTAGGCTTCCCTTTATGAGTCCCTGCTACACCCCAAGTCACTGCTGTTCTCTGGCCCCTGAAAACCCACTGACCAAGACTCAGAGCTCTTTCCACCCAAGCAAAGGAGACCCCTCCAACTGGGATTTCTCCCTGCTGGCTGTGGGAAGTTGAGCCCCTGAGCTCTCTGAGAGTTTACAACTCTTTCCAAATTCCCAGTGGTAGTCCTGAGTTTTCAGATATCCAACCACCCACCTTTGCCACAGACTGAAACTAAATTCCCATGAACTGGGAAGGAAGCACCTTGGGAAATACTGCTCTATGCTCCTTCTCTAACCAAAGTCCCACAGTGAGGATGCAAGTCCTTCTTTTAAGATGAACTCCCTTTACCTTCCTTTCAGGGAACTTGGGGCCTACATTTTTCTCTTCCCCTTTGTATAGGAACCTTAATACTTATGGCCAGGCATGTGACCTCTGACTTCTAAGTCCCTTTTCAGTTTCTTTCAAGGGACACTTTGGAGGAGAGACTTTGGACTGGGAATGAAGGTCACACTAGCTCCTGTTGCCAGGCTAGAATTATTTTAAGGGAAAGAGGCCTCTTTTATTTTTTTCTTCCACAGGCTCCTTTCCAAAGCATTGTTTGTAGCTATTGTGTCTAAAAAAAATGGAAATGACTGACTTTAAGTCTGACCCTTGCAAAAGGTCTAAATCTGTCCTGGGAACTGGGGTTACAAGAGAAAACAAGCCCAGGCAAAGAATTTATAGTCTCACAGGTTCCAAAGACAAGTAAACGTTCTGTCTAACACAGATTTGAAGGCATTTTTTTTTTCCTTAGAAAGCTTCCAGGGGTCCCCAGGATAAAGTTTCTAGCACAGTGTACAGGGCTTTTCTTTTTCTTTTTTTTTTCTTGTCTTTGTTTTTGTTTTGGCCACACTGTGTAGCTTGCAGAATCTTAGTTCCCTGACTGGTGATTGAACCCAGACCCCTGGCACTGAAAGCCCGAGTCCTAACCACTGGACCACCAGGGAATTCCCTGTAGGGCTTTTCAAGAACCGATCCACCCAGGTTTCCAAACTCACCTCCTCCATCCACAAGTAAGTTTTCTACAGACCCTCTGACGATTTTGTGTTACTCCCTTTGGCTTGTGTGATGATTAATTTTAGGTGTCAGTTTGTCTGGGCTAAGGGATGCCTCGGTAGCTGGTAAAACATTATTTCTGGGCGTGTCTCTGAGGGTGTTTCCAGAGGAGACTAGCATTTGAATCAGGAGACTGAGTAAAGCAAGTGCCCTCCCCAAGGTGGATGGGCAGAACCTAATCCACTGAGGGCCCAAATAGAACATAAAGATGAGGAAAGGCAAATCCGCTCTGCCTGCTTGAGCTGGGATCTCTGTGTTCGCCTGTCCTGATTCTTGGGCTTTTGGACTTGGCCTGAATTACACCCTTGGCTCTTCTGGGTCTCCAGCTTGCAGAGGGCAAATTGTGGGACTTGTTGGCCTCCATAACCACATGAGCCAATCCCTAGAATAAATTTCCTCTTCCATGTATCTCTACACATCCTACTGGTTCTGTTTCTCTGGAGAACACTGACTAATACATCTTGAGTGCCTTTCTCCTTTTTTTTTTTTTTTTTTTTTTGCGGTACGCGGGCCTCTCATTGTTGTGGTCTCTCCCGTTGCGGAGCACAGGCTCCGGACGCGCAGGCCCAGCAGCCATGGCTCACGGGCCCAGCCGCTATGCGGCCTTTGGGATCTTCCCGGACCGGGGCACGAACCCGTGTCCCCTGTATGGGCAGGCGGACTCTCAACCACTGCGCCACCAGGGAAGCCCCTTTCTCCTTTGACTCCGCCTGTAAGCACCTCATCCTTTACGAGGCAGGGTAAATATCACTGGCCTGGTGACACTTTCCCAGATCCTCCCACAGGGACTTAGTAACTCCCTCTCTTCTGCTCCCACTTCGTCCATACCTCCTGTGGTGGCCTTGTAATGATTTATTTAGATTGCTTTCCTAATAGCCTATAAGCTCTGCCAGGGTGAACTTTGTTCATATCTGCGTTGCCAGCACAGAGTAGAAACTCAATGTTTGTTGAGTAAAATGAATGAATGAATAAAGTCTTAATTGGCAGGGTAATTTCGAGGGCTCAGGTGTAACATGGGTTCATTACTAGCATCGAGGAGGGAATAGGAGAGGCAGAAGATGTATCTTGAACAGTAAGATGGGGGGGTACTTAATTCTTAGCAATTTTGCCTCAGATTTGCTCTGCCTGGGGGGTTGTCGCCTATGGGAAAGAATGTCATTTGAATCAACATTTGATCATTGGCTCCATATGGGCATTTCTCAGGAAGCTCTTTCTCCACCTGACCCAAACTTTAAGTCAGGTGGTGATCATGTTTGGATTTCCAAATTTACGGTGTAATTTATTTAATTCTAATATAGTAATAATACCTTATAATTGTATGGTTTCATCTTCAAACATGAAAGCATTTTCTAAATATTAATAGACATGAACAGCCCCAGGGGATTGATGCTACTGGATCCCTTTCTCTGATGGATAATGTATGATGGAGAGCTAGCTAACTTGGCAAGGGATGTACAGATTATTATTTTTTTCAAAAACATTTTTTATTATAGAATATTTTAAACACAGAAGTAAGGAGAATACCATAATGAACATGGATGTACCTACCATTCAACCATGAATTCATGGCCAGTCTTACCCACTTCTACTTTCCCATGTTATATTGATGCAAATCTCAGGTATCATACATTTTCATTCATAAAAATTTCATCTCCAAAAGATAAGGACTCTGCAAAAAAAAAACCCAAAACAAACAACCTATAACCATGATAACTGTATCACACCATGGACAGTAAAGGATAATTTCCTAATATCAAGTATTCAATCCATTTTTAATTTCCAGTTGTTCTATAAACTTCATGAACTTAAAAATATTTTTGACTATTTTTTTTTTTTTTTGGCTGCGCTGTGTGCCATGCGGGATTTTAGTTCTCTGACCAGGGATTGAACCCCTGGTCACACTAGCTCCTGTTGTGGAAGGGTGGAGTTTTAACCACTGGACCCCTGCGGTGGAAGGGTGGAGTTTTAACCACTGGACCACCAGGAATTCCCCAAATTTTGTGACTTTGACTCAAGATCTACAAATGGCTCACCTATTGTGTTGGCTGATATGTCTTTTATGTCTCTTTTATTTATTTATTCATTCTGCCTCTGTGATTTTTTTTTTTTTGTGGTACGCGGGCCTCTTACTGTTGTGGCCTCTCCCGTTGTGGCCTCTCCCGTTGTGGAGCACAGGCTCCGGATGCGCAGGCTCAGCGGCCATGGCTCACGGGCCCAGCCGCTCTGCGGCATGTGGGATCTTCCCGGACCGGGGCACGAACCCATGTCCCCTGCATCGGCAGGCGGACTCTTAACCACTGCGCCACCAGGGAAGCCCTCTCAGTGATCTTTATTTAAGGTTTGTCTCTTTTTTTTGTTTTATTAATCCAGTCAAATCTTTTTAATCGAGATATAATTGATTTATAACATTATATTAGTTTCAGGTGTACAACTTAATGATTTGATATTTGTATATATTGCAAAATGATCACCACAGTAACTCTAGTTAACACCTATTGCCACACATGGTTATAAATATTTTTCTTGTGGTGAGATTATGTTTCTTTTAAATGTATAGGTTCATAGAGTTCCCACTGTCCGGACTTTTCTGATCACATGTTTATGTATCATTTAACATGTTCTTTTTTCTTCTCTTCTTCCTGTAAATTGGTAGTTGGACCTCGAGCCTACATTAGAATTGGGTTTGATTTTTTTTGACAAGTCTATAGGTGGTGGTGTTTTCGTCCATCAAAAAGCAGATAATGTCTGGTTGTCTTTTTTTGTGATGCTAGCAGTTGTTGATGATTTATGTCTACATTAATTTATTAGGGATCACTTCATTGTTTATTAATGGGAATATATCAAGAGAAACTTCATCTACTATCAATGTAGGCCACGAAGAAACATCATGAATTCATCTTCCTTAAAGTTCTTAAAAAATGTATAGTATTAGGGCTTCCCTGGTGGCGCAGTGGTTGGGAGTCCACCTGCCGATGCAGGGGACACGGGTTCGTGCCCCGGTCCGGGAAGATCCCACATGCTGCAGAGCGGCTGGGCCCGTGAGCCATGGCCGCTGAGCCTGCGCGCCCAGAGCCTGTGCTCTGCAACGGGAGAGGCCACAACAGTGAGAGGCCCGCGTACCGCATGTGTAGTATTAGAGAATAATATTATTTATAATAGACAAGATGTGGAAGCAATCTAAATGTCCAGCTCGTTCAGATGCATCTTTCCATTCCACCAAGGAAAAGGGTAAGTTGGCAGCCAGTGCCGAGCAGGGGAGAAACAGGGAGGATCCCCAAAACAAATGGTTTTGGCGGCTGCTAAGAACATCCCCCCAGATCCCTCTCTCAGGGTCAGAGAGCCACAAGCAGTGAGCTCATTGCAGCCATCTTGGCACATTATCATGGCCATGGCTCTACTCAGGGAAACCCTTGGGAGCCAGGTGTCGTGAGAGCGCAGCCCCACGTTGGGCACAAAAAATGCTCGCTGCTCAAAAGCCAGTAAAGAGGCAAGTTTGGTGGAAAGGAAAGTTTGCTTTATTTTGGATACCAGCAATGGGGTGGGGGAGGGTGGACTCCTGTCCAAAGGCCGACTCCCCCCTACTGACAATCAGGGGGCAAGAGCTTTTATTGGTGGAGGGAAACAGCACAGTCAGCTCTGACAGTCGTCTTGAAATTGGTCGTGTGGTGGTCTGCTCAGCGTCGTCTTGTTTTAAGTACAGTTAGTCTTTAGTTCCAGGGTTGGTTTGTTCCCATTTCTTTGACACCAGTTCTCAGAATTGTGGCAGCTTATGTCATGGCTACAGTGTGGTCATTATGTAATTAACTTCTTCTACCTGGTGGGGGCTTCAGTATCTACAAAACAGCTCAAAGGACATGGCTCAGAATATTATCTATAGCCCTTGAGGAGGAACTAAAGGTCCTTGACTTTGCTGAATGACTACACTATTATTATTTAGTCTTGTTGGACTGCTTTCTTTGCTTCTGCATTTTCTCACTTCTCTAATTAAACTAATTCTTTGGCTAAAGTTTTTCCACAGACAAAAGGCAGGTGGAGGACGTGGAGGGGAAGGACCACAGGGTCCTGCTCCATTTCAGCTGCACCAATTTACATTCCCACCAACAGTGTACAAGGATTCCCTTTTCTCCACAGCCTGTGCATGCTTTCCTGAAAGCACTGAAATAGTATGGAAATTTTCCGTGTCTCTCAACCCAACCAGTGTGTGAATATTTTGAGAGAGTAAGAACCGAGCCTCATGCATCTATAGCCTTAGCCCCTGGGGCAGCACTTTTGTAGAGTGAGTGCTTAATAAATGTCAGTTGAGTGAATGAACAAATGATGCTCTGTTCTTCTTTACGTTCTCCTTATTTAATCCCTGTAGATCATTTCCTTCCTTCCTCCCTTCCTTCTTTTTTGAAAAAATAACCTACATCTCTTTATTTTTTTCCAGCTTTATTGAGATATAATAGGTAGACAGCATTGTGTACCTTTAAGGTGTACAACCTGATGATTTGATATGCGTGTATATTGTGAAATGATCACCACAATAAAGTGAGTTATCACCTCCATCATCTCACATAATTAGTATTTTGCGCCCCTGCAGATCATTGTTCTTCTTCTACAGATAGGCTCATGATCACAGATGAAGGCGAGGAACCTGCCCTTTAAATAAACCTGCCAGAATTCGGTATGTCTGAATGAGCATCCTCTCTCTTGCAGCACCAGCATGGCACTCTCCATGCTTGCTCCAGAGGTGACTATGGCTGTGGCCGTCAGTATCAGAGGCACGTTCCTTACATATCCTCAGTGGTCATAACTCTGTGTCATTTCAGAACAGATTTCATTTTTGAAACCAGCTCCAAATAATTTGGAGTGAAATCTGATAAAAGGAGGTGAGTGACCCAACTTGAGAATGTCATTTTAGATTTAAAAGAAAGTCTTGGATGCCTCGAATCAGAGGCAGTTCCCAAGGAGGAATTCCAAATTCGTTGTCAGCGATGGCAATGTCAAGGGAATAAGCCTATAGACTTTAGGGGAGAGAGGACTCATTTATATTTGTAAATTCTACTGTATGGGTTTGAAAATCTCTTCAATACAGAAACAAACCTTTCAGAGCTGTATTCAAATAACAAATAAGAATGATACATTTAATCCTCTTTTCTGGTACTTTCTTTTCTGGCCAGGCCCCAGCTCAGGCTCCCAAGTTGGTCCTCCTGCAGCCACTGATAACATCACGGGCACCTCCAGACCCCTTCCTGCCATTGTTCTGGGTGTCATTGATGTTAATCAAACGGGGAAGGAAACACAATTCAGAGCTCACAAAGCGAAGGGGAACTGATTTTCAAGTTCATGACTTTCAAATCCATGGCACAAAAGCATATGCGTTTTAACTAACTAGGTATGTGAGGATGGAGTTACTGTTCTTAAATCTGTTCTTTTAATGGGAAATGCTTTTTAATTAGCGTTTTTGGAACTTATTTTACTGCACAAAGAGGTTTGTTCCCTTGCATTTTTGGTTTAATGCCTTCCTACATGGAAGTGTGAAAAGAATGTGTAAATAAGCCCCTGGAAAATCAAAGGTCTCATTAACTCTGCATCTTACTTAATCCAGCAAACGTTTATTAAACACTCGTATGTTCCAGGCAGTGTAGTAGGAGCTGGAAATAGAAGCAGAGTAAGACATGGTGCCTCCCCTAAAGGAGTTTGCAATCTGATAATAGGATTGACAAACACACAGATAAATGTCAGAATAAGGTGCTAGCAGAGAAGTGTAGGAAAGAGGTAGCCTGGGAGGATGGTAGAAGACTTAGATCAAATGACATTTGAGTTTGATTTTAAAGGGCAGACAAAATCTTAGCTGAATTGGGGATTGTAGGCAGAATGGAAATCCAGATGGAAGGAAGAGAATAAGACCTGGAAAACGCAGAGGATTCTGGAGAAATGGTGCCTAAACCAGTCTTCCTGACCATTGGTGTGAGGAAGAGTAGAAGAAGCATAGTCGCTGAGAGAGAGAATGGGAAAGAATGGACGCCTGAACCAGTCTCCACTCTTATTAAATGGGATTCCTCTTCCCTTCGCTTTTCTCTCAGACCTGACTGATTTCAGGCAGCTGCCCTGCAGACCTGAGAGAGAACGTCTTAATTCACTACTCTTCCTGTATACAGTGGTCCCTCAGTATCTGCGGGAGATTGGTTCTAGGATCTCCCTCGGATACCAAAATCAGAGCAACCTCCAATCCCTTGTAGAAAATGGCGTAGTACAGCTAGCTCTCCGTATCCGCGGGTTCCGTGTCCACGGATTCAACCAACCGCAGATCAAAATGGGTTTGGTTGAATCTGTGTTGTGAAACCCACAGATCTGGAGGGCCGACTGTGTAGCTACATCTTGAAAAGAAAAACTTTAAAAATACACTTATTGGAATTGCTGTTTTACAGTGGAATTTTATACCTTGAGCAAGAAGCCTATAAGGAACGTACTTTTGACCAGGGAACATTGTTGGAGCACATAATCACAGTGGATAAGTGAGCACTGAAGAGGGTCTTTGTCTAGGGGTGTGAGTTTGGGGAGCAGGTATAGGAGGCTGCAGACCAAGGCCTGTGGAGGGATTGATGGCTCTACGTCTTATCTTGGTATCCCCCAGTGAACTTCATTTCTCCCCAGTTGCTTTATTTATGTGCCCATCTCCCATGTGTCTCCTCTCCCATCTTCTTCCTTTAACTCTACTGGCTTTTTCCAGATCCAGTACCATCATGCATACGCCATATGGCATGATGCTATAATTTGGCAAAAACCAGTAAAGTGAAATTAAAGTCTCCTTTATACTGCCCTTTCCCTTCCCTTTCCTTCTGTTCCTAGTTAATGTACTTTGTGGTTCTGAGGGAGGCTCACACAGCTGGTAGCCTGTGGAAGGAGCCATAAAATGATGTAAGATGCCACTTCAGGAATAAACACATTGATCCTGCAAAAGGCCTGAGCTTAACTGTGTAAAGGAAATCCAGGAGAGACCTGAAACAGACGAGTCCATTGTGATTGTGTTGTTTGGCATTAAAGGAGATCTGTTTTACCATATGTCACATATCCGGTATCTCCAAGGCATGAAGTATTCCACTGAAGCACGTTTTCAAAATAACTGAAGGTTATCATGTCAGGGGTAAAATTAACATTTTTTTATTAGGATCTTTATAAAACATGATCACTCTCTTGCCTTCATTTTGTGTTAGAATATTATAGAAAGAATATAAGAACAACCTTCAGGTACATTTTTTCCCTTTGTTTTAAACAAAAACAAGTTTACAGAAAAGTTGGAAATACTGTACAGAAAACTTGTTTCCCCTGAACCATCTGAGAGTAAATTGCTCACGTAATGCCTCATCATTCCTCTTGATACTTGTTATGGGCTGAATTGTGTCCTCCCCAAATTCATATATTTTTTAAAAATTTATTTTTTTTGAATTTTATTTTATTTACTTTTTTATGCAGCAGGTTCTTATTCGTTATCCATTTTATACATATTAGTGTATACATGTCAATCCCAATCTTCCAATTCATCACACCACCACCACCGCCCCCCCACCAACAAAATTCATATGTTGAAATCCTAATTCCTGGGACTTCAGAATGTGAATGAATTTGGAGATAGGGTCCTTAAGGAGGCAATTAAGTTAAAATGAGGTCCAATGTGACTGGTGTCCTCACAGGAAGAGGAAATTTGGACACAGACACGGTACATAGGGAAGACGATGTGAAGACACAGGGAGAAAATGACCATGTACAAGCCAAGGAAAGAGGTCTGAAACAGATCCTTCCTTCATGGCCCTCAGAAGGAACTAACCTTGCTGACACCTTGACCTTGGACTTCCAGTCTCTATAACTGTGGTTTTGGAGGTTCTAAAATATTTCTCTGCCACATTATGACCAATAAAGTTAGATAAACCTCATTCACCTTGGTAGATTAATTTCATATGTGTTTAGTATTCTTTATGTGAGACAGCCTGGAGGATTAGAAATGACATAGGCTTTGGAGTTGGATGGACCTGGCTTGGAATCTTGATGTGACTCATGTCTACCTGTGTGACATTGTACATGTTGATTAATCTCTCTGAGCCTCAGTTTTCAAATATGTAAAATGGGAATTAGAGGGTACTCCTTATATTAATAGAATTGCATAGCTGTTATCAGTTTTATTTCTAGTTTAGAAAATAGGAGGGAGCTGGGTAGGACAGCAAGGAGGTCTCTTCCTTTCCCTCTGTTTCCTTAATTTCTTTCCTGCCCTGCTCTACTAGTTCACCTCTCACAGGAACTATCTTTACTACCTCTTCTATCTTCCTTGTTAAGCCTTCAATGTCATCCTCATTTCTATATAAGGATAGGATCTTCAGGGCTATGCTGTTACATCATGTTCTTTCATAAGCATCAAGAAAATCATGGCGAAGGCTTTGATCTGGCTGAAATCTGTAAACTGGTGATTTCTCTCTTTCTAGCCCATCTTCTTTTCTGAATCACTAGAATAATTTGAAACTCCCTATATGTGTCATTGGTACAATGTTAAGTAGCATCTAGATTTCAATGACCATTATTTGTCATGGTCAGGACTTTATTGAGGATGGAGTTGGTGAGGCACTTAGGCTCTCAGTGGTTCCTCACTAGGAAGATTCAAGGACACAGCCCAATGAGTACATTCTGTTTGTTTCTGGCCGACTTTCCTTGTCAGGTGAGCTAAACGTCAACTATTTATTAAGGTGGAGCAACAGCGAGGTGAGCCTTGGCTGAGTCATAGGTTGGGAGTTGGAGCACCTTGAAGCTGGCGATGGTTGGGTCCAAGTAAATTTGATTTATTTCCCACTGTTGCTGTTTTCAAAAGCATGAGGACGACAGGGAGATGGAGATGAGAATCAAGAGGAGAGAAAGCAGGGGAGGAGAAAGGGGAAAAGGTAAGGAGGAAAGAGAGACAAGAAGGAAACAGAACTGTCTGAGTGCCCTTTGTACACCAGGAGCCATCTTATGCATCTCACACTATTATCTTGTTTGTTCCTTAAAACCATCCTGTAGAGCAGCTATGACTCATGTTTGTCCAATATCTGTTTTGTGCCACACGCTGTGCTGTAGGCGTGGTGATGTCATGATGAATACTTCCTTCACATCTGCCTGAACACGAGGAGTTGACAGTCTAGCAGGGGATTCTGATGTTGAGATAGTTTCCATTCAGGGGCCTTGGGTATGTATAAAGGACAATGAAGGTTTTTTAGGCAGGAGTAATCTATGCCACCTGGGGAAGGAGGTCTGGAAAGAATAAGGTGAATGTGGGGAGGGCCTTCTAGGTGGAGGGAGCAGTATATGCAGACTCATGAAGGCGTAGAAGATCGTTATGTGGCTGGAACGCAGGGAGTGAGGAGAGGAATGGTTTGACCATGGTGGGCCTTCTAGGCCCACCCAACAAGTTTGGGTTTCATCCTGAGGGGGAGATGCCTTAGCAGAGAAGTAAGTTGAGAAATTTGTCTTTTAGGTAAGTTCCTTTGACAGTATTGCAGAGGATGAGTTGGAAGGAGTTGAGGGTGAAGCCTGGGAGACCCCAGAGAGGATAAAAACAGTCTAGATGCAGGGTGATAAATGCCTAAACAGGACATTGATGGTGAGGAAAAGCCATGGACTCAATCAAGTAAATACGATAACATAATAGAGTGTAATGATTGATTGGATGACGGAGGGGAGGATGAGGGAAATTGAGGATAACCTCGAGCTACTGGGTAGGGTGATTGGGATCTTGATAGGTCCGCTACCTAGTGCTGGAAATTAGTGTTAGAGATCAGTCCGGGCAAACACCCCTTTCTGTCTCACTATTGAAGTTGCCAAGGAAGCAGCAGCAGCAAACTCGTTCCTGTTGGAACCAGTGTTGGGGATGGAGCATGTAGATGAGGGTCTCTCTCCTCCTCTTCTGAATCCAAATATTGGAGTCCCAATGTAGATGTGGGAGAAAGCTGGCCAAGTCAACTTGCCCATCCAGCCGTAGGCACAAGTGAGGTAGAAAAGCAAGAGAGGGGAAGAATACACAGACTTTTAATTTATAGTAATTTCAGGCCACCAGTAAACGTGGCTCAGTCTATGTCTTGGATTGAGATCAATCTGTTTTACAGCTCTTCCGCTTTGAGTGGGGTGGATGGAAAAGTAGGAGGTAAATGAAAAAAAAAAAAGGGGGGCAAAAATTTCCTTTCTATGTATCCCGGAGAAGAAATATAGAAGGAGAAATAGGCTTGGGACAGGGAGATGATAATCATTTCATTTTTGACATGCTGAGTCTAAGAGGACTCTAGAAAATCCAGGTGGTTACGTACAATACAAAGTCAAAAATAGGATTCTGGAGCTCAGGAGGGAGGTCTGGGCTAGAGTAATGGGTTATGGCATTTTCAATAAATGGTAAAGTCTTGTCTGTGGTTGACAACAGGGCACAAAGAATGACGAGCATTGGGAACACTGGGAATTAAGGGACAAGTGAGGAAAATGAGCTCATGATGGTGAGTGATGAGAAATTAATAGTTAGGAGGAAAACCTGGGGAGTGTGAGGTCTGGGAAGCTACAGGAAGAAAGTGTCTCTAGAAAGAGTTATTAATAAGGTATAAGGACAGGTAAGGAGAATGACCTGAGACAGCTACAAAGAGAAACTGGAGAGAGAGAAGAAGCAGGATGAGTAAAAGGAAAGCATTTTCCAGCTGCCCCGAGAGTACACCTGAGAATGGAAACACCATCCATCATTAATCATGGAGCCCGTTTCCATGGAAATGCCACTTTCTTCAGCAATGGTCTGTAGTCAGGTTACAGCATTGGCCCAGGATTGGGGATCTGATGGGTGGATGTGGTGAAAGGACAAAGGGACCGGAGCTGAAAATGATGGGTTCAAGTTCAAAAGGAAAGGAACAAGTTTCAGGTGAGCTTGAGAGACTGTATCTAACTGCAGGGTTCCAGAGACTCTCCTGGGACCTCTGTAGAATAAAAGAGTAGACCTAGAAGAAGAGAGGTAGTGGAAAGCAGGAAGGCGAGGAGATGGTGGGTGTAGACCGAAGAGTTAGAGTTTAAGGTTTTAGAGGCAGAACCGTTCCTCATGATGACAAGGGCCACCACTGGCAATGGGAGTAGATTGCAGATGGGAAAGGGAGTTGGCAGTTTATTGCCATTGAGGTTAAGGGATTAAGAGGCTAGGGTGTTAGATGTGCTGCCCATGTGTATATTGAATTCATTTAAGGTGATGGCAGGCACTAAGGTGGAGAGGAAGACAACCAGGGGTCAAAGTGCCCAAGGAATGTAGAAGCATGATACTCACTTTAGTAATTACTAATGAGAAGGGTGAAAGGAGGACTAATAAAATGGCCTGAACTTCAAGAAAAGGGATTTGGTTCTAAGGAGGTAAACATAATATCCTGGTAACATTATTAGAGAATTAAGAGAATGCTAGTACTACCTCTGGTGTCCATATAGAACCTAAAAAGGGTTCTAAGGAATGGAATATTTTTAGGGAAGAAACAGGCTTCAAGAAGTCAAGGACACAGAGAATTATAGAAGGATAATGTCATTCTGAAGGTTGCTTATATTGCATTTGGTATTTTCTGTTTCATGGACTCTTTTCTACTATTTACCATTCATACATCGTTTAAATTACTATAGCTCTATAATAGAATTTAATTTCTGGTGTTTCAAGTCCAACTTTGCTGTTCCTTTTATCCCTCCAAAATTTTGCAGCTATTTTCACTTAGTAAAATTATTCCCCTGTCATTCTGATGAGAAATTATATTAAATGTATACTTTGGGTATAAGTGATACACTCACCTTTTGTTGTAGGTCACGTTTCCTGGGAAGATGAACTTGGAGAAGGAGATGCAGGTGCAGTATGTTTATTAGGGAGTATTCTGAGGGTCAGTACCTATTGGGCATGAAAGAAGTGGGATTGGGCAGAGGAGGGGGTTGAACTGTAATGAAGTCATGACAAAGGCCTCCGCTGACCCCAGGGGAGCTCTGGAGCGAGGATGGAACTTCGTAGTTGTCCCATACTGAGACCAGTGGACCAGGCCTTTGTAAAACTTCCTACCTCACCACTGACCAGTCATTAGATGAGAACTACCCCGGGAGAGCAGGTGGCTTTCTTCAGTTGAGGGAAATTCCTGGAGAACAGCACAGCTAAGAGCCATCAGTAGCCCATGCTCTCAGCAGCTCAGGGAATAAGTGCCTTGTTCCCTAAGTGGGAAACCTGGATGGTACATCATGGCATCTGCTACAACAAAACGGGAACATACTGTGTCTCCTCACTTATTCAGATCTGCTTTTTTCCAAAGATGTTCAAAGATTCCAACCATGATAAAGACAGTTTTTTTTCATACACTGCCCACCACACTGCTTGTTACATTTATTATAGGTTATTTCATATTTTGTGTTGGAATGTTGAATGAGACATTTTCCCATTGTATTCTCTAGCTGGTTATTCCTACTGTGTAAAAGCAGTGTATATGGGTTACTGTATTTATTTTTTTATTTTTTTATATTTTTTCAGCTTTATTGAGGCATAATTGATACACAATGAATTGCATGTATTGAAAGTGATACATGGGAATTCACTGGTGGTCCAATGGTTAGGACTCCACGCATTCACTGCCTAGGGCCCAAGTTCAATCCCTGGTCGGGGAACTAAGATCCCGCAAGTTGCACGGCCAAAAGAAAAAAAAAAGTGATGCTTAGATGAGTTTTGACATAAGTATACATTTATAAAAACATCTCCACAATTATCACCCCCAAAAGCTTCCTTATATGTCCCTTTGTCTTCCACTGGCCCAAGGCAACCACTCATCTGCTTTCTGGCACTATAGTTTGCATTTTCTAGAATTTTAAATTAATGGAATCCTACAGTATGTACCCTTTCTTGCTTGTCTGCTCAGCATAATTATTTGGAAATCCATCCATGTTGTTTTGTGTATCAATAGTTCATTTCTTCTTATTGCTATCTAGTATTCTATCATGTGGATAGACCACAGTCTGTTTATCCATTTACCTGCTGGTGGAAATTTGCTTATTGTTCTCAGTTTTTGGCAATTACACATAAAGGTGCTATGAATATTTACGTACAAGTCTTTGTGTGGACATGTGATTTCTTTTCTCCTGAGTAAATATCTACAAATGGAATGGCTGGGTCCTGTGGGAGGGATGTGTTTAACTTTTTTAGCAAACTGTCCAACAGTTTTCCAAACAATTTTCAAAATGATCATGTCATTTTACATTCCCACTAGTGGTAAATGAGAGCTCCAGTTCTACCATAACCTTTGCCAATCTTCAGTGTGGTTTAAATTTTAGCCATTCTAATAGGTATGGATTCGTATATTATTGTGGTTTTAGTTTGTGTTTCCTTAGTGGCCAATGATGTTGAAAAGCTTCTCATGTATTTATTGTATTTATTTTTACCAGATATCCAACTTAACTGTCTATTTCTAAAATACCTTTATTGAATTAATTGGGTTTTCTAGGTCCACAAATAAATCACATGCAAGTAATGATATTTATTTCCTTCAATAATGATGTCCCAATTCCTTTTTTTCTTTGTCTTATTTCATTGGTGACAACATAAATAATAGTAGTATCTTTGTCTTTTCCCTGACTCTGACAGAGTCAGTTTCATATTAAAAGTTGATATTTACTGAGCTTCCGTGGTGGCGCAGTGGTTGAGAGTCCGCCTGCCGATGCAGGGGACACGGGTTCGTGCCCCAGTCCGGGAAGATCCCACATGCTGCGGAGCGACTGGGCCCGTGAGCCGTGGCCGCTGAGCCTGCGCGTCCAGAGCCTGTGCTCCGCAACGGGAGAGGCCACAGCAGTGAGAGGCCTGCGTACCGCAAAAAAAAAAAAAAAAAAAGTTGATATTTACATTAGAACGTTTAATTCTTTACATATACTTGTATTCCATCTTTATTTGCTAAGATTTTGTTAAGAAGTTTACCTTTACAATTGTTTAAATAATTACATAAGTTTCTCTTTTTCCCCTTTTAGATATAAAAATGGAATCAAACTCTATACAGTATTTTCTAATTTTTTGTGGGCTTTTATGATGAGCACCTTCCCATGCATTTAATATCATTTCATAACATTATGATTGAAGGCTGCATAATATTTTATTTTATAGAGGTACCATAATTTAGTTAGCTAGACTTCTATTATAGGACATTTAGGTTATTTATACTTTTTCTTTTGCTATTATAAATTTTGTTGAGATAACTATTCTTGTATTTAAATTTTGGTGTACATCTAGTCCTATTAACGTAGGCTAAAATTTCTAGTTTGCAATGCTATGTCAGAGTCTGAACATTTTAAGGCTTTTGATATTTACAAGGAAATCTCTCTCAAGAAAGCTAGTAGCCATTTATACGCTTACCAACATTCTAATCTGTTGCAGCAATTAGATAGATGACCAATGCTGCCTCTGTCATTTTCGTTTGCCTTGGATTACTCTGAGTTCTTTAAATGTGTATTTATTTTTTGTTTTCTATTTTAGTGCTTTATTTCCTTTACTTTCTGTCTTCTGTTATATGTATAGTTGATCCACATTATTTGAGGATTCTGTATTTGTGAATTTACCCATTAACTGGAATTTATTTGTAACCTCAAAATCTACACACATGGCATTTTTGCAATCGTATACAGACACGTGCAAAGCAGTGGAGAATTTCAGTTGCTCGAAATACATGTTCCTTGCTGAGGTCAATCCAGGGAATGCTCTGCCTTCTTGGTTCAGCTCTGATTGTAACAAGCATCCTTTGTGTGGTCTATTAGTGCCATCAAGTTTTTGCATTTGTGTGCCTTTTGTTGGTGATTTCATCATTCAAATGGTCCCCAAGCCTATTGCTGAAGCTCTTCTAAGCACAAGAAAGCTGCGATGTGTCTTTTGGAGAAAATATGTGCAGTAGATAAGCTTTGTTCAGGCATGAGCTATATATAGTGCTGTTGACTGTAAGTTCAATGTTAGTGAATCAACAGTATATATTAAATACCTCATTTTATTATGCTTCACTTTATTGCACTTTGCAGATACCATGTTTATTTTACAAAGTGAAGGTTTGTGGCAACCTTGCACAGTGGAGCAGGTCTACTGGCACCATTTTTCCAACAGCATTTGTTCGCTTTGTGTCTCTATGTCACATTTTGGTAATTCTTGAAATATTTCAAACTTTTTCATTATAATTATAATTGTTATGAGGGTCTGTAATCAGTGATCTTTGATGTTACTACTATAACTTGTTGAAGTATCTGCAAAGTGCAATAAAGTGAAGCAAAATAAAATGAGGTATGCCTGTATTTAATATATATTGTTGAAGGCTTGGTTGATAGTTAGCATTTTTTAGCAATAAAACTAATTTTTTCAATCAAGGTGGGTACATGGTTTTTTAGAGATTATGCTATTGTACACCTAATAGACAACAGGGGAGTGTATCCATATCTTTTATATGCACTGAGAAACCCAAAAATTCATGTGACTTGCCTTATTAAGTTAATTGCTTTATTACGGTGGTCTGGAATCGAACATACAATATCTCCTAGGTGTGCTTGTAAAGTGTCTTTAAACAGAAAACATAGAAAATAAAGTTGTGTATTGACCAGTTGATGAAAATGTTGTGTCCAGAAACTCAAAGGAACATAACCCTGTATTTCCCGTAGGAGCAATGGCTCAGCATTTGGTAATTCAGTGCTCAGGGGGGCTTTATAGACTATAACTATTGTATATAATGAGAATTGACTGTACTATGTTTTCTGTGGTTTTCCTTCAGTGATTTGGAAGATGTGCTTCAGCTCATCATCATCTTCACTCCCTTCTGAACACTTGCTTCTCAGAATCCCTTACCATCAGGCTTCCAGTTTAGGTTCTGCCAGTGAGAAGTACCCGTGTGAGATTAAGACGGTGGAAGAGAAGAAGGTACGTCTTTCTCCTCCAGCAGGATAGACAGACACATGGGCAGATGGTGGCGTCCTGGTTTCTGTGTCACACGAGGGCTGCAGCAGCTTCACAGTGAGATCTCACATGGTGCTTGCTTTGGTGCTTCAGGGAGCTGAGTTGATTGAATGGCAACTTCCTACAACTTCTGCATAGAATTTCCCAACACTCAACCAGTTTTCCCTGACCTCTGCTTGCTTAGATCTTCCAACCATTCTGTAAGCACCCAGTTCCCTGTATTGCATTCCTCATTTGAGATACTAGTTTCTGTTTTCTTGACTGAAGCCTGACTAATACAGTATTGATACTAGACAAGGTGTGCCTTCTCTGTGAAGGAAGAAGGAAGCGCAATTATTTTGATGACCAGAGTGCTGGCGCCAAGCAGAATCCACATGCTCTCTTTTTCTTGAGCACACAGCTAAGCGATATTACTCACTTTCCTTGCATCTAGGTGGGGCTTTGTGAGAAGAACCCTTCCCTACTCCCTCCCCGCTGCCTGCACTGGAGCCATAAGCAAGAAATACATTTTACTCTGATATATCACTAAGATTGAGGGATTTTTTTCTTTTTTTTTTTTGGCCCCAATATGTGGATCTTAGTTCCCCGGCCAGGGATTGAACCCAGGCCACGGCAGTGAAAGCAGCAAGTCCTAACCATTGGACCACCAGGGAATTCCCAGATTGAAGGATTCTTTGTTTTAGTAGTTAGCCTACTCTAATACAGATGGTATTTTTTTTTTTTTTTAACTTTTTGGCTGTGTTGGGTCTTCGTTGCTGCACGGGGCCTTTCTCTAGTTGCGGCGAGCAGGGGCTACTCTTCATTGTGGTGCACGGGCTTCTCACTGCGGTGGCTTCTCTTGTCGTGGAGCATGGGCTCTACGCATGCAGGCTTCAATAGTTGTGGCACGCAGGCTCAGTAGTTGTGGCTCGTGGGCTTAGTTGCCTCATGGCATGTGGGATCTTCCCAGACCAGGGCTCGAACCTGTGTCCCCTGAATTGGCAGACGGATTCTTAACCACTGCGCCACTAGGGAAGTCCCCTACAAATGGTATTTTAATATAGTACTGGTGCCTACTTCCTATATATCTAAAAATATCCTTCACTCATAATTCTATTATCACCAATGACAAGAATGAAACGGTACTTATTGATTCCCTCCTAAGTAAGATGAAAAACTCACCATGCTTTTACTTCCATCTACTTTCACTCCTACCTGTCTTTGTTGGTATAATCTGGAATTGCATTGAGGTTATAATTAATTATTTTTTTGATATTTGCATTCTATCTTATAATCACATTTTCAATAATTATTAGGCTTTATTCAACACAGAACAGGTTTTAATGTTCACTAGCCATCCTTTCACAGCACAAATTAACCCTGTTGAGTTCTTTATTTGCTGTGTGTGTTGGTTTCTGTAAAAAGCCTTTTGGTACCTGACTTAAGAAAGATCTATAGAGAAGATACACTTTCTGAGTCCTTGAATAGCTGAGACAATGTGTCTTGGTTGTTTTTGATACAGGACTTGACTGAGTCCATAATCTTGATTAACTACCTTATTCCCTCAAAACTGTAATAGTTGGCACATGTTCTTTATCATTTAAGGTGGTTTTATGGGAAAAGTTTGAAGTAGATGGGCTTGCTTTGCTTTTAGGTTACATTTCCCTCTTCCTCAAATGCTTTATAAGTTCTTTATTCTGTCATCTTGATATTTACCAATTCTATCACATGTACCTATAGGTGGGTTTTTTGTCATTAACTTTGCTTGGTACTCAGTGAGCCCCTTTGAAATGTTGATACTTTTGCCAGATACACTGCTAAGTGCTCTGTATGTATGACATTATGACAACCCTATGACGAGATAGCTGTTACCCCTCCCAATTTACAGATGATGAAACTGAGGTTCAAGGACTCATAAGAGGTCCAACAACAGAACTGAGATAGGAACTTAGGTCTACTTCACTCCAGGATCTGAGGTTTTAGTCACTATACCATGCAATATCTTTCAAAGGAAAAAAACTCTTTTATTGTATAATATCTAGCATTCTGCTTTTGTTGCCGCAGTTCCTGATTCTTTTTCAGAGATAAGACATAATAATCGCCCATATAGTGGGTCTCTCTTGTTTAGTCTTTATATCTGCTAGTTTTCATTTTGTCATCCTTTTCTTTTATGTTATCATAGAGCTTAGCAAAATGATTCTTATTTTAAGATTGAGATATAATCAACCCACAACGTATTAGTTACAGGTGTACAACATAATGATTCTATATTTAAATATATTGTGAAATGATCGCCATAATAAGTGTAGTTAACATCCATCACCAGAGTTACAAATTTTCTGCTTTTTTTTAACTTTTAGAACCTACTCTCTTATGCAAACATTATTTATATTTGGGTTATGTTTTCTTCACTTTTTGCCTGCTCTTTCCTGATTCTAATGCAGATTTAATCTTTTAAATTGAATATTTAACTTTTCATTTTTCCCTCCCCATCAATTTCCTTTTCTATTTCTCTACCTTTTAGCCAGATCCACTGACATCTCAATTCCTCTTCGTTTTTGCTAAAATCTTGTTTTACAGTCTGTTTTCTAGCATTTTCTCCTGTCTCTGTATTATATAATGCTCCAGAGTCTGCTCTTCCTCTGCATCTTGGAGTACTGTGCTCTCCATCTTTTATGTCTCAGGATATTTTCATAGATACCGTGGAGCTTGTAGTCCCTTCAATGGCCCATTAAAGGCGGGAGGTCTGCCCAGTACCCTTAGTTTCCCATAAACAATCAGAATGGATGCTATTAGAATACTCCTCTCAAATCTCATGGTAGGATCCTGTCAACATAAGTTTACATTACTGGTTTAGCAGTACCTTATTCTGAGGACGAAATAAAGACAGTTGATATAGAGGCTGGTGCGGGACATGAAGGGAGGATTTCATTTTGTGCCATTTCTTTTGTCACAGGGTCATCTTTTGGACCTGGCTCTCTGTTTAGGCCAGCCTCAATACCTGCAGTTTTACTTGGTAAGTTTGTGATGCTGCGCTCTTGGAAGGAGAACGTGAGGCATTGGCGTGGATAATGGGGGCGGCAGGACAGACCATTTGTGGTAGGTGGTAACTGATCTCCTATTTCATGTTGTTACCCGGAGAATTGGGGCTATGCCTTCCTCATACAGAAGAATAGCACTGGAACCCAGATAGCTGGTCCTAAGCATAACAGAATCCCACCCCCTCCAGCAATGGCTCAGCCAGGACGGGCCCACACAGCTTCAAAACAGTCGGTTTAATGGCTCTGCAGCCACTCCCATGCCAGCAAACAACAGGATGATACTATGACCTCTAAGATTTGGAGCTCATGCCAGATGGTGTATTATGGCTCCACCCCGGGACTCCCATTTCTAGTGTGTCACCCCTCCTCCCTCTACAGGACCCAGCCCCAGCCAGTCATAGGATGCTGTTGAGCTATCAGATGAATTTAATTGAAGCTGGAGAAGTACAACTTCCTACCCCACCTGTGTTGTGTCTTTATAATACAACGTGGTTATCTGTGAGGAATGCAGACATTCCCCAGCCTAGAATGGAATTCACATCTCTCTCTCTCTTCCTGTTTCATTCCTTCTGTCACCTACATTCCTGACCTGCCGAATGCTTATTGGACTTAATCACTCTTTATTAGCATTGCAAATGGCAGTCATGTTGATGGTGAAGAAGGAGGCACTGGTACCCTTGCTCCCAAATGTCAGAACCCCTGGCCTGATGTTGGCATCTGCAGCATGGACAGCAGCACTGGCCCAGGATGTCTTTTGTTTGCCCTTTTATTTATTTATTTTTTATCATATAGTTTCTTTTTCTTTGAATTTTATTTTATTTATTTTTGTATACAGCAGGTTCTTATTAGTTATCCATTTTATACATATCAGTGTATATATGTCAATCCCAATCTCCCTTTTAGATCCACTCTCTACCGCGCGCTATGGCCGGGGGTGGGGAGGCAGTTGACCCACGTGGTCTCCTTCAGTGGCGTGCTGGAGCCTCAAAAGCTGATCATGTGCATCTGTTCCTAGCTCCATGTTTGGTGACCATGGCAGGAGTATTTACACCATGGAAATCATCAAACACTACCAATAAGCACACACACACACACACACACACACACACACACACACACACACGAGTTCAGAGCTTGTTGTTAAATGTTTATTGACCAGCACACCACTGTGGCTATACCAGAATACAGATAGACTCCCTTGCCCTTTGGCTTCTGGTTGGGTTTGGCAATTGGGAGGCCCCTGCAGGGGACTGAAGGATGAGAAGAGAGTGTGGTCAGAGTATCCTTTCTCCTGCCTCCATCTCTCACAGGTTCCCACAGATTGGCTGCATCCCTTTACAAAGGTGATAGCTGCTGTCAGGCACCCACTCCATGCATGTACCTCTCTAGAATCCAGATATTTCTTCTCCTTCCCTCTTCAAGTCTCTGAGTGGTACTGGCTTCGGGTAATGGATCATCTCTCTCTGGCTTCCATATACCAAGAGTGCCCTCGTTATACTCTCGCTAATAACCCATTGGAGTGTGGGTCACCTGTTCCTCCTGTGACCCTGACTAATAGGGAACCTAAATCACATTGCTGTGCAGAGCTGCTTACTTGTTTCCTGGGTGCATCCCTGGGTCTCCGTTTACATAGCAGTTTCCAGGAGCAGTGGTTTTCAAACTCTTTAGAGCCTTGCTTGGGATGTTTTCTTCCAATGAAATCTTACCTCAGAACCCAACATACATATCCTCCTTGACTTACAACATGGTTACATCCTGATAAACACATGGTAAGTTGAAAATATAGTAGGTCAAAAATGCATTTAATACACCTAACTTACTAGACATCCTAGCTTAGCCCAGCCTACCTTAAACATGCTCAGAACACTTACCTTAGCCTACAGTTTGGCAAAACCACCTAACACAAAGCCTATTTTATAATAAAGTGTTGACTATCTCATGTAATTTATTGAATACTGCACTGAGAGTGAAAAATAGGATGGTTGTAAGTGTATCAGTCGTTTACCCTCATGATCGCATGGCTGACTAAAAGCTGTGGCTTGCTGGCTGCCCAGCATCACAGAAAAGTATGGTGCTGCATATATACAATGGAATATTACTCAGCCATGAAAATAAATGAAACTGAGTTATTTGTAGTGAGGTGGATGGACCTAGAGATTGTCATTCAGGGTGAAGTAAGTCAGAAAGAGAAAAACAAATACCATATGCTAACACATATATATGGAATCTAAAAAAAAAAAAAAGGTTCTGAAGAACATAGGGGCAGGACAGGAATAAAGATACAAACGTAGAGAATGGACTTGAGGACATGGGGAGGGAGAAGGGTAAGCTGCGACGAAGTGAGAGAGTGGCATGGTCATATATACACTACCAAATGTAAAGTAGATAGCTAGTGGGAAGCAGCCGCATAGCACAGGGAGATAAGCTCGGTGCTTTGCGACCACACAGAGGAGTGGGATAGGGAGGGTGGGAGGGAGACGCAAGAGGAAGGAGATATGGGGACATATGTGTATATATAGCTGATTCACTTTGTTATACAGCAGAAACTAACACAATTATACTCCAATAAAGATGTTTAAAAAAAAAAGAAAGAGGGCTTCCCTGGTGGCGCAGTGGTTGAGAATCTGCCTGCCAATGCAGGGGACACGGGTTCGAGCCCTGGTCTGGGAGGATCCCACATGCGGCGGAGCAACTGGGCCCGTGAGCCACAATTACTGAGCCTGTGCATCTGGAGCCTGTGCTCTGCAACAAGAGAGGCCGCGATAGTGAGAGGCCTGTGCACCGCAATGAAGAGTGGCCCCCGCTTGCCACAACTAGAGAAAGCCCTCGTACAGAAACGAAGACCCAACACAGCCATAAATAAATAATAATTTTAAAAAAAAAGAAAGAAAAGAAAATTATGATGCCACACATCCCTAGCCAGGAAGAGCTGAAAATTCAAAATCTTAAGTATGGTTTCTACTGAGTGCGTATTGCTTCTGCAGCATCATTAAGTGCGAAAAATTGTTAAGTCGGGGACTCTGTCTATAGACATTAGATAAATAAAGATTCCTGTCTTAAGTGGGGCAAAGGGCTACCTGCTCACCATCCTCCACCGTCATCTCCCATGGCCACCATGGATATGGATACCCTTCACAGGAACCTGCGAGGACCCAAGAAGCACAATTTAAATACCACATTCCTAAAAGAGAGAGAGCATAGCTTGTATTTCCTGGGCACCTAGAGAGATGGGGGTAAACCGCAGGCTTATTTTCAAGCTACCATCTATAGAGCACTTACTGCATGCCGGACCTGTTCTAAGTGTTTTACATTGGTTAGTTCACTTAATCCTTACAGCAACCCTGGAGAAGTAAGTATCTTTATTACCCACCTTGTGCCATCAAGAGGACTAAAGCAGTGTGCTTAAATCAGGATCACACCGCTAGGATAGCTAGAGAATTTAGTTCCAGAACTTGTGGGCTTATGCACTCTGTATGTTCCCCCAAATCTCCTTTTGAGTGATAAGTGAGGAGCATTGGAATCCAGGCAGTTAGAAAAAACTCACAGCCTCAGAATCCAGCCTGAGCAGCCCGCAGTGCCCCATTGATATCCTGGATGACTCCGCCCAACTTCCACGTCTGACAGCTCAGTTATAGACAGTCCCTGACGTAGAAGGAGTAAAGTGCTGCCCCTTGGCTATTTTATCCCTCAGCTGGCGACACATTAGGTGTTGAAGTAACCAGTGGAATGATGCAAAGGCTGTTTTTTCTAAGGCTCCTAAAATTCTGATATCTAGGGTTAATTGCTACAACCTTGGCTCTGATATATCTCCCCACTGTTCTTTCACCCCAGTCCGGATGCAGGAAGAAAGCACTGAGCTTCCCAGGCTGCTGCAGGCTTGAGGGCTGGTCTTCCCGAGAACAGTGCAAATTTGAGGACTTTGAACCACACACTCAGGGACAGAACCATCAATATCTGGAATGTTTTTTTTCTGAAATTTTGATAGCACCTCCAATCAGAAATGTAAAAAAAAAAAAAAAAAAAGTAATAAAAGCCAAGCAGGAATTCCCTTGCGGTCCAGTGGTTAGGACTCTGCCCTTCCACTGCAGGGGCCACAGGTTCCATCCCTGGTTGGGGATCTCAGATCCCACATGCTGCGTGGCTTGGCAAAAAATAAAAAAAATTAAAAATAAAAGCCAAGCAAACCCCGCACAACTTGTGGGTTGTATAGAAGTCTCAAATTTCTGATCTGCCATACATGTGGGAGTGATGTCTAATGTTGTTTTTAAAAACACTTTATCCATTTCTCAATTAGGAGTCCTCAAAGATGTCAAGAGACCAAGAATATTTGAACAGTATAAAAGCCTAGTTCCTTCACCTGTTTCTTCTTTCCTTGGGTAGAAAAATAAACCATTATTTGAATTATTGGGAGAAGCCGATAGGGAAGGCTTGGCTTTTATTAAAGAGCAGAAGTGAATTACTAATTCACATGAGGGTTGAAAGTACAGTCTCTGTCATACCCTAAATATTTGGAACTCTAGAGCCCAGCCTGCACATTTCCTGGGAGCACGACTGTCTTCACAATTTCTGGGGCTTGGTGCCAGATGAACATGGAAGGGCCCTTGCTCAAAATTATTTAGAACTTTAAGACGGCACCACCAGAGCTTCAGACTAAGTGCAGGGTTGGTCTGGGCGAGGAGCCCTTTGTGGACGTCCCTGAAGCTGGCCCTGCCTGTGTGCAGTGACCCATACTGAGTCCTGGGAGGATGGGAAAGGTAAGCCTCCTTCTCTACCAATGGAGGCCCAGGAAAGAAGCAATCGTGTGCTCCAACTCACACTCAAGAAGGCTGGAGTCAGAACACTGCTCCCAATCACCCCTTCTTTCAAGCTTGTGTTGGAATAAGAATCCCATCCAAGGGCTTCCCTGGTGGTGCAGTGGTTAAGAATCCGCTTGCCAATGCAGGGGGCGTGGGTTTGAGCCCTGATCCGGGAAGATCCCACACGCCGTGGAGCAACTAAGCCTGTGCACCACAACTACTGAGCCTGCGCCCTAGAGCCCACGAGCCACAACTACTGAGCCCACGTGCCACAACTACTGAAACTGGGGAGCCTAGAGCCCGTGCTCCACAACAAGAGAGGCCACCGCAATGAGAAGCCCGCACACCGCAATGAAGAGTAGCCCCCCCTCACTGCAACTAGAGAAAGCCTGTGCGCAGCAACGAAGACCCAATGCAGCCAAAATAAATAAATAAAAAAAAATAAAGTTCTTGGTGAGGACTTCCCTGGTGGAGCAGTGGTTAAGAATCCGCCTGCCAATGCAGGGGACACGGGTTCAAATCTTAGTCCAGGAAGATCCCACATGCCCAGGAAGATCCCACATGCCGTAGAGCAACTAAGCCTGTGCACCACAACTACTGAGCCTGCACTCTAGAACCCGTGAGCCACAACTACTGAGCCCATGCCACAACTACTGAAGCCTGCATGCCTAGAGCCCGTGGTCTGCAACAACAGAAGCCACCGCAATGAGAAGCCCATGCACCACAACGAAGAGTAGCCCCCGCTCGCCACAACTAGACAAAGCCCACACGCAGCAATGAAGACCCAACATAGCCAAAAATAAAATAAAAAATTTTATTTAAAAAAATTCCATCCAAGACAAAGACAAATACCATATGATATCACTTATATGTGGAATATAAAATATGACACAAATGAACCTATCTATGAAACAAACAGAATCAGAGACATAGAGAATAGACTGGTGGTGGCCAAGGGGGAGGGGCATGAGAGAGGGTAGGAATGGGAGTTTGGGGTTAGCAGATGCAAACTGGAATATATAGGATGGATAAACAACAAGGTCCTACTGTATAGCACCAGGAACTATATTTAATATCCTGTGATAAACCATAATGGAAAAGAATATGAAAAACAATGTATATACATGTATAAATGAGTCATTTTGCTGTACAGCAGTAATTAACATAATATTATAATTCAACTATACTTCACTAAAAAATAAATTAAAAAAAAAGAGAATCCCATCCCCTACCCATTCAACCAGTATTTGTGTCACTATTGGATGAGTCCCACTTTCTGGAATAAAGAAGAGAGGATCAGTTCATGTTACACGTACATTACTTTTTTTAAAAATACGCTTTATTTTTTAGTGTTAGGTTCACAGCAAAATTAAGAGGAAGGTACAGAGAGGTCCCATATACCTTCTGCTCTCACATATGCACAGCTTCCCCCATTACCAACATCCCCACCATGTGGTATATCTGTTATAACTGATGACCCTACATGGATACATCATTGTCAGCCAAAGTCTATAGTTTACATTAGGGTTTATTCTTGGGGTTGTACATTCTGTAGGTTTGGAGAAATATATAATGTCATGTAACCACTATTATAGTATCACACGGAATAGTTTCACTGCCCTAAAAATCATCTGGGCTCCACTTATTCATTCCTCCTTCCTCTTTCTTTTTGGCTGTGACATGTGGCTTGCAGGATCTTAGTTCCCCGACCAGGGATTGAACCTGCGCCCACAGCAGTGAAAGCACAGAGTCCTAACCACTGAACCACCAGGGAATTCCCCCTCCTTCTTCTGAATGTTTTATACATTTTGTGTGTGTGTGCCATTTGCCAGTCTGGTGAAGTCTTTGTATATTTTCTCCCAAATAAGATTTTTAATGCATAAAATACAATACGTATACTAAAGTTACGAAAACATTTAAAAACAAAATCGTTAGTAATATATTTGCTTCTTCATTAGCACATTAAATTACTAGACCTGACAGCAAGTCTGACACCTACTATAATTTTCAAGCAGTGATGATGGGCATACATGATCATTTGAAATATCTGCAGTGATTCTGATGTGCAATGAAAGTATTAGTGACAGAGCTACAGGGTCTACTGAATACAACTGTGGTTTTATCCATTTATTTTTGGCCCATATTCATAAGGGAAGGAAATGCTAGATCTCAGAGAGAGGATGATGAGAATAAAGCTGTGATATATATTTTTTCCCACCCAACCTCTCACGCCCCAGGCTGGTATTACGCGCTCGTCTGTCTGCTGGGACATAGCACACCAAGTTGCTCCCCTAAGAGCTGGCCCCTACCACACGGGCATTGGCTAAGGAGCAAACCGGTAAGGGAGGGGGGCGCTGGAAGGGTGGAAGGGAGAGAAGTTCTTCCGTTTCGCTCACCGTGTCTGCCAGCGTCCTGCCAACGATAGTGTTCCATCCTAGTAGCGGAAGGTGATTCTAGCAGTGGTTGGTTCCAGTTTCCAGTTGTTTCCACGCTCTCAGAACCAGCCTCCTGGTGTCCTCATGAGACACCACCCGCTGGGTAGCATCCTCTTGGCTACCCAAACAAACTGTCAAACACTGGATAGCTTAAAACAACAGAGATGGATTGTGTCAGGTTCTGGAGGCTGGAAGTCTGAGATGAAGGGGTGGGCAGAGCTGAGCTCCCTCTGACAGCTCCAGAGGAGAAGGTTCCCTACCTCTTCTGGCTTCTGGCGCTGCCTGCAATCTCGGTGTTCCTCAACTCATAGATACATCATGGCTCCAGTCACGTGCGTGCCGTCTTCTCATTGTGTCTTCACATTGTCTTCCCTCCACGTATCTCTGTGTCCTCATCTCTTCTTTCTATAAGGGTATCGTCATACTAGATTAGGACCCATTCTAATGACCTCCTTTTAACTTGATTACCTCTGTAAGGACCCACTTTCCAAATAAGGTCACATTCAGAGGTCCTGGGGGTTAGGTCTCCTATATATATATATATATATATATATATATATTTTTTTTTTTTTTTTTTTTTTGCGGTACGAGGGCCTCTCACTGTTGTGGCCTCTCCCGTTGCGGAGCACAGGCTCTGGATGCGCAGGCTCAGCGGCCATGGCTCACGGGCCCAGCCGCTCCGCGGCATGTGGGATCTTCCCAGACTGGGGCACAAACCCGTGTCCCCTGCGACGGCAGGCGGACTCTCAACCACTGCGCCACCAGGGAAGCCCTCCAATATATATTTTTTGAGGGGACACAATTTAACCTATCACACCTCTCCTCAGGGGTCTGGGTCCCAGCTCCGTGGAAACCGTCTCCAAGCTTCTAGTTCCCCCAACCCCAGGTGGGGAGCTGTTTCCTACAGTTATTATTTCTGAGCTACCTAGTGTCTTCCAGTCCTCCAGGCTCTGATTAATCAATTCCTTACATTACATTCTCTCTGTTAAAATAACTGGTGTGGTTTCACTTTCCTGGGCAGACCTTGGCTGACTTAGACGACCCCTGAATCTTCAGCGTGGACCCCAGGTTAAGAGGATCTGATGTCTTAAATAGATATCCAGTAATTATCTCAAGAAAGAATCAGGAATTATAAGTGAGGAAATGAGACTTCCAAAATGTATACCCTTTTGTCTCGTTTAAATGTCTCAGTTGTTTCCTTATTGTATTCTTGTGTTAGATACCAGAAAAGGAGATGGACCCAGGAGTTTGTCTTCAGAGGCAGTGAGAAAGGAGGAAGCTGTGTGTGTGTGGGGCAGGGGTGGGGAGGTCTTGGGTGAGAAGCAACCCCATGGGGTAGAGAAGAGGGGCAGCATTAAGAGAAAATGAAAGTCATTGAGTCCCTGGGACTGGGGCAGGGCGGAAAAGAAGAATATGGTAGCTGGGCCTGGGAACCAGTTCTGGGAATTCCACAGGGAAAAAAGCTTTGGTGCCCTTTAACCCAGTCTCTAGAAAGCTCTCCTAGGAAAATAATCCAAAAGAAAAAATATCTAAACCCCTTGACTTTTTCCCAGCCTGTCAGGCCTGTGGGTACAGACAAGGGTCCATTAACAGTGATGTCCATGGTCTTTGGCATTCTGGCCCACATGCGGAACTGGACGACTTCAAGCCTCTGCTTGGAGCCTGCCAATCAGTTCTCAGAGTCCCTTGCAAGGGTCTCACACGTGCTGAGGACCAGACCTGCTTCTGTTCTGCTCTTGCCTGTGTGTGGAAGTCCTCAGCCTGCAGGCCATGAGAGGGTGGTGCTTTGCTTCTGCCCCAGCTGTTCCACCCACATAAGAAGGCTGCATCTGGGCCATTTTCATGGACATGGCAAGCTCTGCCAATGTGCCCGGCTGTCCTTTTCACATCTGGACCAGGAAGTGACACTGCTTTGCCCTGGGTCTCACAGACCTTTCATCAAAAAGACGCTTTCCCCTTCTGCCTGTTCACCTCCTCTTTACATAAGACCAGACCCAGTCCAGTCTTGGACTTCAGACACCAGTCACAAGTCCAGGCAGTCACCTGTGCTTTGACTGTCCCAGTATATATCAGAGGTTCCTGTGACCTCCTCCTTGGGTTTGATTAATTTGCTAGAACGGCTCACAGAACTTGGGAAACCTGTTGACTCACTAGATCACTGGTTTATTATGAAAACGTATCACTCAGCAAGAGCCAGATGGAGGAGATGCATAGGACAAGAAATGGGGGAAAGGGCGTGGAGCTTCCATGACCCCTCTGAGGCCATTCTCCCAGCATCTCCACATGTTCTCCAACCTGTATGCTCTCTGAACTCTGTCCTTTTTGGGGTTTTGTGGAGGCTTCATTACATAGGCATGATTGATTGAATCATTGGTCATTGGTAGCTGACTCAACCTCCAGCCCCTCTCCTCTCCCTGGAAATCACAGGGTAGGGCTGAAAGTTCCAACCCTCTAGTCACATGGTTGGCTCCACAGGCAACCAGCCCTCACCCCTTACAGAGGGCTTTCCAAAAGTCACCTCATTAGCATAACAAAAGGCACCTTAAGGGCTTGCATCGGGAATGGGTCAAAGGCCAAATATCTATATTGCCTATTATAGTCACGATATCACTGGCCCATGGATAAAGATGGTCCCCTCTGCTGCTCCCTCAGTGCAACAGGGAGCATAACTCCTGCACTGTGAGTCTTCTGGAGCCTCAAACTGGTTCATGGGTGTGAAGTTATTTCAATAGTTTGAAAGAAAGAACAAGTCTTGCTACTTTTTAAAGGACCTGCTGAAGAACTTTGGACACTGTGCTCTCAAGAAGAATGACTTTTCTAGAGACTCACTCAGAGGACTTACCAGCAGGTGCATGAACCCCTTGTTGAGGGCACTGGGGTTTGGGGTGAGAGGACCTGGATTCAAGACCTGGTTCTGCCATATTCCAGGCACGTGACTTGGGCCTCACACTTCCTCATCTGTAGAATGGGAATAACAATAACATCTCTTACAAAGGTCTGTTGTGAAGATCAAATGAGGTGAGTGAAAGTGTAAAGAAAAAAAAAGGCATTTGCCCTAATTATTATAATTATTAATATCTATGTTATAGATATTATTTATATCTATATAAGTTATAGATATTATAATATAATTATTATATCTACGTACCTAATGATTACAAAGGTAATCATTAGGTACGTAGATATAATAATTATATCTAATAATTAGATACAATTAATTATTAGAGTATTATATCTAATAATTATTATATATATATATATGATTTTATTAATTACAGTGGAGCATGGGCTAGGGTTAAAAGGGCACGGAAGGGCTTCCCTGGTGGCGCAGTGGTTGAGAGTCCGCCTGCCGATGCAGGGGACGCGGGTTCGGCCCTGGTCCGGGAAGATCCCACATGCTGCGGAGCGGCTGGGCCCGTGAGCCATGGCCGCTGAGCCTGCGCGTCCGGAGCCTGTGCTCCGCAACGGGAGAGGCCACAACAGTGAGAGGCCCGCGTACCGCAAAAACAAACAAACAAGAAAGGGCACGGAAGACTGGCCCTGCACGCAAAGGTCTTGTGCACAGACAGAAAACTGTGGCCACCAGTGCTCACTGACAGGCGAGCCCCACCCAGTAAGCGCTGGGGTGGGGGTGGGGGCGGCAGGGAGAAGGTTGAAGTTAAGGGTTCACATCAGTTCCTCCGTGGGGGAGGAACTGACATCAGAGGGCTCTTCACGCTCCCTGTAAAGGGGTGGTAGGGGTAACAATAGGGCCATTCAGTCCTGCCTCTCTGCCCCAGATCCCAAAGTAGATCTAGGGGCGGAGCCTCCGCAGGCAAACACGCCAGCTTCGAGTCCGGGAAAGAAGTCGGCTCCGTAAGCAGCTGTCAATCAACCACAATCATCCCGGCTCTAGGGTCTCCAAGCATCTTGGGAGAAAGCGCCGCTTCCCAAGTCTTTACACCCTTGAGATGGCATCACGCATCGTGGGAGGAGGGTGGGCTCAGCCTCCCTCCGTCACTCAGCTCCCGCGGTGGGAGAAATCCGGGAGAAGAGGGCTCTGGCGATGTGGTCCTCCGCCCGGCGGAAAAGTCGGGGGCCCTCTGCGTGGCCGAAGTCCGAGCCAACGGCAGGGTGGGGAGATGGAGTTTGGCAGCAACCGCTTTTGGTGGTCTGCCCGGGGAGACTCAGAACGAGCAGATTTGGGTCTCTGCGACAGCGCCCCAGCCTCGTTCCAATGGCCCTTGACTTCCCTAGCTTCTTGCCACACAGCTTGAGCTTGTTTTTCTCGCCTGTAATAAAGAGGTTGTTAAAACGACATGAAAAATCTAGTCTTGAACTTGTTAATTATTCAATAAATAGTAGCTGTCATCGGCGTGGTTACAGTCAGCAGCGCTGCTGCATCATCCGTGGATGGCTGAGTCAGACCCGCCGGACCCCGCGCGGGACCTCGACTCTTTCCAGGCGCTTTCGCTCCCCGGCCTGGGAAGGAGCTGAAAACGTCTTGCTGCCCAGGCAACGAGGAGCCCGCGCGCAGAACCGGGAGCAGACCTTGCACGCATCCTTCTTCCCCTCGCTCCCCACGCTCCAGGTTGGTGCATCAAACACCTGGATTTCTACTGGCTTCCATGCGATCGTTCTAGTGCCCACGAGGACCGCAGGCGCTGGCTGAACTCCAACCCAGACAGCCTACCTGGCTCTTACTCCCCGCATCTCAGTGGTTCTATTGGGACCACAGAGGGGCTATTGTGATGTGGTGGGAGCATTTTTATTGCAACAAAAATGGCATTTAGTGGGGTTGCCAGTGATGGCAGACACCCTGCAAAGTGTGGAACAGTCCTGAATAACAAAGAACTGTGTGGCATGACTTTCAGATGTCCCTTGGGACATCCATGTAAGTGAAAGACCATTTATTATTTTATCTGAGCTGGGATCTAACCCAGTTTATGTATAAACAAAACGCTTTTTTTTTTTTGGCAAGATTTTTTAAAAATTGTGGTAAAAAATACAGAACATAAAATTTTACCATTTTAACCATCTTTAAGGGCACAATTAAGTGGCATTGAGGACATCTGCAATGTTGTGCAACGTCACTGCAATATAATTCCAAACCTTTTTCATTACCCCAAACAGAAGCTCTCTACACATTAAACAACAGTTCCCTCTTTTCCCTGCCCCCAGCTCTTAATAACCTCTAATCTACTTTCTGTCTCTGTGAATTTGTCTATTCTAGGGACCTCATATAGGTGGAATCATACAATATCTGTTCTTTTTTTCATCAAAAACTTTGCCAAGGGTTGTTCACCACATGGGAAAATTACCATCACCAGAGACCAGGCCATGCATAGTATCTGAATCATCAATAAAAGTTATATGCATCTGTCTGCGTTTGTAACATTGAACATGGCTGCAAGCATTTGACACTTTAATATGCTTTCTAGTGTGATTATGTCCAAACATTCATGTATTGAAATACATTTTATTTTATTTTATTTTGCATTCCTTTTTATTCCCAAGTTAAAGCATTATGGTTTTTTAAAAATTATGTATCGGTAGCTTAAATAAGCTGTTAATATCATTTTAGGTTGGTGACGGGGTCATTACAAAATATTTATTACTAAATGGGGCTTTGGGCCCAGTGGGGCTGAGAATCAGAGACTTATCCCCTACAGTTCCTGACAAATGACCAGGCATGAGGGAACGTATCCCCAGAAGTGAGGTGCTGTTGACCAAACTTGAGTATGACCTGTGTTTACAACCTTACACAGCCAGCCCCACCCCTCAGATAGGAAATCCTCAAACCACTGAACCGATTGTCTCTTTGGTCACCACTGCCTGACTGTTGAGGTCTGGCCAGTGCAGACCACAGGGATTTTTGCTCCTGTCCTCAGTGTTGGCCATTGTAATGACTGTTGTTCTTAGCCTTAATGATGGGCATAGGCAGCCTAAACAAATTGAGATCAGATTATTTCTCAGCAATTACCTAAAAGTGAAGCTGTGTTTTCAGCATTCAACAAAATGATTGATTCCAGCACAAGTCCTGGGCATCTCATGTGTTGACCGAGAATCAGTATTGACGCTGCAAAGAACAAAACGCTTTATTTGGGGTCTTAAGAATTGCAATTTGTGGGAGTTTCCTGGTGGCTTAGTGTTTGGGATTCGGCGCTGTCACTGCCGTGGCTTGGGTTCGATCCCTGGGGGGAATCTCACAAGTTGTGCAGCAAGCCCAAAACTTTAAAAAGAGAAAATAATAAAAGAATTGCAATTCAGGGGACACAGATTTGGGTAAAACTGAAAAAGTGTGCCGAGGAAGAGAAAGAGTCAGGGGCTTATAAAAGCAAAGCCTTGAGGCTGTACTCTGACAAAAGAAAGGAAATACAGTGGTTGCCCTTAAGGGATAGGATGCCATGAGCTCTTTTAGGGTAAGGGCCCAGTAAGTATCTTGAGTTTCTGGCAGATGTTCTGGATGTCTTCACTAGGACAATAAGTGGTCAAAAGGTCAGATTCCATCCAGATTGAGATGCGCATAAGTCACGTTTCCCCAGCAGCCTTCCAGCTCCATTTTAGAGAGCACTCTTAGCAATAGTGACTCCATTTTGATTTTCCTTCCACACATGAAAGGGAATTTGGGGTCACAGTGTATTCATATTCTTGTTTCAGACTGACCTGCATCTGGTTGGGAGCATTCAGATATCAGATTTCATTTCAATAAAATGGCCAGAAGTATTACAGATATTGTCTCCTAACCAACTGCCCCTTTATTATTCACACTTCCTTAGATCAGCCCCAAAGTCTTTCTTGAGAGTGTGTAATCTCACAAGATATTAAATGGGCTCAAATTTGGTTGCTAAAATCAGTTATAAAAATTTATACTTTTATAAATATATATATATGTGTGTCTTCTGTTTTCAGGACAGAAGAGTTTTCATCTGACTTGCCAGGCAATGCCTTAGACAAAAAGTTAAGAAATATATATATATATATATATATGTACTTATAAATATATATATTCTATTATTATAATGTATTATATATATATATATAAGATTTTTGGGAAAAAATCATAATTTAAAATGTCAGAAAAGTAAAGAGCTCAATGTCGGGACCCCATATGCCTGAAAGCTTGGCCGAGCCCCAAGGAGTCATTATACATATATAATGTGAAACAGCCTTGGAGTTTGTCTGCTGTTGCACTTCGAATGAAAAGGATATAATGTGACCCATGGAAGATGCAGTCCTTACATTTCCTCCCTATGCCAGTATTCCATCGCTCAACTGCTTTCTAGCTCTGTGCATGGAGCTGATGCCAGCACAGATGAGTAAGATCTTTGGCCTCAAGGAGTCTGAAGTCTCACATGATGACTGACCAGCAAACAAAATATGGCAATGCAGTGCGATGGATGTTTTCTCAGATCTGTGGACCCTGGAGTGGTCACACTGACTCAGAAAATGAGGTCTGGGGAATTCCCTGGCGGTCCAGTGGTTAGGACTCTGTGTTTTCATTGCCAAGGGCCTGGGTTTGATCCCTGATCAGGGAACTAAGATCCCCGTGGGCAAAAAAAAAGAGAAGAAAGAAAGAAAGAAAGAAAGGAAGGAAGGAAGAAAGAAAGAAAGAAAAGGTGGTCTGGGAAGGCTACTGGGAGCAGAGAGCATAGGGCAGTTCACACACACACACACACACACACACACCCTGTCAATCTACTCAAGTTCTTTAGTGAGTGCCTGGTTGAAACGCCCCATTAGGCCCCCTCTGTGTCATAATCATTAAAGAGATGGTTTGAGGCAGAGAAATGTCAAGGCCTGAGCCCCTGTTGTGAACAGATCTAAGCCAATTTGGTTGCCTGCAATTACGAGGTCTTTTTGTGGATATTGGAATCCTCAAAAGTCTAGAGACTGTCAGACAGAGGGAAGTAAGTCAGAAAGAGAAAAACAAATATCGTATATTAACGCATATATGTGGAACCTAGAAAAATGGTACAGATGAACCAGTTTGCAGGGCAGAAATTGAGACACAGATGTAGAGAACAAACGTATGGACACCAAGGGCGGAAAGCCGCGGGGGGCGGTGGTGGTGCTGTGATGAATTGGGAGATTGGGATTGACATGTATACACTGATGTGTATAAAATTGATGACTAATAAGAACGTGTTGTATAAAAAAATTAAAAAAATAAATTTACTAAATAAATAAATAAATAAATGACAGATTGAGAAAAAAAAGAATTCCTCTCTCTCTCACTCTTTTTTTTTTTAATTTATTTTTATAATGGGGTATAGCTGATTTTCAGTGCTGTGTTTCTTGCTGCTCTACATCCAGTTTATGCACTTACAGAAAGACATCAATAAATTCTAAAAAAAAAAAAAGTTATAGGTAAGTTAGGGCTACCAATGTAATCCTTTTGTAGGAAACATACCAGCAGCAACAATGTAAAAATCTTCATTTGATACTGCCTTGACAACTGTTACAGATGGAATTGTGCCCCCTCCCATTCATAAGTTGAAGTCTTGACCCCCAATGTGACTGTGTTTAGAGATGGGGCCTTTATTTTTTTATTTTTATAAATTTATTAATTTATTCATTTTTGGCTGTGTTGGGTCTTTGTTGCTGCGCGCGGGCTTTCTCTAGTTGTGGTGAGCGGGGGCTACTCTTCGTTGAGCTGCACGGGCTTCTCATTGTGGTGGCTTCTCTTGTTGCGGAGCACGGGCTCTAGGTATGCGGGCTTCAGTAGCTGTGGCGCACGGGCTTAGTCGCTCCGCACGGGCTTAGTTGCTCCGCGGCATGTGGGATCTTCCTGGACCAGGGCTCAAACCCGTGTCCCCTGCATTGGCAGGCGGATTCTTAACCACTGTGCCACCAGCGAAGTCCCGATGGGGCATTTAAATATGTGATTAAGTTAAAATGAAGTCATTAGGGTGAGCCCTAATCCAATAGGACTTGTGCTTTTATAAGAAGAGAAGGTTGAGACAGGCATAAGTGCACACAGAGGGAAGACCATGTGAGGACACAGGGAGAAGGTAGCCATCTGCAAGCCAAGGAGAGAGGACCCAGGAAAGACCAACCGTGCTCACGTCTTAGACTTTCAGCCTCCAGAATCGTGAGAAAAGAAATGTGTGTTCTTTAAGCCATCCAGACTGGGGAATTTTGTTATGGCAGCCTGAGCAAACTAATACAACAGCTGAGTTCAAAATGTTCTGCTAGGGTATAATATAATTTTTTTTAAAAGACTAAAAATGTTTACAAAAGATTTTAACTTAGCAAAGGTAATAGGAATAATATTTTGAAATATTAAGCTGACATGTTTTTCATACCGCTGTAAATCATGTCTCCCCACGGCCTTCCACCATGGATGTTAATCTGTAAACGGCAGGACAGGTGAGGGTGGGTCGTGCCTGGAATAAAAAGGCCATTGATGAACTTTGACTTTCAAAAGCTGACTTTGTTGATTCCATATTGAAATTATAGTTTTGAAAGCCGGGCTTTATGGAGAGAGAAAATGTTTATTTTCTGAATTTTAAAAGCTCTCTTTATGTTTGGGGGGTTAGAGCTGGCATTTTGACACATACGCCTTAGATAGAGAACTTAGGTTATTTCATAAGGGGGATGCTGACCAGACAGGAAGTCAGGAGAGAAAATAATCAGACACTTGTGTCCTGGCTTCTTCCCCTGAAGGGGGACCACGTTCTACATGTCCAGGTGGCTTGGGAAATCTCAGAGCAGTGGCTTTGTTCCTCACTTTCCAGGTACAGATGGGGGAAATGTCAAGTCCCAGAGAACTGCTACCTCTTACGTGATGCCATCCACGTGGTGAGTCAGAAAGGGCTGAGTGAAAGGTCTAGACAGAGAGCACAGAGAAAGGTCCACCCTGCAAGGGTTTCTAGGCTCCTGTGTGGTAGAGAAGGGTCTAGATGGTCCTGTGTGCTCCTAGCGGAGGATGTAGAAGGTAGCTGAGTTGACAGCCATAGACAATATGTAATGCATGAGCATGGCTGAGTTCCAATAAAATGTTATTTATAGACATCAAAATCTGAAGTTTTTTCAAAATCTGACTTTTGTATAATTGGCACATGTCACAAAATATCCATCTTCTTTTAGTTTCTTTCTCCCAGCCATCTAAAAATATAAAAACTATTTTTAACCTACAGGTTGTACAAAAACAGTCAGTGGGCTGGATGTGGCCTGTAGTTCGCCAATCCCTGGGTTAATAAATAATGGCAAATACTTAATATACAAACAAATGCACTTTACTACATCCCTAATTTTTCAAAAATAAGATGGTTGTTTTTCTGGGGTGGGGAGGGGATGCAAAAATCTGTTATCACTTTGGTCTAAGCCAGGGTATTTGATTAAAAGAAATAAATCAGATGTTGTTGGATTCGTTTATTCTTTTTTCTTTAAAGTCAGTTTCTGCCAATAGTGATGTTAGAAAATGCTATTTTGATGAGGAAATCATGAGATCATTTGAGTTATCACTGACACATGATGTCCGTGAGAGCAATCTTTACCAGCTGCCAGGTCTGGAGGATGTGAAAAGAGGAAAAAGGATTCGTTTCTTTAATGTTATTTAACTCCTTATGCTGCTGTTTGTAGCATGAACAGCACGTGTGCGTGCGTGTGTGTGTGCCTGTGTGTGTGTGTGTGTGTAAGAGAGAGAGAGAAAGAGAGATGGGAGAGGGAGAGAGGGAGGGAAGAAGAGGTGCGGGGGAGAGTAGGGGAGTCTTTCCTTTCCTACAGGCACTGATCCAGTCTTTGCTTTGCATCAGTCCCTCACTGTGCAATCTGCCGACCACCATTAGTTATCACTCATGCTTGGCCTGTAGACGCCTCCACCAGAAGTAACACTGGCTGCTGGGGTCAGTCATTAGAGACAAGGTTGACAGTAATATAGCTCCAGAGTTCCAAGATATTACAGAGACACCAACTGGGGCCCATCCATCTGCAACCACCAGGAAGGGAGAGGGGAGCAGAGCAGATCAAGAAGGGACAGGAAAATGACACTGGCTAGGAGCGCTGACCCAGTTCTAACTTCCCGCTGAAATAGTCATCCCTTGATATCTAAAACTCACTCTTTCCTGAAAATGTGTTGAATGACAATTTTTTAGAGAGTGGTAGCCTTATTTTTTTAAGTGGGAAAAATAATAATGCTTCCCTGGTCACCTAAAACCTCAACTACTTCTTTTCTGAAAAGAAAAACAAAAAACCCACCATGATACTCTTAAGCATAAAAACCCACTAAGAATTTTGAAAAAAAAATAAAGCATTTTAAAGCCTCAATTACATAACAGTTCATGAATTCATTATTAGGTCTCTATGTGGAACATATATTTACAATATCTCTGAGCCATATCAGTTACAATTATGTTTTCCCTCTACACCATGCAGTGGACATGTACAGCACTGTGAGTCTATAATGAAATAACAAGTCAACAGCATTAAAGTTATTGTCTACACTGGACCCAGATTGTTAGTGCCCCAGGTGCCCTGGGGACCCTAACATGGAAATCATGTAGGGCTTCATCCCTAGGCCAGGGTGGGGAAGAGGATAGCTCTCTATACCCTGTAACCTGGGCTCAGGGTTACTGAGTGTGCTCACTGGTCCAGGCATGCCAATTTCTTGCAGTAGAGTTCAGAGTTTGATAGTGGATTCTGGGTGACTATTTTTTCAAAAAGTAGCATATTTTCTGATTAGTGCAAGTTCCGATAAAGATATCTGTATCTATATAGACACAGAAAAAGACCCAAACTTGCCAATCATCATCAATTCATACCGACAATCAACCCAATATCTGAATTTGGAAGGAGGGTCTACTAAGATCAGGGCCGAGGGAATCATGTTGAAAGTAAATTGATGAGCAGGTTGCTCAGCCTGCTGCCAGCTTGGAATAAGGGCATGTGCCTCTTTAGTCCTCATCCTGGATCAAAAACTCAAGACTCGAACCAACCAGTGAATGGTGAAGCCATCTCTCTAAGGCTGTTCCTGGAAGTAGCCTGTTCCTGCAGCACAAGGACCATTCCAATCCCTTGATCTTCACCGGGTATCACTACAGTTCAGAACACATCCATATCGTGACAGCCACTCCCAGAGACGAACAGGAAAAGAGAGAGACAGACAGACAGAGACAGAGGAGACAGAGACAGAGAGACAGAGAGTTGATGCTGGGGAAGAACATGCCTTGCATCCTGGTGCATCCTAGAAAGAACAGTCAATCAATACCCTCAAGGAAATACCATCGGCAAAGTCAGGGACAGGAAGTCCTGGAGGCAGGTCTCCAAGATTATATCCTTTCAGGCATTTCAACGGATAATTAAATCAAAGTAATAGGCAGTGGAGGTGGGTAAGGATTCCATTTAAGTCCAGCAAAGACAAAGTAGATGATGACTTCCAAGATAATAGAAATTGGGTCAGGAGCCATGTACGTCATGCTAATATCCAGCTGATGGTCTGAGAAATCCTTGTTACGTGAAATAATAGATTTCCTTACTGTGTAAGTTGAATTGACTCAGGATTTTTGGTTAATTGCCATCAACGATAGCTTAAGATCAGGAAGGTTATCAGAGCAACATGAAAAGCTTCATTTGAAGCTGCAAAGGATAGAGCTGATACAGTGGATAAGCTAAATCAATGACATGAGAAACAAAATCTGAAAAGTTCTAGAGAAACAGAAAGAAAAAGACAAGTGTGAGGGATTATTAAGATAATCAATATGGATGACAGAGTTTAGAGATCCAACCCACGGTTTACTAGGGCTCTTTAAGAAACAGAATAACTCAAACAGAAGCAATGATCAAGGATGAAATGGAGACAATCTTTTTGAAAAAAGGCATTGTGTGTACATAGAAAAGAATCATCGTATTTCAAAGTGAGGCTCTGAAAACAGCATCTCACTTCCTGGAAAAATTTAGAATGACAAGGATAAAGAAAAATATCTTCTACATTAATTTGGGCTTCAAAACTCGTGTCCTAAAAGGGAACAAAACCAGACTGTCCACAGACTTTTCTTTTGCAAAAGTGAATGTCAGAAAAAACATAAAGTATCAGCAACTCTAGCATTCTTTTGAGAACTTTTTATGTAGTAAAGTTTGTGTGAGAAATTAACACAAAAACATTCTTTCCTATGTAGAGCTCACAAAATATATCCATGCATTCTTCTTGAGAAAAATTGCTTCATATTGCCAACTTAAAGATAAACCAAAATTAAGAACTCAAGCATGGGTAAGTCATCTTAAAACAAACAGACAAAAAACCCCAAAAACACCAGGTGAAGAAACTTCTTGGTTTGAGCTCAGACTCAGGAATCTACATGGACTGCATGCTTTCAGGGGAATCTGCAGCCTGAGAATAAAACTCAACATGCCAGGTCTTCACTCAGCTACTCCTCCTCTGCTTCAAAAATTCTTTCCCAGGAAATGAGGTCCCTGCTTCCTATCCTCCTACCCATGGTTAACCTGTTCGGCTTTGTTATTATTGTTATGACTACTGAATAACCAATACTGATACATTCTAGCTAAGAAAGGCTTTATTTTACATATTTGGAACGCTGAGCTAAGATAATTAGGGGAAAAATATTTTATTTTTATCCTCTAGGGAGAGCTGCATAGACTAAGATAATAGACATTTTCATAGTTTTGGAACTCAAGTCATGATTTCCTGCATCTAAAAAGCTTGTATTACAAGAGTTATTAATTTTTATTTTAATTAATTTGATTAATTTATTATAGTTAAAGACTTTTGAAGACTTTATTTTTTTAGAGCAGTTTTGGCTTCATAGTAAAATTGAGAAGATACAGAGATGTCCCGTAGACCCTCTGCCTCCACACACTCCCCCCCCCCACCAGATGGTACATTTGTTACAACCGATGGTACATTTGTAACAGCTGATGAACCTATGCTGACATATAATAATCACTCAGAGTCCACAGTTTACAGTAAAGTTCACTCTTGGTATTGCACATTCTGTGGGTTTGGACAAATGTATAATGACACATATCCACATTATAGTATCATAAGAATAGTTTGTTTAATAATATGCATTTAAGTTTCCTCCATTTTTTTCATGGCTTGATAGCTAATTTCTTTTTAGCACTGAATAATATTCTGTTGTCTGGATGTACCATAGTTTATTTACCCATTTACCTACTGAAGGACATCTTGATTGCTTCCAAGTTTAGACAGTTGTGAACAAAGCTGTGACAAACATTTGCCTGCAGGTTTTTGTGTGGACATGAGTTTTCAGCTCTTTTGGGTAAATACCAAGGAGCACAATTTCTGGATTGCATGGTAAGAGTATGTTCAGCTTTATAAGAAACTCCCAAACTGTCTTCCAGAGTGGCTGTACCATTTTGCATTCCTACCAGCAACAAATGAGAGTTCCTGTTGCTCCACATCCTCTCCAGCATTTGGTGTTGTCAGTGTTCTGGATGTTGGCCATTCTAATAGTTGTGCAATTGTATCTCACTGTTGTTCTAATTTGCATTTCCCTATGGCATATGATGTGGAACATCTTTTCATATGCTTATTGGCCATCTGTATATCTTCAATGGTGAAATGTCTTTAAGGTCTTTGACCCATTTTTTTAATCAGGTTGTTTGTTTTCTTATTGTTGAGTTTTGAGAGTTCTTTGTATAGTTTGGATAACAGTCCTTTATCAGGTGTGTCTTTTGCAGTATTTTCTCCCAGTCTGTGGCTTGTCTTTTCATTTTCTTGACATTGTCTTTTTTTTTTTTAATACGCATTCTTATTTATTTATTTATTTATTTATACTTTTGGCTGTGTTGGGTCTTTGTTGCTGTGCTAGGGCTTTCTCTAGTTGTGGCGAGCAGGGGCTACTCTTTGTTGCGGTGTGCGAGCTTCTCATTGTGGTGTCTTCTCTTGTTGCAGAGCACGGGCTGTAGGTACGCAGGCTTCAGTAGTTGTGGTGTGCGAACTCAATAGTTGTGGCTCGTGGGCTCTAGAGTGCAGGCTCAGTAGTTGTGGTGCACGGGCTTAGCTGCTCCGCGGCATGTGCAATCTTCCCGGACCAGGGCTCGAACCCGTGTCCCCTGCATTGGCAGGCGATTCTTAACCCCTGCGCCACCAGGGAAGCCCCTTGACATTGTCTTTTGCAGAATGGAAAATTTTAATTCAGTCCAGCTTATTGCTTTTTTTCTTTCATGGTCATGTCTTTTGTGTCATATCCAGAGAGTCATCTCCAAATGCAAGGTCATTGAGATTTTCCCATATCTTCTAGGAGTTTTATAATTTTGCATTTTATATTTCTGTGATCTATTGATATTTTTGAGTGAACTTTTGTGAAGGGTGTTATGTGTCTAGATTCTTTTTTTTTTGCATGTGGATGTCCAGTTATTCCAGCACCATTTGTTGAAAAGACTATCTTTGCTCCATTGTATTGCCTTTGCTTCTTTGTCAAAGATCAGTTAACCATATTTATGTTGGATCTATTTCTGGACTATTCCATACCATTGATCTACTTGTCTATTCTTTTGCCAATCTAAATTATTTTTATTTTAGTTTTGATAAAGTAATATGCCACCTGGTGGTCATGACATATTCCCTTTCTTCTTAATATTGCTAACATATTAAGTGACCATACTATTATGGTATCATAGACTGCTGGAGTCCAGAGGTATAAAGTATTTATTTACTTCTCAGTGGAGTCCATTCCTCCCAGGCATCTAAATGCTCATTCTCCCTCCGTGTCCTCTGTTGTCTCCTGCAGTGTCCTCACTGACCCCTCTGCCATTCTCTCAGCACCCCAGCTCCCTTCTGGGGTAGAAGTGGAGGCAGCATCAGTCCCTCAACGTTAGTACGTTTCAGGAGGCACACCAAGCCTTTTAGATTCTTTAGCATGACCCGTCCCTCAGACAATGAACTTTTTCCTGCCAGTACTAATCTCCTTTCCCTGCAAACCTCAGATGTGTTGAGGCTGCCGGAGTCTTTGGCAAAGACTTGCTTCTAGGGCTTCCCTGGTGGCACACTGGTTAAGAATCCACCTGCCAATGCAGGGGACATGGGTTTGAGCCCTGGTCCGGGAAGATCCCACATGACACGGAGCAACTAAGCCTGTGTGCCAGAACTACCGAGCCTGTGCTCTAGAGCCCACGAGCCACAACTACTGAGCCCGCGAGCCACAACTACTGAAGTCCGTGTGCCTAGAGCCCGTGCTCCGCAACAAGAGAAGCCACCGCAATGAGAAGCTCGCGCACTGCAACGAAGATTAGCCCCTGCTCGCCACAACTAGAGAAAGCCCATGCGCAGCAACGAAGACCCAACACAGCCAAAGATAAATAAATAAATAAATTTATTAAAGAAAAAAAAAAAAGAAGGGAGAGGCAAGGACCTAATGGAAAATTGTTTCCTGGTGGTGAAATTATGGAAACTTTTTTTCTTCCCTTTGCCTTTTTGAATCTTTTCAATGTTTATGATGAAATAAAAATTATTAAAGAAATGTAACAAAGGAGCTTAGTTATCCATAGAAGAAGTAGTCTATAAAGATGGATGAGGAGTTCTAGCATCACCAGAGCCGACTTAACCAGATTCTGCCTCAGGAAGACCTGTCAAGTCACCTGGTGGGGGGGGGGGCAGGGAAGATAAACTTCCATCTCAAATTTCAGTCCTAATGGAGGCTGCAGAGCTTCCACCAATGGCTCTGGTGTTTGACCTCGAGTGGACCTGCTGATTGAGGGCACAACGTCCCAGGGAAAGCAGAACCCCAGATGTTGTGCCCAGCCAGCACCTCTGACACTACTCCCAATTCCCAAAAGTGACCCTGCAAAGGGTAATTCCCAGCCCACTCTCCCCACTGCGACCCGACACTGGGCAGGCACTGTGTTCCCGCCTCTGCCATCATCAGGGGCTCTGGGGAGCTTCCAGCGGTGAGAGTAAGTGGGCGTGTGATTTGAGAGTAAACAAGAAACCCAGACGTCCAGTGACCGAAGAAAGGATAAAGAACGCATGGTATATACATACACTGGAACATTATTCAGCCTTATAAAGGAAGGAAGTTCTGCTGCAACATGGGTGGACCTGGAAGACCTCTCTCTGCTTAGTTAGTGTCAGTGGCCAGACTTCTCACTTGGTGGCTCAGGGTTCTCAAGCAAGGGTCCCAAGAGACAAGAAGTAGAAGTTGCCAGTCTCTTGTGGCCTGGAAACTGGCCCAGCATCAATCCTGCCAGCTTCTATTGGTCCAGGCAGTCATGGAGCCCAGCCAGATCCAGAGGATTCAGCTGGATCCATAGATTCCACCTCTCAATGGGAACAGAGGCAAAGGATATGTGGCCTTCTTTAGTTTGCCCCTGTCCACAAAGCTCTTCCCCAAATGGCCACCTGCTTGGCTTTTCATGACTCCGACCTCAGCTCAAATGTCATTCATTCCCTGGCTATGTGGGCAATCAGTGAGGCACAGTGCCCACCCCACCCTCTCCTGCTGTCCACCTGCCCTTTATCTTCTTTGATTGTCCTCATAGCTCTTATCACCATTTGAAATTAATTTGCATATTTCTCTTTCCCCCCTAAAATCTAAGCAGCATGCAAGCTGGGACTGTCTTGTTCACCATTTTCTCCAATGATTTGGCACACAGTAGGCACTCAAAAGTATCTGTTGAATGAATGAGTGGTTACAGAACTGGCAGAGGGATGGGTTGATCTGGATGTATGGCCAGCGACACTTTCCACCAAGCACTGCAATGCCCTGGTGTTCAATTAAGACTAGCACCCCCACCCCAGTGTCGCCCCCAGCAAGGGGTGGAGCCCTCATCTGCCACGGCTGTGAGCCCTGCCGAGGTCAAGGGGACAGCCACATCAAGGGGGACATGGAGCTGGCAGGAGCTGAGCTACAAAGAGTTTGGGAAGGTATTTCTCTACACCCCATACCACCAAGATCAAGTCCAAGCAATCAGTCTAGGTCAAAGTTAGGCAGGTAAGGGGAAGGGTGTTAGGGAGATGAACGGAGGAAGGTCTGAATGCAAAGGAACAGGATATAATACTACTAACCTAAGAAATCATCTCTAATTTAAGAATTAATTGAACATATTGAAATAGCAGAGGCTATGCAGGCAGAAACCAGCCGCAAACCGCACGCTAAATGGGTTGGACACTGGTGCTGTTCGTGGTGCTGAGCACAAAGATCCCAGAGATTGGGCTGCTGACCCTCCTGCCCTCGACAAGGACCACTGAGTGCCCAGCAACTGCCCCCAGGAGGCGCCCCTGCTGCCCTTGCTTCTCTGCCTCTCTCGCTCGTTTCGAAGTCTGGAATGGGTTCCTCCTATTGGCCAACTTGGGTCACGTGCCCACTCGCTGCAAGGGAGTACTTGGTATTTTCAGCTGGACCTTTGCCTCTCCCCTTGACACATATGGTTGGAATTCCTGAAAGGAAAGCGTTTAGACTCTGTGCAATCACATCAATGGTGAAATGGCAGAGACAGTGTGAAGAAGCCACTGCAAAACCTGGTCATTGTAAGAACTCCTTCCAGAACATTGGAAAGTGTACCAGGACCGTGACCACCCAAGCCTGGACTCCACGTTAGGATTTGGTGGAAGAGACCATTGGATAGAACAAAGCTGGCTATGGCTGACAGGGATGTCGGCAAGATTCCTCCTGGACACCAGCCCCTTGAAGGGGGGTTGGTGAACCCCAGAGAGCCAAGACAAAGGGCCATAGTGTGCTCAAAAAGGGTGCTGTTTGGACTTTTTTTTTTTTTTTGGCGGTACGCGGGCCTCTCATTGTTGTGGCCTCTCCCGTTGCGGAGCACAGGTTCTGGACGCACAGGCTCAGCGGCCATGGCTCACGGGCCCAGTCGCTCCGCGGCATGTGGGATCCTCCCGGACCGGGGCACAAACCCGTGTCGCCTGCATCGGCAGGCGGACTCTCAACCACTGCGCCACCAGGGAAGCCCCAGCTGCCTGGACTTTTCAAGGCTACAATTCCAGATCCCACTGGGGCTCTGGGAAGGATGAGACTTATATTAGTTATATTAGAGACTTATATTAGATCCCTTGCTTGCATGTTGAAGTCACCTGGAGAGCTTCACTGTATACTGATGCCTAGGTCCCACCCCAGAAATCCAGATTTAATAGGTCTGGAGTGATGTATTCACCATTTTAAAGTGAACAATCCAGTGGTGTTTAGTACATTCATTATGCAACCATTACCTCTATTTTGTTGCAGAATATTTTTGTCATCTCAAAAGGAAACCCCGTACCCATCAAACATTCACTCCCTATTTTTCCCAACTCCCTTTCCCAGCCCCTGGGAATCACCAATCTGCTTTCAGTCTCTATGGATTTACCTATTTTGGATATTTCATATAAATGGAATCATTCAATATGTGACATTTTGTGTCTGTCATCTTTCATGTAGCATAATGTTTTTGAGATTCATCTGTGTTGTAGCAGGTATCAATACTTCATTCCTTTTTATGGCTGAATAATACTCCATCATATGAATATACCACATTTTGTTTATCCATTCATCAGTTGATTGGCATTTAAAAATTTTTTTTATTATAGTTGCTTTATGATGTTGTGTTAGTTTCTACTGTACAGCAAAGTGAACCAGCTATAAATATACATGTATCCCCTCTTTTTCGGATTTCCTTCCCATTTAGGTCACCACAGAGCACTGAGTAGAGTTCCCTGTGCTGTTCAGTAGGTTCTCACTAGTTATCTATTTTATACATAGTATCAATAGTGTGTATATATGTCAATCCCAATCTCCCACTTCCTCCCACCCCCTGCCTTCCCCCCATGGTATCCATACCTTTGTTCTCTATGTCTGTGTCTCTATTTCTGCTTTGTAAATAAGATCGTCTGTACCGACTTTTTCAGATTCCACATATATGCGTTAATATATGACATTTGTTTTTCTCTTTCTGACTTACTTCACTCTGTTTGACAGTCTCTAGGTCCAGGTTGATGGGCATTTGGGTTGTTGCCACTTTTTGGCTATTGTGAATGATGCTGCTATGAATATTTGTGTACAAATTCTTTTTCTAGTATCTGTTTTCAAATCTTTTGGTCATATACCTAGGAGTGAAATTGCTAGGTCATATAGTAAATTTACCTTTAACTTTCTGAGGACCTGCCAAACTGTTTTTCTATAGCAGCTGTACTATATTACAATCCTAACAGCAATGTTCCTCTTTCTCTACATCTTTACCAAAAGTTGTTATTTCCACCCCCTTTTAAATTATAGCATCTTAGTGGGTATAAATTGGTTTCTCCTTGTGCTTTTGATTTGCATTAGCCCTAATAACTAACACTAGTGAACATCTTTTCATGTTCTTGTTGGCCATTTGTATATCCTCTTTGGGGAAATGTTCATTCAAGTCCTGTGTCCATTTTTTTAATTGAATGGCCTATTTTATTGTTGTTGTTGTTTTTGTTGAGTTGTAAGAGTTCTTTATGTATTCTAGATACTAGACCCTTCTCAGATATATGATTTAGCGAACATTTTCTCCCATTCTATAGGTGGTCTTTTCACTTTCTTTGATGTACAAAATTTTAAAATTTAAAGTCCAATTTATCTACTTTTTCTTTCATTGCTTTTGCTTTTGGTGCCATATCTAAGAATCCATTGCCAAATCCAAGGTCTTGATGATTTACCCCTGTTTACTTCTTCGGTTCGCCCCTCCCCCTTACATTTAGGTCTTTGATCCATTTTGAGTTAAGTTTTGTATATGCTGATGGGCAGGCGTTGGAATTTTTTAAAGCATCTGTAATGATTCTAATGGCAGTCAAGTTTGAGAATCACTGCTCTAAATAGCTGAGGGGGAAGGACTGGAGGATACTTATCTATGTATATTTGAAGAAGACCTGATAGAATTGGGCTGAAAAGGCAGGAGCTGGTACTCTTTGAATTGGTCATTTTGTTTTGGATAGAATCCAGTTTTATTACACAAGCCTTAGGGAGATATTTTAAGAAGTTAGGGGGGCTTCCCTAGTGGCGCAGTGGTTAAGAATCCATCTGCCAATGCAGGGGACACGGGTTCAAGCCCTGGGCTGGGAAGATCCCACATGCGGCGGAGCAACTGAGCCCGTGTGCCACAACTACTGAGGCCCTGGCGCCTAGAGCCCGTGCTCCACAATGAGAGAAGCCACCACAATGAGAAGCCCACGCACTGCAATGAAGACCCCATACAGCCCCAAATAAAAACAAATAAATAAATAAATTTATTAAATAATTTTTTAAAAAGTCAGGAGACCTTACTGCTCTCACTGTCACTGCCTAGGGGCTCCTCCGAGGGTGGTGGAGCTTCACTGGGGTGGTTTCAGAACCGAACCTGCAGAGGAGGGCAGTGGCTTCAGCTGTGGGGAGAGGCAGATGCTAGGGAGAAATAACACGCGTTCTGAAATGTGGTCTGGGGTTGGTTGGCAGGTTGACATTGGGCAAGTAGCAAGTCTTCCTATGCCTCTGTTTCCCAGTGGGAATATTGAACCTAGAACCCTGTTTCTGGCACTCAGGAGTGAGTTACCTGCTACCCCACGTGCTCAGGTATTGAATTGTTTTGTATCATTAGGTACGCTGATTGTGTATGCTGATTGTGACTCACGTGGGGTTACTAGCTTTTGAAGCATTAAAATAACATTTGAATACACATAATTTCATTGTTCTTTAATGATTCAGAAGGAACCATGGCATCTTACAGTGTCTTAAATCGTGTCTCCAAGCCTGTTAATAGACCACGTGCTTCAGAATCACTTAGTGTGCTTGTTTAAAATGCAGATTTCTGGGCCCTAATCCAGACCAGTGAGTCTGAGTCGCTGGCATTTAGAGACCAGAAATTTGGATTTTAAAACACACCGTCATGTTTAGAAACGTGGCTCTTAGGTGCACTACTTGAGAACCACTGCTTTACTTCCATCAATATGAACATTAACATTTACTGTATGGAAGCTACAGAAAGTAGGAGATTGAGTCTAAACTCTTTTGGTTCTCTGACATATATTGGACATAATTTCCCTCAGTAAAAAGCTATTGTAAACTTTAACTTGTTATTTGCATATTTGCCTAAAAACAGGGAGTGTAAAGTTCAATTATATAATATCCTAAAAAAGTACATAGTTATCTACCTGAAAATAAATGTATATATTTATTCTGCAAAGGTACCAAAATAGTTTTGCTGGAATGATTTAGTATCTTCAAGAGCTTTTCCTTCTTTCCTGTTTTTAGTAGAGTGATTTGTCCTCGTGGGATTCCATATATCTCTAATGTCAATAATAGGTATCATTTTATTCTCTCTCCGTTTTATTTTCTGGCACCTCCATGATAGGCAGCTTCTTTCCCCACTAGGTGGCGCTCTCTAGCCAATGCACTAGGCGGAATTGCCATTAAGAGTGCCACGCATCTGAAAAAATACAGCACTATCAATTGCACTTATTTATTATTCTGAGGATTTTTTTAATCCTCAGAAGTGACTACGGAATTGGAAAGAATCTAGACTTCTTGATTGTTTTAAGGAAAACCATTTATTTGGATATAACCCTCGTGCTATCATAAATTCAATGAGATCCAGAACAAAGATGCTGGAACATGGTGGCAAGACAGCAGAGGTGGAAGTGAGCTGGCATTGACGATGCTCCGTTTCCTCAGGTACAGGTTATTGCTTGGGTAGGAGCCTCGACCGCATTGTAGAGACACTTCCACCAAACACAGACATGCGGTATAAGGTACAATGTCCCAGATGCATGGGTAGCTCAGGCTTGATTCCGCTAAGAATCAAAACTTGGATGTCCAGTCCGGTGGGTGGTGTATGACAGCTAGGGATTCTAGATATCAGGCAACCATGCGGCTTCAGCTAGAGCAATACATGTGCATTCATGATATTAACTGCCACCTCCCACCCCCAAGGGCTGGGGAAGACAAGAAATAGACAGTGAGCTTTGACACCCAGGGGAATTTGATTGCTAACAGAGGCAATGGGAACACAGCCAACCAGGCTACGTTCAGTGCAGGACACGGGCCCTGGGGGCAAACGAGGTGAGAGGCATGGGAGCTGGGAATTGAGGCAGAGACTCAGGCAAATGGGCCAAGCAGGTGTCATGTTTCAGAACCGCCGTGGGTCACAGTATCCATCATCATACTTTTCTTTACCGGATCTCCTAGCCAGAAACCCGGGGACACATTGCACTCAATGGCTGGGTATACCCCTTGCAAGCAGTAGTGCTAGGTGCTTAGGAAATGATTACTCTGAAAGAGAACATCAACAAATCAAGGCTTCACAGGGTTGCAAAATGCCATCCTGAATTGTGCCCAAACCAATATGGCTTTAGGAAAGGGAGATTTTTAGAGTTTAAGAGAGCTCCCTGGTCTCGTTTGACGTCTGTATATATCTGAAATGAACACCCTCCAGCAAGGGAGTCAGGGAAATGTAGTTTTCAGCATTCTGGTCTCTGGTACAGGAGGGCACAGAGGAGGTGATATCCATGCTGGGTGAGTGAGGGCTCTGTGTCTGCCCCATTTAGACATCTTTGCCTGATCTACTCATAATATGCTCTGATTCTTTGATTAATATCATTCAGCCTTTGCCATATTTGTTGTAAATTAATTTCCCAGTTTGCTACTTGCCTTTTAGGGTTTTTGAAAAGTCGAATGTTGAGTTTTCTTACTGGAATTTTTTTTTTTTTTTTTTGTGGTACGCGGGCCTCTCACTCTTGCGGCCTCTCCCGTTGTGGAGCACAGGCTCCGGACGCTCAGGCTCAGCGGCCATGGCGTACGGGCCCAGCCGCTCAGCGGCATGTGGGATCTTCCCGGACTGGGGCACGAACCCGTGTCCCCTGCATTGGCAGGCAGACTCTCAACCACTGCGCCACCAGGGAAGCCCCTGGAATTTTTTTACTTATTTTTATGCAGAACGTCCCTTCCCACTCAGAAATCAGATACAGACAGTTCCCGACTTATGAGGGTTCAACTTAGGATTTTTCGCCTTTACGGTGGTGCAAAAGTGATACGTATTCAGTAGAAACCGAACTTCAAATTTTGAATTTTCATCTTTTTTCAGGCTAGTGACATGCAGTACAGTACTCTGTTTTTCTTTTTAATTTTTAAAAATTAATTTTTAGTGGCATATAGGTGCTTCACCAGTACTCTCTTCTGATGCTGGGCAGTGGCAGCGAGCTGAGGCTCCCAGTCAGCCACGTGATCAGAAGGGCCAGCAACTGATACACTTACAACCATTCTGTACCCAGACAAACATTATGTTTTGCACTTTCAGTATAAAATTCAATACATTACATGAGATAGTCAGCACTTTATTATAAAATAGGCCTTGGGTTAGATCATTTTGCCCAACTGTAGGCTAAGGTAAGTGTTCTGAGTGGGTTTAAGGTAGGCTGGGCTAAGCTGTGATGTTTGGTAAGTTAGGGGTATTAAATGCATTTTTGACCTATGACGTTTTCAGCTGACAATGGGTTTATCAGGACATAAGCCCGTCGTAAGTTGAGGAAGATCTGTATTCATTTATATCTTTTTTCTTTCCTCCCTGTCTCCCTCCCTTCTCCGCCCACCCCTCTCATTTTAAAACCTTTAACTCTTTAATTCTTCTAGAATTGGTTTTGGTTCATGATATGAGAAAAGAATTTATATTTACCTTCCTTTCACTAACCAAACATCTTAGTGACTTCTACTGAATAACTGAAATTCTTAAAACGTGAAGCATTTTTCCAAGGACGGCAGATTCTGGGTTTCTAGCCCGTGGCTCTTGGCAACTGGTGCTTTCAGATTAAACAGAGCATTCAGAGGTTAGTTTCGGTATTTCAAAAGCCCTATGAGAAATCAGCTTATCCTTTAGAAAAATAGTTTACCCGTGATAAAACTCAAACATTAACTATGTTTTCACTTTTTTTTTTTGGCCGCACTGCACAGTTTGCAGGATCTCAGTTTGCGGCCAGGGATTGAACCTGGGCCACGGCAGTGAAAGCCTGGAATCCCAACCACTAGGCCACCAGGGAACTCCCTGTTTTCACTTTTGATTCGAATTTTATCAACTCAATTCAGTATAACTGAGCAAACATTTACGGAGCACCTGCTGTGTACCAGGTTCTATGCAAGGCCTTGGATGCCTCATGGCAGTGACATGTGTCGTCTCATGGAAAGACAAATAGAAAATAACCAATAATTGAAGTTGTATGAATAGATGCTTTCAAAGCGTGAGGTCTATGGAGGAAAATAGTAAAATGAGAAAATGTTACAACATTTCTTAAAGTCATGGATCGTGTCTATTTATTTTTGTATACTCAGCACCCAGCCCAGTGCCTGACACCTGGCAAGCACTCCAGTGATTGATTGAATAATGTTGAATTGAAAAGAAATTCCGGATGCTGAAAAGACCATGAACCACAGCACTACATACTCCCTTTCTCTAGTTTGTAGTTTTTAAGCCCTTTTGGGAGGCAGTGAATCACAATGGTGTATATTGGAGCATATTTTTATAGAGACAAATTCTTTTTAATCAAACTCTGAGAAGATTCTGTAACTGCCCCCTTCCAATTAAGAGACATTGTTCTTACCAAAATATACTCTTGTGAATAGGATTTTGAAAAAAAAAATCCTTATTTTATTCATGAAATCATTCCTTAAGACCTAGATTTCAGGGAGGCAGTGGGTATATTTTTTAAAGAGGGAAATAAATATCACTCGGCTGCTTGAGGACCTTGAAAAAGTGCTTCTCCCTTCCCAAGTGCTTCAGAGGTTATGGGTACAAAAAGAAGCCCAGACGGAGGATAAGTGCTAATAAAATGTGCCAAATTGATTGACCAGCTGGAAGCATCACCTACTCTCCTGTGTTCCGAGTGACTTAACAGTACCTGTATTAACTGCCCTGTAGGCTGGATGTGTCCAGGAAACTTCCCTCCGAGGTCACACACCTCCGTGAGAACAGTCCCGGCAGTGACCCAGCTGCTGCAGTGGGTGCTTGAGCCTCTGGAAAAGATCAAGCGAGGTACACATCAGGCCTGGCTTGAAAAGTCGACCGCATCACAATGCTGCAGCCCATCACGCTGCATTACTAATCTGCACACACACACACACACACACACACACACACACAGAGGCTTGCCTGGCGACTGCTGTATCAGGACCCATGGGGACCTCCTATGAAAAACAAACAAATAGAAAATCCAGGAATCAGAACTCATAATCGAAGTTTTGAGGAAAGTCAAGACAAGTAGTCTATGATATGCAGCTGCATCTCCGAAATAAAGAGAAGAAATACCGGAATAGGTTTTTCCTGTTAAAATCAGTTTTTACCCCAAAGACCTAGGGAAACGTTGAGAGACTGAACAAGTCATCTGACGTTCAGTGCGGGGCTAGACTCAGTACTGAAGAGAATGTGGGGAAAGTCCACTAGATGGCACCCCAGTCCAGGCAAATCGTCCCCGGATTTGGGGAAGGAGTCCGAGTTCGATATTAATGGCAATATCCTGGAGGCACATTAACACAAGGCCTATTGATTCTTTACCTAGATAATGCAGTGTCTGCTAGAAATACCTTCTCTCTGCCACCCCACACTCTGCCTTTTTTTTTTTTTTTTAACGGGGAGCCAAAAAGAAATAGTGATGTTCCGTCATTTACTTAACTGTGTTCCTAAAAAGATGTGTGTAAACTCATTAATTGCATTACACACTTAGGAAAATGATTCTTAAATTATTGGCAGTGATTCCCACTATTGGCAGTACGTTAGCTGTGTACTAGAAAAGCCCGGATTTGGAAGACTCAGTTTGGGGACCTGGATCTTCCAGAGGTGTGACATTCACCAGAGCATGGGGTCTCAGTGCCCTCACTGAGGGTGACAACACTTACCTTACTAGTTATTAAAAAACCAAGAGTGACAACAAAGAATTCCTTTATTCACTGGTAGTGCAGGCTGAAATATATACTGGTGAATCCAGACGTGGAATTATTTTAAAATATTCTGGGGGAAAGAAAGGGGAAGAGATGAAATACTAGCAAAGTTTTGAAGAAAAGCGAGGGTTCATTATGTTATTGGGCCTACTCTTGTGTATGTTGAAACTGTTCCATAATAAAGGATTAAAACAAAGTCTTCCAGTACAAGGCTGGTATAAGGATGGAGTGAGAGGCTATAAGTGCAAAACAACTGTAAATTGCTGTTTACCTTTTCTAGACTTCCATGTCTAGAAATGAGGGGTTTGGAGCAGCTGAACCATAAAGCTCCTTTCACCATCCATTTTTATGAATGTCTAAAGCCAGACTAGCTTGTAAGTGGTGCAAATCTGGGAACAGCTGTCTCGTCTGTCAGGCCTCAGTGCTCCTAGGAGAGGACTTCCTTCGCCACCCCATCTAAACCCTGGCCCTATGACCTCACTCTCATTCTTTATTTTTTTTTTAATTTATATTTATTTATTCATTTTTTTGGCTGTACCACACGGCATGTGGGATCTTAGTTCCCCGACCAGGGATTGAACCCATGCCCCCTGCAGTGGAAGCGTGGAGTCCTAACCACTGGACCGCCAGGGAAGTCCCCCTCTCATTCTTTTTTTTTTTTTTTTTTAATTTTATTTATTTATTTTTGGCTGTGTTGGGTCTTCGTTGCTGCATGCAGGCTTTCTCTAGTTGCGGCAAGAGGGAGCTACTCTTCTTTGCGGTGAGTGGGCTTCTCATTGCAGTAGCTTCTCTCATTGTGGAGCACGGGCTCTAGGCGCACAAGCTTCAGTAGTTGCGGCACGCGGGCTCAGTAGTTGTGGCTCACAGGCTCTAGAGCACAGGCTCAGTAGTTGTGGCACACAAGCTTAGTTGCTCCGCAGAATGTGGGATCTTCCCGGGCCAGGGATCGAACCCATGTCCCCTGCATTAGCAGGCAGATTCTCAACCACTGCGCCACCAGGGAAGCCCCCCTCTCATTCTTATATTTATTTATTTTCATAGTGCTTATCAGCACCAGTGTTTTGGGCTGACTGTCCCTCCAACCCCACTCCAATTCGTATGTTGAAGCCCCAACCCCTCAATGTGACCGTATTTGGAGATAGGGCCTTTGCAGAAGTACTTAGGGTTAAATGAGATCATACGAGAGGGGCCCTAATCCAATAGGACCAATGGACTGATGTCCTTATACAAAGAGGAAGAGACACCAGGGATGTGTGTGCACAGAGGAAAGGCCATGTAAGGACAGAGCCAGAAGGTGGCCGTCTGCAAGCAAAGAAGAGAGGCCTCAGGAGAAGCCAAACCTGCCAACACCTTGATATTGGACTTCCAGCCTCCAGAACTGTGAGAAAATAAATTTCTGTTGCTTAATCCACACAGGCTGTGGTATTTTGTTTCAACAGCCTTAGCAGACTCATATAACCAGAACTAACCTTTCTTGTTTATTTTGACATTTCTAATCTGACTCCCCAACCAGGATGTAAATTGCGTGGGACTGTGCCTGGCACACAATAGAGCACCAAGAAACATGCTAAATGCACACGAGAATGAACTTTTAAATACATCAAAGGACCTCACTCTATACTTATTTACTTTGTAGAGAAAAGTCTCTTTGTCAGTTAGACTTGTCCCCCAGAACTGAATTTTTAAAATGTAGAATAGAAAGTTTTAAATCAGAAGGCATGTGCAGTGGTGGAGGGGCAGAGTCACTAAAATGTGTTGCTAGCCATCATTCTCTATCAGACACTCCTTGGTCATGAGCACCTTGGGCCTCTTAAAAAGTTTAGCCAGGCTTTAAGGAACCAGAATGTTCTTTATCCGAGGATGATAGCAGGCTGCAGAAGCACACCCTAGCCATGATCAAACCCTCCTATCCTGTTTGCCCTGACCTACTCTATCATTTCCCCAAGAATTTATATCATCGTCAGAACAAAAAATACACAAACAAGATAATCTTGTTCACGTGATACTGCCCAGATATTGGAGGAGGGAATTCCCTCAGACTCCAGAAGGGTCTCCTCCAGAGAAGACGACCATTAATCAGAAACATGTGTCATTGTCATAAAATAAAATAATGCTTAGTGTGTTATTGATTTATTTATGTCTGCACCCTGTTTCTTTCTTTTTTTTTTTTTGCGGTACGCAGGCCTCTCACTGTTGTGGCCTCTCCCGTTGCGGAGCACAGGCTCCGGACGCGCAGGCTCAGCGGCCATGGCTCACGGGCCCAGCCGCTCTGCGGCATGTGGGATCTTCCAGGACCGGGGCACGAACCCGCGTCCCCTGCATCGGCAGGCGGACTCTCAACCACTGCGCCACCAGGGAAGCCCCTGCATCCTGTTTCTTTAAAATAAACTTTTAATTTTGCATTCATTTGAGATTTACAGAAAAGCTGCAAAGACAGTAGAGAGTCTCCATATACCCCTCACCCAGCTTCCCCTAATGTTGCCATCTACGTGATGGTATGTGAGCAGACAAGAGTGGAAGGGTTCAACAGTCGGCAGGAAATGAGTTAAAGAACTACCAGTGTCAGTGGGAGCAAAGGCAGGCACCGGGGTGCTGGCTTTTCTTCAACTGTACTTGGCAGCAGGAAAGCAGATGAAGTGAATCGGCCTGGGCTTCCCTGGGTTGGGAGTCATCGAAAAAGAAGGCGTGAGTGAGTTCACGGTATGAGAGATGCTTTGGAAGCTACAAGAAGGAGGACGGCACGTTCACGGTGGTGAAGAGGTGAGAGGCCGCGTGTCTGTGCTGTAGCATCTGCAGCCTGTGTATCCGCAGCGTCACTGGATGGTATTCTCCATCCCAGGCTCTGACACGGCAAAGGGTTGCAGGATGCCAGCACGTCTGACCCTCGGACCTTGGCCGTGGCAGGAACAGCGTGGTCGTGGGGGTGAAGTTGGGGGAGGATGACAGCGGGAAGATGGCAGATGCAGGGCTGAGACAAGAGGACAGTCTACAGAATGCAGGTGAGCCACACTTCTGGTGGAATCTCAGAACAATTTGGGCCTCAGATGGTCTGGAATTCCCGGTAAGGTTGAACACCGAGAATACAGTCTTTAAAGATTCCTTTCGCAACTATTTTTCCTGCCATGCTGGTGGGCCTGAGAAATACAGTTGTAACTACTTTGTAGAACTGGTATAAGAACTTAATGTGTTAATACAGGTAAAGCATTCGAGGGGTATCTGGTGGGTGCTCTAATGAATATCAGTTCCCCTTGCCCAAGCACTCAGCATCATGCTAGGTCTTGCAGAGAAACAAAACACTTGGGCTCTGCTTGCAAGGAGCTTACACTGTCGTTGGGAAGAGAAAGCAAAGGTTTGACACACAGGCCTGCCCACCCCCGCGATCCCTACCCCCGCCCACCCATGGCAGGGAAAGCTGTGTCGTATTCAACTGTCCCACTGTATAAACAGCCCCTGTGGACACAGTTATATCACAGTCATATACCAAACCAGGGAAGACAAAGACATGGAAACGGACACAATAGGAATTCAGTGGAGAGGATGAAAAAAACTCTAATTCTCAACGGCTTTAGAAGAGATTCCATTTGAGATGGGCCTTGAAATAGGAAGGTGGGATTTAGAAAACTAAAGCATGTGATGGTGTGTGTTCCCGGCCGGAAAAATAGAATTGGTCAAGATACAGTTGGTTTCAATGCATCTGGAATGTATTTAATAATCATAGTGATAATAATACTAACGATACTGACGATAGACATGTCCTGAGCGTTTCCAGGGTATCAGACATTGTGTATAATCTCACCTCATAGCAATCTTAGGGGGTAAATCATTAGGATTCTTTTGGCTGCAAGTCAGAGAAAGCTGACTCAAATCAGCTGAAAAATAAGGCATTTTCCTGGCTCATGTAACTGGATATTTGGAAGTAGGGTGGGTTGTGGGCAGGGTTTCATCACAGCTCTGGCTTCATTTCTCATTTCTCAGTGCGCCTCCCAGGACTGCCCTCATCATGCATCAGCTTCAATCTCCCTCCTGACTGCATCTTATTTCCTCTACAATCCTGGGGAAGAGTGGGGTGGGGGGATCCATGGCTTTCTCCCAGAAGCCAAGAAGCTTCTTTTCTAGAAGCCGCAGCAACTTTTTCCATGAGTCTTGTTGGTCTCAGTCTTGGCTCTTCTTAATTAGTCGCTGGCAGTGGTGATGGAACCAGTACTAGCTTAGAGCAGTGGTCCTCACACTGGCTGCATCAGAATCCCCGGGATGGCTTGTTAAAACAGAATGCTGGGCTCCACCCCCAGAATGCCTGACGCTGCACGTCTGGGATGGCCTTCCTAACAGATTCCCAGGTGATGCTCTTGCTGGTGGTCCTGTAACTATACCTGAGACCTGCTGAGTCAGACTCATCTCCTGGGATAGAGATGGTAAGAAGTCAGTCAAAATGCCTTCCACGGACCATCACCATCTCTGTTGTACATACAAGGAAACTGAGGCTGAGAGATTTCAAGCATCCAGCTTCACATTCCCAGAAGGTGGCTGGGCTGGATTCAAACAAAAGCAGTCTGACGAGAAGACCTGTGTGCTTCACCACCAAGCAGGAGGCTGTTCTGACTGTAGAAGACCGCAGCAGAAGGGCACAAGAGGGACCAGACAGGCTGTAATTATGTTATGGAGGTTCTTAAAAGCCAGACAAAGGAGCTTAACTTGAAACTGTGGGCACTAGGGAGCCATCATAAGTTCTTGAGGGAGAGTGTTTTATGAGATTGGTCTGGAGGTAAAACTTTTACTGTTTATGCAATTCAATGAATAGTTCTGTTGAAAGTTGTTTTTTGTTCCCGAATTACATGAAAGTTGATTTTATTCCCTATTTTATTTAAAGTCAGTGGAGATCTCACTCAAAAGTGAAAAGTTTCTCCTCTGTAGGAGTTCAGATTCTCAATCACAAGCAACAGAATCTGGCTCTGACTGCTTTAAGCAGAAAGGGAACTTACTAGAAAGCATGTCAGGCAGCTCACAGAATCACAGGGAGGACAGGAGGACCAGAGTCTGAGGCTAAGCTGTCAGGAACCATGTCCCAAACCATGCTGTGGAAACTGGAAACCTCCATCGCTGAGCTGAACGACGGGTACTGCTGTGTGCTTCATGCTGTGTTCTGGGCCAGGAGCACAGACTCGCTGAAGTGGCCTCTGCTGACAGCCACACTCCCTCTTCCTCTCCAGGAACATGGTGTGGCTGTTCTTGCCGTGCTGCCACCAACACCAAAGGAAGAAGGTACCCCTATGTCCCCGGCGCCTGCCTCACCTGCTCCAGACCCAGAGTCCAGGGGCCGAGCATCCATTGGCCAAGTCCCATGCCCGGCCCAGCAGCAAGGGAGGCCAGGGATGGAGGGAGGAGGACCTCTGCGGCTTCCACTGGGGAAATCAAACTGTCTCCCATTCAGACTCCCAAGAAGGTGTTATGGGCTGAATTGTGTCCCCCCTGCCACCAATTCCTGTGTTGAAGCTCTAACCCCCAGAACCTCAGAGTGTGATTGTTTTTGCAGACAGAACCTTTAGAGAGATGACTAAGTTAAATGAGGCTGTTGGGATGGGCCCTAGTCCAGTCTGACCAGTGTCCTTATGAGAAGAGAAAACTTGGATACAGAGAGACACCAGGTACATGTGCACAGGGGGACGACCATGTGAGGACACAGAAGGCGGCCATCTACAAACCAAGGAGAGAGGCCTCCGGTGAAACCAACCCTGTCAACACCTTAATCTTAGACTTCCAGCCTCCAGAACCGTGAGACAATAAATGTCTGTGGTTTAAGCTACTGTAGCCTATGATATTTCGTTTCGGCAGGCTGAGCCAACTAACACGGAGGGAAGGGCCCGACAGGGAAGGGGACAAAATGCTGGGGAACTAAAGCGGATGACAGACGTGCCCTGTGCTCATCCCGCCCCAACCTGCCCGAGGCTGGTGGGTGTCACTCACAAGAGCAGGTAAAGCTTTTGTGGAGAAAAGGGAACCCTCCTACACTGTAGTTGGGAATGTAAATTGGTGCAGCCACTATGCAGAACAATATGGAGGTCCCTGAAAAATCTAAAAATAGAGTTGCCATATGATCCAGCAATCCCACTCATGGGCATATCTCCAGAGAAAACTATAATTCAAAAGAATACATGCACCCCAATGTTCATAGCAGCACTGTTTACAACAGCCAAGACATGGAATCAACCTAAATGTCCATCGACAGATGAATGGATAAAGAAGAGGTGGTATATATATATACAATGGAGTATTACTCAGCCATAAAAAAGAATGAAATGATGCCATTCGCAGCAACATGGATGGACCTAGAGATGATCATACTAAGTGAAGTAAGTCAGACAGAGAAAGACAAATATCATATGATATCGCTTATATGTGGAATCTAAAAAAAAGTGATACCAATGAACTTACGGACAAAGTAGAAATAGATCCACAGACCTAGAAAACAAATTTATGGTTACCAAAGGAGGAAGAGGGGGGAGTAAATTAGGAGTTTGGGATTAACATATACACACGACTAGATATAAAATAGATAACCAACAAGGACCTACTGTATAGCACAGGGAACTCTACTCAATATTTTGTGATGAGGGAAAAGAATCTGAAAAAGAATATACGTATATATATGACTGAATCACTTTGCTGCACACCTGAAACTAACACAACATTGTAAATCAACTATACTTCAATTTAAAAAAAACAGTGGGTTTCCCTGGTGGCGCACTGGTTGAGAGTCTGCCTGCCGATGCAGGGGACATGGGTTTGTGCCCCGGTCCAGGAAGGTCCCACATACCGCGGAGCGGCTGGGCCCGTGAGCCATGGCCACTGAGCCTGCGCGTCCGGAGCCTGTGCTCCGCAACGGGAGAGGCCACAACAGTGAGAGGCCCGCGTACCGCAAAAGAAAAAAAAGGAGTGGGTAAAGATTTGCTGAAGGGGGGATCTTTGGGAAGAAAGCCCAGGAAGATTAGGACAGAGTTTCACGTAGGAGGACACGGAAGGCTCCCCGCAGATGACCTTTCCATCCACATTGAGGAGCTGGGGCGTCCGGGGTCTGTATATTCTCGGGAACCTCCAGCACCAGCAGGGCCAAGTTGGATCTGTCAAACCTGCGAGCCTCTGGCAGCCGGAATTCACAAGCTCAGCAGCGCACACCAAGCGTCTGGGCTCCGTCCCAGGATGCACCGTTACCAGCACGTGGGCTGATCTGCCCTCTGTAAAGCTCCTTGGGAGAGCCAGGCATAAACACATGCTTTGGCCCAGGGGACCTACTTTCTGCGCTGAGGTTTGTGGCCTTTGGTTTTCGTGTTTTCCCAGTTTGCCCGTCTGTCATCTCCTCCTTGCCTTCTTCTTTCATTTCCTTTTTACAAGTGGGTACCGGGCTCTTGTTTATGTCCAGCCTCATGCTAAGTGCTGGGGGGTTGAAGGAGAGGCAGAGGGCAGCCTATGCCACTGCCCCCACCCCTCGCTGTGAGGGCCAGTGATGCAGCGGTGAGATGTGAGTGTTTCAGTCTCAGTTAGAAGAAAAATCAAGACAGACTATAATCCAGTTGCTTTCTGCTCTGCCTTTGGAATCTAGCTGATGGCGCCAGAAGGTCCTATAGCTATTGAAGTTCTTTAGAAGCTGTAGCCTAGCTACATTTAGGCGACTGGAATACATTACCCAGCTAGAGGAACAAAGGGAAGGTGAGAGCTGGGGGTGAGTGGTGAGGCAGTGTCACGCAGCAATGAAGATTTTGGACGCTACCCCTGCGTCCATCTCTGGAGGTCCTGAGGTCTGCGTTCCAGGACCTTCAGCTTGAACTCCCTAGAATCCTGCATCACAAATCCTTGTGTCTTAGCCCAATAGACAGTCTGGGGCTGATGGTCCTACTTCTGCCCCAACATGCTGTGTGACCTTGAGTGAAGCATTTGCCCTCTCTGGGTCTGTTTCCCTCTCTGTAAAATGGGGTTAATAGCACTGACCTATCCCAGAGAGTTTGCACAAGAGGCATCGCTAATAAAACTTGTCATGAAAGTCTTTCTTTCTCCAAGGTTTAGGGGTCTAGAAAGGAGAGGGTCTGGAGGCTGTGGATGCAGCCCAGGGAAGGCAGGGGCTGCTTGCAGAGTGGAGGTTGGTTCTACGGGTGACACAACAGAGAACGGAGTCCTCTGACGTCAGCCGGCCCGAGGCCCCGCGTGGAGGGGCCAGGCGGCTCTGGCCTCTGAGGTCTGGCCCTCGCCATCGACCTGCTCAGGCCATCTGCAGCAACTCACAGAAGTGACATCAGCTTCTTACACTTTGTCAAGTTCAAGAGTCTTTCCAACAGCGCTCAGATGGAAGTTGCACGCAAGTCACAAAATAAAGTCAAACTTGGCTGGGAGTTTGTTTTTGTACAGAGAACAATGGTCAAAGAAAGAGTGCTGTGTTCTGCACTGTTTAGATGGAGAGGACCGCAGCTCCCCCGGAGGGCTGGCCTGTCCCAGAACTGTGTGTGCACGTGTAAGTGCATGCATGTGTATATATATGTGTGTGGGTGTATTGTGTATGTGTGTACGTGTGTCTTGTACTGGTGTGTGCATGGACACATGCCCATGTGCCCATGTGTCTGTGTGTACATGCACGTATGTGTAGATGTGTGTGCATGTGTGCATTGTATTGCACATGCATGTACACGGATGTGTGTATGCCTATATGCACAGCTTCCAGCACATGTGTACACACATGTGCACTCACATGCATGTGAGCATATATGAATGTGCGCAGGCGTGCGTGCATGTGCCTGTGTGCACACGTGTGTGTATATATACATGGATGAGTTTATGTGTACAGGTGTGCATATACATTACACACATGCATACAGGTGTTAACACATAGCCATATATGTGCATGTGCACTTGGGCATTGCCGGAGGGCACGTCCACGTGCACATGCTTTATGCCTTAACAAGGTTGTGTCCAAGTCAAACGAGCTACCATGCTCGTGTCCAGCAGACGTGTCGCCAATGTTGAGGGCTGGCGGTGGGCGATAGCATGTGTGCCCTGGGGTAGAGGTGAAGGGGGGCTGTCATATGTGGGTCAGAGCCCTGTGGTCATTTCCCTGGAAGGTTACTGAGCCAGTCTTTTCATGCTCATAAGCCAAAAATTGTCCAAGTCACACAGTTTTTTAATGCTTAAAATCTCAGAGATGCAGACTTCCCTGGTGGCATAGTGGTTAAGACTCTGCCTGCCAGTGCAGGGGACACGGATTCGAGCCCTGGTCTGGGAAGATCCCACATGCCGCGGATCCCACTAAACCCGTGTGCCACAACTACTGAGCCTGCGTGCTGCAACTACTGAAGCCTGCATGCCTAGAGCCCGTGCTCTGCAACAAGAGAAGCCACCACACTGAGAAGCCTGCGCACCGCAACGAAGGGTAGCTCCCGCTGACCACAACTAGAGAAAAGCCCGTGCATAGCAATGAAGACCCAACCCAGCCCCCCCCAAAAAAAAGAGAGAATAAAACAAGAAAAAAATAAATGGGGATGCTTAAGGAATTCCCCGGGGGTCCAGTGGTTAGGACTCCGTGCTTTCACTGCTGAAGGCCCGGGTTCAATCCCTGGTCGGGGAGCTATGATCCCACAAGCCGCACAGCGTGGCCAAAAAATAAAATAAAATAAAATGGGGATGCTCATAGTAATGGCCTCTTAGGATTGCTATAAAAATTAAATGAGATATTGCCAAGCTTTCCAGCCTGTGTACTGTGCCAGTGTACAGTTTGCTGTGAGATACTGAAGCCCCCCAGGGGAGCAGAGGGTCTCCCGTTAGGTCATGAGCAGTGCCAGAGGGCTGGCAATATAATGATGTATCCCAGCATGCAAAGAAAATGAAGGGTCTCCTGTTAAAAAATTATTAGGGTCCCGGCATCTCCACCAAAACCAAAAATTATTAAGAATTTCAAGATGGTGATAGCAGAGCATTAAATCAAGTGTGCAGTCCTTCAAGCACATGGCCGTGGGTGGTGGCACTGGCTGCCTGGTCTCAAAGCTGGTCCTGCCTGTAGGTATTGAGCTTGATGAGTGACATTGAGCATAAGTGACATGAGCACCTGCTCCACTGCAATGTGCCGAGGATAGTCACATGATCCGAACCCCCTGAGATCCAAACCGATGGCAGCAGACATCCACTGAATGCTCCTCCACCCACCACTGGCAAGGGGCCCTCAGGTCCGTGGTGGTGCTCCAATGAAATGTTGGAGAGGTGGCTTGGCAGGGGACACAGGTACTCCTGGTGTGCCCAGCTTCACGTGAGGGCCGGAATCTCAGTCTCTACCAAAATGAGATGCTTCTGGATCTCCGTGGCTGATGTGTCCCTATTCAGCGCCATCTAAACAGAGTGATTGCACTCACAATGCACGCACCTCCTACAAATTCAAATCTCATCAGGATTTTGAAGTATTTGCTATTGAAAACGTTTGACTGGGTTCAAAGTATGTCAATGTTATATATGTCGATGAACTATAGATTCTTTAACTATTTCAACTGTTGTACATTTTTGAATGGTTGTGAAAAGGGTTGAACATCTTTGTGACGTATTTGTGTGAACAAAATTTCTCTTCAGTGGTGAACATCAAGAATTCAAGAGATCACCTTTAAGAAGTTTGGGTCAGGAATTGTGCATAGCCATTTCAAGCATAGATATTAAAAACTACGGTCAGGGAAACAGGCTCAAATTTCTCATGACACATTTGGGAGTTGGAGACAAAATCAACAATTTCTGGCCTTCTACTTTGCATTTTATCTTTTATCTTAATTATAAAATGTAAATTGAGTGTAATGGATTGTTTCAGATGGCCTGCTGGAGGGGTGTAGCTTATCCCAGTGTACCACCCCCCCGAGTGCCATACCTGCACAGTCATTTTCTTTGAGTGCCACGTTGTGTAACTGTTCGGAAACACCAGGCATCACATGTTAAGAGCTTCCTGGCACACAGCGAGCAGTCCATAATATTAGTTACGTCGTTAATGTATTATTGTCATCATTCTTATACAGATACCAAGGATAAAGCTCTGAGCTAGTTATCAAAAATTGTAAGTCGGAGGCATGCTTCTATTATAAACTACCTGATGACTCTAAATGAGTCCGTTTATCTTTTTAATGTCTGCTTAAAATGCAGATAATATTACCTGCGCATCCTGCCCAATGTGCAACGTTATGGGACTCAAATGAGAAACAACATCCAAGGCTGCTGAAAAATAGGAACTGTTTTGCTGGTCCTGTTATTTTTCTTCTTCTAACTCCGTGCTCTCCCGCCACTAGCGGCTATTTAAATGTAAATTAATTAAAATGAAATATCATTGAAAATCCAGTTTCTCAGCCATGCTAGCACCACTTCCACATGTGGCTAGTGGCTCCCATGTTGGACCACACCGCTAAACTACTCGTTATCCCAAAATGCAAATGCTCACCCTCTTTCTTCTGCTTCTTGTCCCACCTGTGGATCAGGTAGGGAAGATTTTAAGTTTTTTAAAATAGATGAAAATAAACTTAAACTTTTAAAACTTAAAATAAGATTTTAGGGTTTTTAAAATAGAGTCCTAATCCATAATAGGTATAAAATATTACAAATGCTGAGATCTGCTCTCTTTGGTATGGGAAGATACCATTTCTAATGGGATATGGACCATGATGGTTTGCTTGACCCCTCTGCAGGCTCTTGCCCAGACCCTTGGGCATTTTCAGATGGCTGGAAGGGTTGGGGTGTTATAAGAAATAATGAAGGGAGGCTTCCCAGGTGGCGCCGTGGTTGAGAGTCCGCCTGCCGATGAGGGGGACACGGGTTCGTGCCCCGGTCTGGGAAGATCCCACATGCCACGGAGCGGCTGGGCCCGTGAGCCATGGCCGCTGAGCCTGTGCGTCCGGAGCCTGTGCTCCGCAACGGGAGAGGCCACAGCAGTGAGAGGCCCGTGTACCGCAAAAAAACAAACAAACAAAAAAGAAATAATGAAGGGAAAGAAAGCTAACAGGTGCAACACGGGTTAAATCCACATGTCTTCGAGAGTGTGTTATGCTTACCATCCTGACTGCCACTGTGATCTTTATCAAGTGTAGTCATCAAACTTTTAATCAATTAACTTTTAAATTATTATTTTTGTATTACATGTTTTTCTCCCAGTTTTGAGATATAATTGACATACAGCACTGAATAAGTTTAAGGTATGATAATCTGATTTACGTATATCGTGAAAGTGATTATCACGATAAGTTTAGTGAACTGTCCATCATCTCATACAGGTACCAAATTAAAGAAACAGACACATCTTTTTTTCTTGTGATGAGGACTCTTCGGATTTACCCTCTTAACAGCTTTAATGTATAACATACAACAGTGATAATTATATTTATCATGCTGCACATTACATCCTTAGTACTTATTTATCTTATAACTGGAAGTTCGTATCTTTCGACTGCCTCCATCTGATCCCCCCCGCCGCCCCCTCGAACTTTTCATTTAAATCACTCCGGAGGACCTTCTGATTCTTTCATACTTGTTAAATAAACCTCGAGAGGCAGCAGCCTGAAACCATGGCCACAGCCACCCCATTACCCATACCTATGACAGGGCATCTGTTGCTCAAACCATAGGGGATGAACGGGTTTGCTGAAGGTTCTGAACGCAGTGTGGTTGGCCAGTGAATTTCAGGAGTCTGCTGGAGCCATTACTGTGGCTATAAGGACATGTTGGTGAAAACTATAGGACTAGTACTGCGTAGCGTTTCAATTGTGGTTAAACTACTACATCCATGCCACTTCTCGATTTCACCTAGGACGTAAAGTTGTGGGCCGGGGTTTATTTGCGTGGCTGCCATCAGGGGAATCTTCTCTCTGATCCTTTCTGGACGAAAAGAGTATGTCTTTTGGCTGTTGGTGATTATTTAGTCAAGTCAGCTGGGGCACTTTGAGGAAATGTTGGCTTTCTTCGTTACCTTTGGAAAAGGCTCAAAATAGATTGGTATACTCTGTGAACTCCCAATGACCACATTTTCCTTTTATTTACAAAGAGGAGTTGCAAGGACAAAACTGATTCAGTGCAGTTAACCACGTAACTAACATCATGGTGTGAGCAATATTTGTTATAGACAGAGGTCCTACATGTAAGGCTTTTAAAGGCTTATAAATGTTGAGAAATAAAAAACTGAATTGGGTATATCTTTTCTTTTTCTTTTCCATTATGGTTTATCACAGGATATTGAATATAGTTCCCTGTGCTATACAGTAGGACCTTGTTGTTTATCCATCCCATACACAATAGTTTGCATCTGCTAATCCCAAACTCCCAATCCCAAGTATACTTGGGTATATCTTTTAGACACCAAATATACCTTTAGTGAATAACCGGTTTAGAAAACCCACCAATTGTCCTCTTACCTTCCTATCTGACATCTGTCAGGACAGGATAGACATTTTAACATAAACCCCGGCAGCCACCATTTCCTAACACGTTTCTGACCTATTGTTGGTCTATAGAATTCCTGCTCTTAAAAAAAGTCCAACTTTCTAAGCCTTGTTCTGCTAGTTGCTTGGCTTTGACATACCCAGTTTTTCATTTGCTAAAAGGGAATAGTCCTCCTTCCTGTTACTTATAGGGATGTTGTAAAGTCAAATATGGGAATAATAGATGAGAACTCGCTCTGAAAACATTAGAAGATGCAACACAAATACAACTTGAGTTTGTTCTCAGTTTTCTGGGCTTTGTACTATCACCCATTCTGCTTAGCCATTTAACAAATAGAAACCTAAGAAGGGGTTCATTCTGCTTCTTGAACAGGGCTGTGCACTTTACATGGGAAAAAATTGGGAGAAGGTGGAAAGGGAAGTCGCTGAGGTGGAGCAGGGTGTCTTTGCCATCCTCCCAGATGAAGGGCTCCCAGTGGGTCTCACCTTCATAGAACCACTGCCTCCAAATGCCACTGACTCAGAGCTCCTGCCGGGGCAGCAGAAGGATGTGGCGTGTGTGCAGACTCCACTCTGCAGGGCTGTCTGAGGACCTGGTTCTCCAAGCTTCAGGGCTCCTTGAGACAGATCAGTTTCTCCCTCCCAACCAGTTCTACTGTCTTTGCTCCTTCACAGGTTTTGGTTTTGAGAGCAACTCCCCAATAGAACTCTTGCTCATGAATCTTAGAGTCTCATGGTCTGTTACTCTGAGAACCCAGCCCATAACAGTTGGCAGTGGGAGCGGTCCCAGGAAGCAGTCCTTGAAAAATCACCAGCTGGCAGGCTGGCAGTGAGGCCCACAGCATTGGTGGCAGGTGAGTATGGAGAGGCACTGTCATGTTGCAGTTGTGCACTTGCTAACTTTTACTGGTAGCGAAATATAAGAAAATGATGGGAGAAAATGATAGTGGTGGGTGAAATAACTCAGGCCTTTGAGATGAGCCAGTGTCTTATTCTGCTCAGGCTGCTGTCACACAGTACCATAGAGTGGGTGATTTAAACAGCAGACATTTATTTTTCACAGCTCTGGAGGCTGGAATGTCCAAGATCAAGGTGCTGGCAAATTCGTTTCTTGGTGGGCCCTGTTCCTGCTGTGCAGATGGCTGCCTTTTGCTGTGTCCTCCACACGGCAGGGGAGAGTACTCCTGGGTCTCTTCTTACAAGGGCACTAATCCCATCATGGGGGCTCCACCCTCATGACCTCATCTAAACCCAAGTACTTCCCAAAGGCCTCATCCTCAAATACCATCATGCTGCGGGGTGGGGGGAGGGAGGGGGTTAGGGCTTCAATGTATAAATTTAGGGGGGAGGGACACAGACATTCAGTCCAATAACAACCGGGGTAGTAGTAATTATAAGTTTTACAAAATTGGATCACTATTGCTGGGTGCAATGGATGCCTCACAGTGTGGAATCCAGGAGCCTCCCTGGCAGCATGTAAAGGGACACTCATATTCTGTAGATCAAAGACAGAAAAGGCCAAGGAGCAGCCTGGCACTGAATTATGAGTTCCATAGCGCCAGATGTCAAGGGTCCTGATCAGGAAGAATGGGACCCTGAGAGATTGGATGGTGCCATCTACACTTGAACGTCTGAATTCCCAGAGGCCCTTGAACATCCTGAGCCTAGAGAAGCAGCCACTCCTTCCTGTTAAAGGCTGGCACCTTCCATCTGCTTGAAGACAATGCACAGGTCTCAATCCTTCCAGGAAGCATACGCCCCTCTCAGGACCTAACCCCACCTCCGCTCCTAGCCATCAGGCCAATAAGTAAGGTCAGGTCCCAACATAACCCGGTCAGGGAAGTGCTGGGCCCACTAAGAGAGGAAATGGACTGTGCCCCGAAGGAGCTGCAGGACCCAGGTACCATGTGCTAGCAAGAGCCAGGAGAGTTTATATGAGGATGGGTTCTGAGGACACTGGATCAAGGTGGGTGGGACACAAAGTAGGGTAGAGTTTGTGGATTTGAAGGCACACAGCAGGATTTAGTACCTTGGCAAGGACCCAGGGACCCTGGGACTCTGGGATCATGCGAGATACCACTAACACACTTAGGATGGTTTGGGGCAGTTGTGGAAGACAGAATCAAAAGCTTCAGTGAAGAGGGCATGCCACGTAAGGCTGGAAAACTCTCCAGCCCACCATGTGCCCTGGGAGGACCTGGAAAGCATGCTGTTCATCAAAGCAATGAGAAATGAGCTGGCTGAGCTGGCGAGAGGGGTGTCAGCATCACTGAGACTTTCTACTGGTCAGGGCAAATGGCAGGAGTTGCTGTTAGGTGACTGGGCTTCCGTAGCAATGGGGAGGAAAAGATCCTTCAGTAGTAGAGGCCAAATGGGGCACTTAGCCATCAGAGGTACATGGAAGCGAAATCACAGTGGCAGCCAGGGGACCCGACCCGGGGGGATGACAGAGATAACGAAGAGAACATGGAGTTATGTCGATGAGCCAAAGAGGACCCCTGCATACTGCCACTAAGTTGTTCACTTCTTCATAACATGCTGAGACCAATAGCTCAAAAGCCCACGAGAGTCAAGCTCCAATTTTTAAATTTAAAGCATCCAATTGCTTTAAATATAGCCCCAATAGATCTTTAGCTACTTAGAGCCTGCTTGGCATACCCTGCAAAACATATGTACCCCACATCTGCTAGCCATAGAGAAGACGAATCCTGGGGCTATACAACACTGGGGGCCACAGCTGCCCTTTTGAGCTCTCCTGACCCAGAGACTCCCTGCCGTGCCACTGAGTGACATCCCCCAGACACCTAAGCCCCCTCTGGTTCCCTTCTCCCCTGTGAGTTCTCTTGCCTTCCTCCCCTCTGAATGGTGCCCCCTGGCTCTGGAAGGTCTCCTGCTGTGAGGGGCACCCCCCACCCCCCAGCCTATCCAAGCACTGCCCAAAGCAAGCTCGTTGTGAGCTACTGTCCCCTTGCGGTCATAACTTTTTCTTACTCAGCCCCCAAATCCCTCAATAGACAACCAGAGGGCCAAGACAGATGAGCAGCCAACAGGGGTATCACTCAGTCTGTAGAATAAATAGGAAGCAAGGAAGGGTGGTCAGGAGGTTGAGGGCAGCCATCTGGATAAAGGTCATGATCCCATGCCCCGTTTCCAGACCTGAGCAGTTTTCAGGCCTGGAACCCACTGAATGAAGTAGAGGAAGGAAACTCAGAAGAATGGGCCCTACAACACCGTGGCAAGTCTGTAATCATTGCCAATGTCCTTCTCCAAAGGGATCTAGGGCCATTTATTTCAGTAGTGGTTCCCTGGGGAAAGGTGACAATTCAGACATTAGGGAGGACTGTTGGACACATATTCCAAGTTGACATTGATACCTGGGCACCCAAAGTGTCATCATGCCCCCACCCTGTTAGAGAGAGGGCATAAGGGAGCCTGGTAATGTATGGAGCTCTGTCCTGGGTCGTTGGACCCATTGGAGTGGGAATGAAGAATGAAGATCTCTGTTACATGCTAACACACACCAGACAGCATCTACCAGGAAAGAGGTACTTAACAACCAAGCAAACATAATGACTCAGTCAGCTGTCATCAGCCAACCTCTGACACTACAATGCTGAGACAAGGAGCACACGAACAGCACAGCCATGGTGGCAGAAATGCAGGGGCCCAACTACATGAGGGTCCACTCACAAAGATTGACCACTGCCACTGCCCAATGTCCAGCCTGCCAGCAATAGACCAATGCTGAGCCTCTGGATAGACACCTACCACTTGGTGTAAAGTGACCTGTGAATCATCTTGACTAAGATGGACACATAATTGGGATGTGGGTTTGCCTTTCCTGCTTGTAGTGCTGAAGCCAACACAACTCTGTTTACACAGTACTGCTCCACCAACATGGGATCCTGCGAAACAACCCATCAGACCAGGGGACCCACTTTCTAACGAGGGAGGGGGCGCAGTGGGCACATGAGCAGGGGACCAATTGGCCCAATCATAGATTTCACCACCCAGAAACAGCTGCCCTGATAGAATAATTGATGTGCCAGCTTCCAGATGATATCTTATGAAGATGGGGTACCATTTTCCAGGATTTAGCATACTCCCTTAACGGATGCTATTATGTGGTACTGTGTTCCCAACAGACAGAACACAGAAGGCTGAGAAACATGGTAGGGAAGTAGAAGTAGCCCCGTTTTCTTCATTCTTGGTGACCCACTTAGGGAACTTAGGCTTCTTTTCCTTGACACTGTAAGTGCCTAGAGGTCCTGGTCTCCAGAAGGGGAATACTTTCACCACAGAACTTTAAACTTTAAGCTGTGGCTATTGCTTGGCCATTTGGGGCTCCTTGTGCTAAGAGACCAGCAGCCGAATAAAGGGGTCACCATCCTGCCTGCGGTAATTGACCCTGATCACTGGGAGAAGGGGGGTTGCTGTTACACAAGGGGAGCAGGGAGGGATGTGTTTGGCTCACAAGTGATCCAATGGCGGAATCTCCTGGTACCCAATTCTGATGGCAAACGGAAACATCCAACAGCCACAGCCTGAGAGAGGTATGGTCACTGGAGACTCAAACTTCTCATGGATGATGGTCTAAGTCACCCTGACCAGCTGGAAGTGCTATTTGAGAGCAAGGGGCATCTAGAATTGGGTAGTAGAGGAAGGTGATGAGTATCAGCTGTGGCTGTGGGTCCAGCTGCAGCTTGTTTGACTGAATCCCCTCTGAACTTCCCAGATGGGGGGAACTTACTCTCTGAAGGAGGCGATTGAGTAGCACCAGGGGTAGACAGCAGTGGCCACCGTGGTGAGCTATCCAGACCCTGCTTTAGGCCCTAGCACACCCTAGCAATTGGGCGTGTTGGCTGGTGAAGATCCACAGCTACATCCCTGGGAGGGAATTGACCTTTATGCAAGAAAGCTGCCTCTCCCAAGGTCATACCACCTTCCCATGGTTAGCATATATCCCTTAACCAGATGATGCTGGAGTAAAACGGCACAGGTTCCTTGCCTTGATCTGGGATATCTCTGAAGGGCCATCTCAGCTTCAAAGTTCCCTGTGGCTCATCAAGGTTAACTTCTCCCTCTGCCCAATCTTAGTTCTCTCACTCCACCTCATTCACTGTTGACAAGAGCATTCTTCAATCACTTTCCTACATCCCAGTCTCCATCTCAAAGTTGGTTTCCCAGCACATTATTTTCTCTCTCATTCTTCCACCCTTCTCTTTTTCCTCTTTCTTTCTCCTCTTTCTTCCCCATTTCTGCTATGCGTAGAGTGACCGTATATCCCTGTTTGCTGGGAAGAGTCTTATTTTACTCCTGGTAATCTGGTGACTCATCTGGTCAGTGTCCCCTTTAATTCTCAAAAGGGTCCTGATTTAGACTGTACGTTATATGATCAGAATTCACTGAATTCATCTCTTCTTCATCATACACATATTCTTTACACTTATATTTTACTAGGTGCTGGGAATACAGACATGAGTAAGAGATTCCAGTCCTCTGAGCCCAGCCTCCAAATTCCTATTGAAATTGCCAAAAGAATATTGTAATAAAAAGACACATTATAGCTGGAAACCAGAGAAAGGTGTCATTCTCATATTATAAACTTCAAGGAATTTCTCCAAGACATATTACAGGTGAGACCGGATTGAGGGAAGGGTCTGCCGCGACAGGTGTTTCCTATGCATTCCTTTCACTCATTTTCTTCAGATGAAAAATTACCCGGGGACCAGTGGAAGTCACCCCACCAGTGTGCCCTAAATCAGAGCAGCAGGGACTGGAGGTGACATGGGGGACCTCCCAATTCTATCTGTGCCCCAGAACCATGCACTGGGCATAGCAAAATTCTCAGGGGAGGGGACCTCTTCAGCACTCATAACAGTCATCTGTTTGGGGCTGTATCCTAAACATGGTGTGGGCACCTCAGGAGGGCAGAGGGGCCCCTAAATTAAAGGTCGCTGCCCCAGTTAACATGGTTCATCATAACAAACATGAAAACAAAACTCTCAGACATAAGAATGAGGTTCTTTAGTACAGCGGCCTCCAGCTATAGCTGCCTTCCTATTCTCCATAGACCACTGGAGCTTAAATTGAGAAAAGTAAAATGTACAATTGTTCTAAGAGTTTCTCTTCTTTCTTCACTGAGTCCTGGAGGAGCTGAACAAAGTCCATACAAGACACCATCTCGACTCCTGTTATCTGAAAGCATAACAAAAATAGCTGAAATGTATCATTATGACATCTTACAGATGGGAAAACTGAAGCTCAGAAATGTGAAGCAGCTTGCCTAGGATCCTTAACTTGACACCCCTTTGTCAGAAGAGCAATGACTGGCTATGTAAAGTCTTTAGACATTTAAAGAGAATTTGTAGTTAAAGAGAGAGGGAAAGAAGAGAGAGCGAGAAATCTGATGAACCAGTGTAGAATCACTGGAAAAATGACACTTTTAAATGACTGTCATCCACAATGAGAGTAGAGAATGTACTGGAAGCTAACACTTAATGTCAACATTGTGTGAAATGATTCTAAACAACCCTTGGGGATTATTATCAAACAGAAATGTAATAGAGGCAGTGATATCACTGTAAAATGATAATATTCACATATAATTTCCAGAAAAATTACTCAGAGAAATACTTTGGTCAACTGGGAAATGTATCTAAATGAAGAGCTGAAGACTGTATCAACTGTTCTCCTTGCACAGGGGCCATGCTAATTTTCTCTGTATCATTGCAATTTTAGTATATGTGCTGCCAAAGTGAACACTGTACCAACTGTCGTTAAAGCAACTTTTCTGGAAAAAATTATTACAAGTCCATGTCAAAGTTGTATACCAAATTTGCCACGAGGGGATAGTGTCCTGAGCTAGTCACTTCAAAGACTTTTCTCTTGGCAGGAAAACTGATAGAAAATGGACAGTGGTATAATACAGCGGTGCCAGTTAATATTATCAGATTCCTCTCAAGACGCACAATTTCTCAGAAGGTGCTCATGATCTCAGTAAAGGCTATCCAAAAGTTGCTCAAGAATGCTAATTATTTCCCAGAAGGAATTGTAATTACATCACATTCATAAAAGAAGTTCTGTCCCAAACCTGATTTGGGACAATTTTCTTTCTTACCATGTTACAATGTAACCATCACATTTTTGTGGCTCACTTAAGGGAGAAAACAAAATCTAGACCACATTGCAAGTTAAACTCAAGAGAGATTATAGAATGGAGGCACGGACTGAGAAAATACAAGAAATGTTTAACAAAGATCTAGAAGAACTAAAGAACAAACAAACAGAGATGAACAACACAATAACTGAAATGAAAAATACACTAGAAGGAATCAGTAACAGAATAACTGAGGCAGAAGAACGAATAAGTGAGCTGGAAGGCAAAATGGTGGAAATAACTGCTGAGGAGCAGAATAAAGAAAAAAGAATGAAAAGAATTGAAGACAATCTCAGAGACCTCTGGAACAACACTAAATGCACCAACATTTGAATTATACGGGTCCCAGAAGAAGAAGAAAAAAGAAAGGGTCTGAGAAAATATTTGAAGAGATTATAGTCAAAAACTTCTCTAACATGGGGAAGGAAATAGTCACCCAAATCCAGGAAGCACAGAGAGTCCCATACAGGATAAACCCTAGGAAAAACACACCAAGACACATATTAATCAAACTAACAAAAATTAAATTCAAAGAAAAAATATTAAAAGCAACAAGGGAAAAACAAAAAATAGCATACAAAGGAATCATCATAAGGTTATCAGCTGATTTTTCATCAGAAACTCTGCAGACAAGAAGGGAGTGGCAGGATATACTTAAAGTGATGAAAGAGAAAAACCTGCAACCAAAATTACTCTACCCAGCAAGGATCTCATTCAGATTTGATGGAGAAATCAAAAGCTTTTCAGACAAGCAAAAGCTAAGAGAATTCAGCACCACCAAACCAGCTCTACAACAAATGCTAAAGAAACTTCTCTAGGCGGGAAACACAAGAGAAGAAAAAGACCCACAAAAACAAACCCAAAACAATTAAGAAAATGGTAGTAGGAACATACATATTGATAATAACTTTGAATGTAAATGGATTAAATGCCCCAACCAAAAGACGCAGACTGGCTGAATGGATACAAAAACAAGACCCATATATATGCTGTCTACAAGAGACCCACTTCAGACCTAGGGACACATACAGACTGAAAGTGAAGGGATGGAAAAAGATATTCCATGAAAATGGGATTCAAAAGAAGCTGGAGTAGCAATATTCATATCAGATAAAACAGACTTTAAAATAAAAACTATTACAAGAGATAAGGAGGGACACTACATAATGATCAAGGGATCAATACAAGAAGAAGATATAACAATTATAAATGTTTATGCATGCAACATAGGAGCACCTCAATACATAAGGCAAATTGCTAACGACCATGAAAGGAGATATCAACAGTAACACAATAATAGTCGGGGATTTTAACACCCCACTTGCACAAATGGACAGATCATCCAAACAGAAAATTTATAAGGAAACACAAGCTTTAAATGACACAATAGACCAGATAGATTTAATTGATATTTATAGGACATTCCACCCAAAAGTGGCAGAATATATTTTCTTCTCAAGTGCACATGGAGCAATCTCCAGGATAGATCACATCTTGGGTCACAAACCAAGCCTCGGAAAATTTAAGTCGTATCAAACATCTTTTCTGACCACATCGCTATGAGATTGGAAATCAATTACAGGAAAAAAACCTGTAAAAAACACAAATACATCGAGGCTAAACAGTGTGCTACTAAATAACCAAGAGATCACTGAAGAAATCAAAGAAGAAATAAAAAAATACATTGAAACAAATGACAACGAAAACACGACAACCCAAAACCTATGGGATGCAGCAAAAACAGTTCTAGAGGGAAGTTTATAGCAATTCAATCTCACCTCACAAAACAAGAAAAATCTCAAATAAACAATCTAACCCTACACTTAAAACAACTAGAGAAAGAAGAACAAAGAAAACCTGAAGTCCGTAGAAGGAAAGAAATCATAAAGATCAGAGCAGATATAAATGAAATAGAAATGAAGAAAACAATAGCAAAGATCAATAAAACTAAAAGCTGGTTCTTTGAGAAGATGAACAAAATTGATAAACCCTTAGCCAGACTCATCAAGAAAAAAAGGCAGAGGATGCAAATCAATAAAATTAGAAATGAAAAAGGAGAAATCACAATTGACACCGCAGAAATACAAATGATTAAAAGAGACTACTACAAACAACTATATGCCAATAAAATGGACAACCACAAAGAAATGAACAAATTCTCGGAAAGGTACAGTTTTCCAAGACTGAACCAGGAAGAATTAGAAAATATAAACAGACCTATCACAAGTAATGAAATTGAAACTATACTTAAAAATCTTCCAATAAACGGAAGTCCAGGACAAGACGGCTTCACAGGCGAATTCTATCAAACATTTAGAGAATAGCCAACATCGATCTTTCTCAAACTCTTCCAAAAAATTGCAGAGGGAGAAACACTCCCAAATTCATTCTATGAAGTGACCATCACCCTGATACCAAAACTAGAAAAAGATATCACAAAAAAAGAAAATTATAGACCAATATCACTGATTAACAAAGATGCAAAAATCCTCAACAAAATACTAGCAAACAGAATCCAACAACACATTAAAAGGATCATACACCATGATCAAGTAGGATTTATCCCAGGGATGCAAGGATTCTTCAATATATGCAAATAAATCAATGTGATACACCACATTAACCAATTAAGAAATAAAAATCATAAGATCATCTCAATAGATGCAGAAAAAGCTTTTGACAAAATTCAACACCCATTTATGATAAAAACTCTCCAGAAAATGGGCATAAAGGGAACCTACCTCAACATAATAAAGACCATATATGACAAACCTACAGCAAACATCATACTCAATGGTGAAAAACTGAAAGCATTTCCACTAAGTTCAGGAAGAAGACAAGGATGTTCACTCTCACCACTCTTATTCAACATAGTTTTGGAAATCCTAGCCACAGCAATCAGAGAAGAAAAAGAAATACAAATTGGAAAAGAAGAAGTAAAACTGTCACTGTTTGAAGATGACATGATACTATACATAGAAAATCCTAAAGATGCCAGAAAACTACTAGAACTAATCAATGAATTTGGTAAGTTTACAGGATACAAAATTAATGCACAGAAGTCTCTGGCATTCGTATACAGCAACAACAAACTATCAGAAAGAGAAATTAAGGAAACAACCCCATTTACCATTGCAAGAAAAAGAATAAGATACCTAGGAATAAACCTGCCTAAGGAGGCAAAACACTTGTACTCAGAAAACTATAAAACACTGATGAAAGAAATCAAAGATGACATAAACAGATGGAGAAATATATCATGTTCTTGGATTGGAAGAATCAATATTGTGAAAATGACTACCCCAAAGCAATCTACAGATTCAATGCAATCCCTATCAAAGTACCAATGGCATTCTTCACGGAATTAGAACAAAAATTTTTACAATTTGTATGGAAACACAAAAGACCCCGAATAGCCACAGCAATCTTGAGAAAGAAAAACGGAGTTGGAGGAATCATGCTCTCCAACTTTAAACTATACCACAAAGCTACAGTAATCAAGACAATATGGTACTGGCACAAAAACATAAATATAGATCAATGGTACAGGAGAGAATGTCTAGAGATAAACCCAGGCACATATGGTCACTAATTTACAACAAAGGATGAAAGAACATACAATGGAGAAAAGACAGCCTCTTCAATAAGTGGTGCTGGGAAAACTGGACAGCTACATGTAAAAGAATGAAATTAGAACACTACTTAACACCATACACAAAATAAACTCCAAATGGATTAAAGACCTAAATGTAAAACCAGACACTATAAAACTCTTAGAGGAAAACATAGGAAAAACACTCTTAGACATAAACCACAGCAAGATCTTTTTTGACCCACCTCCTAGAGTAATGGAAATAAAAACAAAAATAAACGAATGGAAAAAAAAATAATAAACGAATGGGACTTAAAAGCTTTTGCACAGCAAAGGAAACCATAAATAAGACACAAAGACAGCCTTCAGAATGGGAGAAAATATTTGCAAATGAAACAACAGAGAAAGGATTAATCTCCAAAATATACAAACAGCTCTTGGAGCTCAATATAAACAAAAACCAAACGATCCAGTTAAAAAATGGGCAGAAGACCTAAATAGACATTTAACCAAGGAAGACATACAGATGGCCAAGAGGCACATGAAAAGGTGCTCAACATCACTCATTATTAGAGAAATTCCAATCAAAACTACAATGAGGTATCACCTCACACCAGTTAGAATGGGCATCATCAGAAAATCTACAAACAACAAATGCTGGAGAGGGTGTGGAGAAAAGGGAACCCTCTTGCACTGTTGGTGGGAATGTAAATTGATACAGCCCCTATGGAGAACAGTATGGAGCTTCCTTAAAAAACTAAAAATAGAACTACCATATGACCCAGCAATCCCACTACTGGGCATATAACCTGAGAAAAGCATAATTCAAAGAGACATGTACCACATTGTTCATGGCAGCATTATTTACAATAGCCAAGACTTGGAACCAACCTAAATGTCCATTGACAGATGAATGGATAAAGAAGGTGTGGCATATATATACAATGGAATATTACTCAGCCATAAAAAGAAACGAAATTGACTTATTTGTAGTGAGGTGGATGGACCTAGAGATTGTCAGACAGAGTGAAGTAAGTCAGAAAGAGAAAAACAAATATCGTATACTAACGCATGTATATGGAATCTGAAAAAAAAAATGGTACTGATGAACCTAGTGGCAGGGCAGGAATAAAGATGTAGGCATAGAGAATGGACTTGAGGACACGGGGTGGGAGGGGGAAGCTGGGGTGAAGTGAGAGTAGCATCGACATATATACACTACTGAATGTAAAACAGTTAGCTAGTGGGAAGCAGCAGCATAGCACAGGGAGATCAGCTCGGTGCTTTGCGATGACCTAGAGGGATGGGATAGGGAGGATGGGAGGGAGGCTCAAGAGGGAGGGGATATGGGGACATATGTATGCATATGGCTGATTCACTTTGGTGTACAACAGAAACTAACACAGTATTGTGAAGCAATCATACTCCAATAAAGATCTATTAAAAAAAAAGATAATGCATACAAAAAAACATTGCACAATAATAAAAGATTTGTTAAAGGTACAGAGCAAAACAATATGTATATTATAAGCTCATTATTTTAAAGTAAACTATTATGTTTACATACAAAAAGGTATGGAGAACAAACTATTATGTATATAATACATGTTTTATTTTTTTTTAAAAAGAGAGATTAAAACACATGAATAGGAAAGCTAAAACTCTAACCAAAAGTGTAGTGGTATTTCTTTGTGATCTCAAGGTACAGAAAGACCTTAAATAAGACCCCAAAGCACAAAATGGATAGATTTGACTCTATAAAAATGAAGCATTTCTATTCAAAAAAGGACAATAGTGACAATAAGGACAAATGACAGATTCAGAGATAATATTTGTAACATCTAAAACTGATGATGGATTAACATCTCAACAAACAAGGAACTCCTGTAAATCATCAACATTAACAGTAGCAGCAGCAAGAAGTATTAGCAACAACAATCACCAAGGCTGAGAATCCAGTGGGAAAATGAGCAACTGGAGGGGGCCCAGATGGTTGAAAAGTATCTGAGGAGATGCTCACCACCACCAGCAATCAAAGAAATGGATATTAAAACAACAGTGAGATGTAACTTTATGTCCATCAGACTGGCCAAAATTAGAAAATCGGATAATACCAAGTTTTTGGTGTGCCGTTGATGTAAGCTGGGATAGTCATGAGGAATAAAAACAAACCAGAATACAAAATTCAAATATGCAAGTGGAAATGAGAAAAAAAATTATTTCAGATACAGAAAATGAAAATTATCAGAAAACTAGGTACAGCTCTATGGTTATACATTTTAAAATACAAATGATTTTTTTATTTTCTATGAAAATTAAAATTACTCAAATATATTAACTGAGAGATAGAAACTTGAATAAATTAATAACCATCAAATAAATTATATAACTTATCAAAAGCTCCATGCCTTATGGGCAAGTACTGTTAGTTTAGAAATATATAGATTCTATGCTATTTAAGCTAATACTGAACATAAGAAAGAACAGAGATTATTTTTACATAGCTGGGTTTTACAAAACCTGACGTGCAAGAACTTTAAACTGTTCCAAACATCATAAGCAGAAGGGGACTTAATACAGGACATTTTGGAGCTTGCAAAATCCCTGGAAGATTTGGAGAGGCAGACTCTAAGCAGGGCCTTAAGAATGTCTCACAGAACCCCAAAGCAGTTAACCTCCAGGACAGGAAGGCATAGGAAGTGGGAATAAATGATGGGTGTCAAGCAATCAAATACATCACACACAGGCAAAGATAAAATTAACAAGGAAAAAAATTGCAGATCAACTGCTATCTTTCCTATTGGAATATAAATTCCACAAGGGTGTGGACTTGGCATTCCTTACCATGGTGTCTCCAGCAAGGCGAGTGTTTGATAAATTTGTAATGAATGAATAAATGATTGACCCTGTTGGGTTTATTATAGAAATACAAGGACAAGCCAACATTATTAAATGTATTAATATAAGTAGTCACAATAATAAAAAGAAGAGAAAAGTTTTATGATAGTCCTACAAAGTGCTAAAAAGGTATTTGATATAGTTCAACATATATTTGTGATGGAAACTCTTAGTAACCTAAAAGAAATACTTATTTTATAATATCTGACACAATACTTAATTTAATAATGACATATTACAAAAGTACCTGTAATAGTCAGGTACAAGACAAGGTTTCTCTCCTTCTACCATTTGCCATTGTATTTGAGGACCTAGCCAATGCAACAAGACAAGTAAAATAAATCAGGTATATTTACCAGAAGGAAAGAGACCATGAATAGGTGATGTAATTGTCTATTTGGAAAGTCTACTGAATCAGTTAAAAAACTAAACAACTTATAGGGAGTAAGTAAGATGACTGATTGCATAATAAATAAACAACTTCCTTAGATTTCAACACTAATCAGTTAGGAATTATAAATATATAAATATTTGTATTCAAAGATTACCTAGGAATAATTTGAACAAATTTTTTGCTAGACCTATATGAAGAATACTATAAAGTTGCACTGTAGGACATAAAGGAAAACAATAAACTGAGGAGCATGTGGTTTTCCTAGTTTCTAAATATCTCATACATTTCCAGTTTCAGTTTAAAAATCTTAATGTTTATTAAAAAATATAGTGACATTTCACATTTTAGGGGAAATGATAGATTATGTAATAAGTGCTATTGGTACAACTAACAATTTGGTGACAGAATTTTGATTTCCACCTCATAACATAACCAAAATAAATTCCAGATGGCATGTAGTTGATATATAAATAGCAAAGATGTTTTGAATAAAATAATGAGTGAATTAAATATTTAAATGTATCTATAACTAACCTTCTATTTAAATTAGTCTTCTAAGACTTTGGTGCTTACTGTTGAAAGTGGAACCAAGACCACAACAAACAAATCTACTTACTGAGGGAAAAAATTTTAATGGAAAAAGAAATCATAAGAAAATATGTTAATATTTAAGTTATTTTAGAATGGGGAAGGATTACTTGAGAATGACACAAAAGGAGGATGTTATAATGGAAAAGATGGGTGGATTTAACTACATATGATTTAAAGACACTTTTTTATGGTGGGCTCTATTGATTGCCTAATCCCACTGCCATTTTCAGTCCCCAGCTCTGAGGCCTATCACATAGAGGATGGAAAAGTGGGTACTTGCCTTCTCAGCTACCTATCTGACTATGGATATCCATTAACTTAATTATAGCAAAGGAGACATAAGGGATGTTTCAGGAAAAGCTTTTACTTAGTTATACAAAGGGACAGAATCTTCTGGTACCTCTGTTCCTCTTGCTTCCTGCCTTGAATTTGTGCTATGGTGTCTGCAGCTACATCAACAATCTCACCACCATGAGACACTGATGAACCTAGAGGCAGGGCAGGAATAGAGATGCAGATGTAGAGAATGGCCTTGTGGACACAGAGGGGGATGGGGAGGGTGGGACAAATTGAGAGAGTAGCGTTGACATATATACACTACCATGTGTAAAATAGATAGCTAGTGGGAAGCTGCTGTATAACACAGGGAGATCAGCTCAGTGCTTTGTGACCACCTAGAGGGGTGGGAAGGGGAGGGTGAGAGGGAGGCTCAAGAGGGAGGGGATATAGGTATACCTACAGCGGATTCACTTTGTTGTATGGCAGAAACTAACACAACATTGTAAAGCAATTATAATCCAATCAAGATGTAAAAAAACAAAAAACTCAGCATGCAAAGGACAAAGGGATGAAGAGCAAAAGAACCAGGTAGTTAATGGCATTAGTGAGTGGTACCCCTAACTTGGGGCCATCTACCCCCAGACTTCTTGTTATGTCAGATAATTAAGTGTCTTTATCACTTAAACCACTGTTATTTTGTTACTTAGAGATTAAAAAATTTTAAATACATCTATATCTGCCACCAAAAAATTACCATAAATAAAATGAAGGGCAAACAAAGATTGGGGAAATATTTGTAACATATATGATAACTTAAAATGTAATATCCTAATAAAATAAGAACTTGCAACTCCCCCAAAATGTACAATGGCCAAAAAAAAAGAAGAAGAATGAAAAACAATTTCTCCTTACTGGAAATTCATAAAATACAAATAAATTTCAAATAAAAATATCAGGGCCTCCCTGGTGGCGCAGTGGTTACGAATCAGCCTGCCAATGCAGTGGACAACAGTTCAAGCGCTGGTCTGGGAAGATCCCACATGCTGCGGAGCAACTAAGCCCAGGCGCCACAACTATTAAGGCTGAGCTCTAGAGCCTGCAAGCCAAAACTACTGAGCTCACACGTCACAACTACTGAAGCCTGTGTGCCTAGAGCCTGTGCTCTGCAACAAGAGAAGTCACCGCAATGAGAATCGTGCACACCTCAGTGAAGAGTAGGCCCCGCTCGCCGCAACTAGAGAAAGCCCGCGTGCAGCAACGAAGACCCAACACAGCCAAAAATAAATAAATTAAATTAATTAATTAAAAAAAATTTTTAAATATCAAAAGACATTTCCAATCCAACAAATTGACAAAATTTTAAAACAAGAAAATAACTTCCAAGATTGAGGAAAATTGAGGGTGGGGGCAGGGAGAGAGTAAATATTGTCTTTCCAGAGGACAATTTATCAATCTGTAACAAGGCTTAAGAAAAATGCATAGCCCTTGATTTTGCAAGTTTACTTCTAAGACTTTATCTCAAGGAAGGAATTATAGTATGTGAAAAGCAACAACTACAAAGATGTTCATCACAGTGTTATTTATAATGGTGAAAAATTAGAAATAACTTACATATTCAACAATAGCAATTGGTTAAACAATTTATAATGTCTCTTTTCTGGATAATGAAATAGAATGCCAATATTAAACGTTACTGTAGGAAAATATTCAGTGGTATGGAAAAATATGCTATGTTAAGTGAAAAGAAAAGTTACAAATCAGCATATAGAAATAAGCAAGAAAGGTTGAGAAAAAACCCACTCAAATATTAACAACCGTTTTTTGTTAGTGTCATTAGGGGTGGTTATGTCTTCTGTTGTTGTTTTGTTTGTTTCCATACATATTTTTCTGCATTGAACATGCAGTGCTTTTGCCTAAAAGTTGCAATTAAAAAGGAGCTTCTAGGAGGCTTTAGTCCTATGGAATATAAAATTTTGGAACCTCTCTCTTCCCCCGGGCCCCCAGCCTCCTTTTCTGCCACCTCCAGGCTCACTGCGTCTGGTTTCTTTCGCCCCTTGGTTTCCCTGCCCAGCTTCGCTGAACGCCGATTCTGGAAAGCGCTGCTCCGGGGGTTCAGCTCTGCGGACACGGAGACCGCACGCAGTGCCTGGAGAGCCGCGTGCCCCGCGGAGGGCGCAGCGCGGGGAGGAGCTCCCGGTTCCCCTGTGACCCACCAATCAACTGGTGTTTGCCGCATCAACGGGAGGACCTTTCCAGAACGCCTCGCGAGTTTCCTCAATTCTCTGGGGGTTTCCGCGATCCCAGCACGCCTGCCCACCTGCAGCAGCCTCAGAGCCAACCGCGCTCGCATTCTGGGTGCGATCAGTCCACTGCGGCGGGAAAAGGCAGCGCTGGGCCCCCATCGCAGACTCCTAGGAAGTCCCAGACCCTCCCCGGGAAAGCACCTCCATCGGGTGCCTTCCATGTCCTCTGTGGGCACCAAATAGGTTCCAAAGCACTTGCCTAGAGAAATTCCATGTTAAAAAAAAAAATAATAATACTGAGCTCACACTGCGGGAACCAGCCCTTGCAGGCCAAGGAGCTAAGACAAGCAAGTCAGAATTCCTGCTCAAGGAGCTCACAGGCGGGGTGGCGTGGGGTGGGGTGGTGGGAGGAAACCATCCCCATAGGGGACTCACAGGACCTAGTGACGTACAATAAGCCAACATCATCCTGCTCATTTTACAGAAGCAGATGGTGAAGGGAAACCGGCGTTTATTGTACACCTACTACGTGCCGGATATTTTCACCGAAGCTGTCTTCTTGTCCATAAGGCAAGTGAAGCTCTGGGGGAATAAATATCCCCATTTTACCAATCAGGAAACTGTGGCTCAAAGGAATAACACCCCCATTTTACCCATTAGGAAACTGAGGCTCCGACAAGTCAGATCAAATGCCCAAGACCTCATCAGTAAATGAGTGGCTCTAACCTGGGTCTGAGGACACCAAAGCCGGAAAGGTTTCTCCTTCACGCTGCCCCGCCCTGTAGGAACCACGGGTGCGCTCCAACTTGCCCCGCGTCAGAGCTGCAGAAAGTGCGGCAGTTGCGAGTGTTTTACGGCCTTTAGTCCAGCGCCCCCTATAGGGCGCGACCGGCATTGCCCAAAATACTGCTCGAAGCGCTTCCGGGCCCTCGAGACTGTTCCCGCGCGGGACACCTCAAGCACCGCGACCCCTGCCTGGTCTCCTCCGAGAAGCCAGAGTAAGTGGAATTTCTGTCGCCCCCTTCGAGAGTGGGACGGAGCCACACAGCCCGGCAAGCTAGCTGTTTTCCCAGCCGGTTCTGAGGTTTCCTGACCCCTGGACCCTCCCACCCTGAAAAGCTTGTCCGGCTCCCTGGAGGTGCGGAGGTGGGTTCCCATCAGCCAGAAATGGAATTTCTAGGCCTTGGGCCGTGTTTGAGGAGATCCCAGAGCTAGAAGTCCAGTTTACACCGTTAAGGACAACGTGAAAGCATGCCTTTTACTCAAGTGCGTTTTCCCGATTTTCTCTCTTGTCGCCAAGGTGTGTGGTATGCGTCGAGGTGACGGTGGAGTCTGTGTGCTGGAGGAGGAGGTAGCCAGGTGCCCAATGGAATGATATTCTAGCTGGTGCCATATCTGTAGCTGTACCCATTCCCGCCTCCCCCCACATAATCCAGGAGGGGGAGTTGGGAAGGCAAGTGTATTATGGAGAAGAAAGTTGGATCTGGAAGCCAAGACTGTGTTTCTGGGGCTTGGAGGAAGAGGCAACCTGTGCAAGGGAGGGTGGGACCCTATTGTCACCCCTCCCCTAGCCAAGGAGGGTGTCCTTGGGGTGGGGGGCACGATGCCCCTGCGCGCAGAGCGCGGGGCCGCGGAGCGCGCGTGTACGTGCGTGTACGTGCGAAATGTGGCGCCGCCGGCTGCGGCGGAGTGTACGCTCGGCAAAAATGTGAATAATCAACACATCGTTCACACCTCCGCAGCGAGCGGGGAGGGAGCTGGCGGGTCTCGGGGGCTTTCCCTTGCCGGCTGGCCGGGCGGGGGGGCGGGGCGGGGCGGGGACCACTAGGAAAAGAGGGGGGCACTTCGGAGGAGCTCGTCAGTTATCTTCCCCTCAACTGAGCTGAGAAACCGAAAAACGGCGGGGAGGAGTCACATTGAACTTTTTCTGTTTAAAGGCCTTAAATTGCTCGCCATTGTGTTGCCTTGGAAGTGGGACACCTGCAGGGGTCTTTGTTCCCTACTTATCAACTGAGATGCTGCTTGTCATCTCCCATCCTCATTTCATTCAACTGTAAAATGGGGGCAAATAGGTCCCAGTTCAAGTGTGGCTGTCAAGTTTAAGGGTGAGAAAGTGCGTGGCACTGCCTGGATCCCAGGCAGTGTTGGGTAAACGTCCTGCCTCCGTTCGTTTGTGCCTTCCTCTCAGCCCTATTCTGCGTGGACACTTGCTCGATTGGGCCTCTTAGTGAGGGTCAATTCGCCCCTGGACCGCTGCGCCTTAACACCGCGGTGACGGAGATGCCACCGCCTTGGTGTGCAGCTTCCTGGAAGGGACTGCAACCGGCCGGTTTACCCCAGCACAGCCCAAACCCGGGGCTTGACGAGCACGCCACCCAACGCACCCAGGAAATCAGGTCCCCAGGTGGGCGTGGAGGCCGCACCAACACTGCTCTCCCTACGGATCACCTGTCCCCCAACACACACACACACCGCGGGCTCTGCTCCGATGTCCACGCTCCGAACGCCCAAACGCGGCCGCCGCTCCAAACATTTGTTCTCTTGACCTTCCCGCATCTCTGCCTCGGCTCCCTCGCTCGCTCGGCATTCCCGGAACAAGGAAATGGGAGGGATGGGTATTTCTAAGGGGGGAGAGGGAGCGGGAGAGAAAAGAAGAGGAAGAAAAAGAGGAGAGAGAGGAGGAAGAGATATTCTGGAGTTGTCGGTTGTTAGGATAGAACCAACTCTGGCTCCCTCCGTCCATTTTGACCGGCCTGGGTGGCACATCGTGGGTCTAGAAAGTGTTTTTCGACGCCTCCGTATTTCTGTAGCTCTTCAGTATGTAAAATCGCCTTCAGTATGTAAAAGCAAATCAGGAAGAGGATCTAAATTCTTACTAAATTGTCCTAAAAGGGCTCTGTTCGGTATGGATGGTGGAGTCCTCGTGAAATATTTGTAGTACATTTGTGAATACCGTAGTTTCTCCGCCCCCCTCCACCGTCCCCGGAAATTCTCATTTATGGAGCATTCAAGTCCAATTTCAGTAAGACATTTGGAATGGAGTTAGTGGATTTGGATATTTCACTGATGTAAAGTTGAAATTTGAAGTGGGAGGGAGGAGAGTTGGATATTTAAAAAAATTATTTCACGAAGCACTGTGAGCTAAATATTCGTCAGGGTTCTGAGATGGTGACAAAACTATTTCTACTCGGACAAATAAAAATCAAAGGTGCCAACTAAAACAAACAAATTTGAAAATTCACGTCCGAAGACGTGCTACTTATTTCATTTATCAAACCCAGACCGACTGTCCCTGTGGATCTCATTCCCTGGGTACTAGTCAGGCTCTGTCCGTCGGGTTGCTTAGACCCAGGCGCCGCGTGTGTGTCTGGGGCTGGGGGTGGAGGTCGGGCTGTGGGAGGGAAGCGTTCTCACACCTCCGATTTCACCTCAGGGCCATGATGGACGAGAACTAGGCCCAGAGAGCAATTTTCTAAGAAAAAGCTCGAACCTCTGACCCGGAGGAGAGACGCGGCGCCCAGGAGACTGGACGGAGAGACTGGGGAAATGGGCCTTACAGCCAGTCGGGAGGACATTGAACATAGCGCACCGAGATGCAGATGTGAAACATGAACGGGGGAAAATACCCGGGGGTTCATTGGGAAGAGCGAACAAAGGAGGGGACAGGGTAAAAGACGGAATAACACCACCCCCGCCTCGGTTTTATGTAACTAGATGGTCAGGAAGCATTTAAATAATGTTCATCTCGGATTTTCTCGACCCCGGCCAGGGGCGGAACGAAGCTGGCGGGCCGGAGCCCGGGAGGCGCGCGCGGGCGCCTCACCCCCGCCGGGCCGGGCTTTCCCCGGGCCGCAGCTGCGCCTATCGGGCCCCCGTGCGGCTCAGGGCGGGTTTTGTGTGGTGTGTTCGAAAAGGTTTGTTCGGGGGTCGCCGGAGGCGAGAGAGAGGCGAGAGACTCTCCAGGCGCAGCCACCGACGCTCACTCCGTCGCTAAACCGCGTTCCTCCAAGGCGCGCGTGGCCGACTGTGCACCCACCCCTCCCGAATACCCACACGAAGCTAATTAAACCCAACTCGGGGGGCAGAGACGCTACCTGTTCTGCCAAGGCCGAAGCGCCGCCTTGCGGGGCCCAAGGCTGCTCCCCCATTCCTGGCCCCCTCTACCCCCCTCCCGGCGCTAGCCAGGGAACTCCGTCCCAGCCTGGAGGGAACTTCGGCGTCCGCGGCTCGAAGCCCACAGGGCCCGCGGCATCTTGGCGGCCGTTCGCCCCGATCGCCCAGTGCGGTAGTCGAGCCCGCGAGGAGCAGTGCGGCTCCCCGCTACACCCAGGTCATAGTTACGGGGCCACGGTGTTTTAAACTGCCACCCGGCAGAGCACCACGGCCTCTGAACTCCTCTCTGGGAGGTGGGGTTCGGTGGGTCTGGTCTGGGGCGGGCAGCAGGGACCCGGGAGAAAGAACCCATTCATTCGCTTCCTGAGGGGCATAAGTTTGGGTAGCAGCTGTTGCGGGAGAGGAGAGCCAGTGTCCTCGACCCCGGGTCTGCCCTTTAACCCCAGCCAACACGGGCCCGAGGGGAAGACGGTCCGGGCCAGGCCCGGGCCCACGGCTGCCTCGCGGCCCCTCGGGGCTGCGCCCCGTACCTCTCCTAGTACGAGATGCTGCAGGTCAGAGGCCCCCTGAAAAACAAAAATCGCCGGGCTCCTCGACACGTCTTGAGGGGTTCACGGGCTGTTCAGCACTCTCCGCCAAGGAGCCCATTGGCTCCGCCGGGCACAGCCCGAGGATGAGGATGGGGGTAGGTGGTTACTTGAGGTTCAGAGAGATTTACAAAGAGCGTGGGGCCGGGGTAGAAGGCTCCGGGCGGTTAGTTTTTGCAGGGACTGAAATTACCGGTAAAATCTGCATACAATAGAGAATTGCCTAGTTGAAACAAGGTAGTAAGTTTCATCCTACCAATTTTTCTCCCACCCTCCTTCTTCCTTCTTTGGACAACTATCTTACTTGGCTTTTACAACAGTCCCGTTCCATATCCTTATGCCCAGTTGCCCTTATGGCTCCCTCTGCCCCTCTTGTCCAATGAGGCCAATCCAGAGCCGTGGAGTCGGGGTGCCACAGTCTACACAACCCAGAGGCGGGGACTTCACGGTCTCTACGCCCTCTACCCCCACCATCAACCTCCCCAATCCCAGGATCCGGGTTTGTGTAAAGAGGGTCAGGGCACCCTCTCCTCCTCCCCATCGGTTTTCAAGAGAATCTCCGCAGTAAAGACATGAGCTTCCTGAGCGCTATCCGTCCCCGCAGTCAGGTCGCGGTTTGCCCCAGGGGTAGAGTGGAGGCGCGGATCCGTCCCTTTCTCAGGAGAGCGGCATTTCTGAAAGTGCGAGCTTCCTGTCTGCCCAGGCAAACGAGTTGCAAGGCGCTGTGTCCTCTAGCGGCAAACTCTCGCAGTTCATTTGTGAGCGCTCACCTACACACCTATGGGATCTGGTCGGGAGTCAATTCACACTCAAATTTGAGTCCTAAGTGGGGGGGAAAGTCTCCTCAATGAAATCCAGGCTTTCGCCAAGGCCCTCTCGGTAATGAGGCCGGGAGGCTCGGGCACAGTCGCTCGAACTGCGGAACAGCTGATTTGTCTCCTCCACGGCAGATGGTCTTTGAGCACAGATTTGCATTCATTGTCTTCAAATCTGTTTTCGCGCTGGTGTTCTAGATTTCAGTAGCAGATCTATGCGCAGATCAGAATACAAAAGGAGAAGCAAGAAAATAACACCCAGCCAGGAGGAGTTTTAATAGGCACTGCGAGCCGCCCGGCGTAGTTAAAAAGCCGCCTAGAGTTTCAGCTGTTTAGCGGAGCTGCAGCCGTCTCCCGGCCATCATCAGCCCGCGGCCAGCACCGCGGCGACCGCGCGCCTTGGGCAAAGTTTCCGCGACTCTCCCGCTGCCTCCCAGCAGCTCCTCTGCTGGCTCCCCCGGGTTTCGGGAACTGGGCGGGGGGTAGGGGTACTGGGGACAGGAGGGGGCTCCCGGGACAAGGCAGGGCAGCTCTAGCACTCAGCCTGCCACGATCTGTCAGCAACCTCTCATCTGCACGGGTGCAACTCCCGCTCGCGTCCGCCCGGGCGTATTTTCCTTAGCTCTTTGACCGTTTCCCCCGCCACTCTGTTTATTTGAATAGCACTTGAGCCTTGTTCGTCCCCACCCCCGCCTTCATTCATATATCCTTGTCTCTCAACTTGTAAACCGCACACAAAACCTGAGTGTCACCAAGTAACTCCAGGAGACTTGGGAGAGCCGTCCAGGGAAACTGGGCTGCTCTCGGGAACGTTTGCACCAAACATAAGTACATGCGGTCACACTCCGCTTCTTCACAAACCTGCACACAGAACCCAAGCCCCGGGAATGAATACGCCTCCCGCAGGCTACAAAAATCTGAGAGGCAGGATCCATGGAAGCCTCCCGCTCCCGCGACCAGACTGAGCCGGCGCGTACCAGCCGGCAGGGCCGGGCTACCCCGCTTCAGTGCAGGATTTGCGGGCCCTCATCTCACGCGCGCACATGGGGTTCGGGCTAAGACCCAGGGCCCGCAGCTTTCTGTCCCCTTTCACCTCCCGGACTCCAGGCAACGCCGAGCGGGGCGCGCGCCGCCAGAGGACGTCGGCCGGGCCTGCCCAGCGCCGGCCAATCCCGAGCGTCCATGCAAATGAGGCTCCTTATCGGGCCGCGGCTCCGCCTTCCGCGGCCCGGGCCGTAGTAACCCATTCATGGGGCAGGCGAGCGGCTGTAGCCCGGCTCCGCAGCGCTCGCAGCCACCTCCTCCTCTCGGCTCCGGGTCTTCCCCTTCCTTTCACAACTGATACTGTTGGGGATTTTTTTTTTTTTTTCTAAATTGGAGCGGTGGGGAGGAGCAGGGAGGGGGGGGGTGGGGGACCAGGAGGAAGGGGAGAGATTAGGCAGACATCGATCTCCTCCTGTTTCTCCCAGAACAGGTGATGCTTCAAAATTGTGATCACTTTCTTGAGGCAGCGCTGCCACTGGAAGGATGCGAGAGACCTAGGGCGGAGGGCCTGAGGCGGCAGATCTGAACTTGAGGAGGATATAACCCAAACTTTAACTACATCAGTCCGCACCTCACGCGTGGAAGCAAAGGACGGGTTATCTTTTTAAATTTTTTTTTCACCAGAGAGACTCAAACTTCGGCACTTGATCCCTCTTCCTGGATTGCTTTGGAGGAGACGGTTTGGTGACAACGTTGGGAACAGTGAGGACAGCGTTGTAACTCATTTTTAAAGCGACAGTAGATCAGACTTTTTAAATGTTTGGGATCCAAGATACTTTAGGAAGAGGACCAGCTCTGAAAGAGAAATCGCTGGGCGCCGAGATGGATTCGGTCAGGTCCTGGGTCCGGAATGTCGGCGTGGTGGACGCCAATGTCGCTGCGCAGAGGTAACGAGACGGCTGCACAATGATTATGCTCGCAATCTCTCGCTTGTTCGCTCCCTCTCTCTCACTGTCTTTCTCTGTGTGTGTGTGTGTCACCCCCCTCGCTGCTCGCGCTCGTGCTCGCTCTCTCTCCCCCGCATCTGTCGCCCTGGCCCCGCACGCTAGGGCTCGCCCTCCGGCAGGCAGATCGCTGCAGTTAGGGGAACACTTATCCCGTAGCCAACACTCGAGTTTCTGAACTGCCTGTATGCCCCACTCCTTCCCCACAGACTACTCTTGGGAGGAAAAATAACAAAGTAGTATCTGATGCCTCTTAGCTCAGCCCCTAGTTCTGCGAGGCGGGCCCAGCCAGGAGCAGAGCGTGAGGACCGGAGCCGGCAGCGGCGGCCGCTGGAGGAGAGCCGGCTTCCCGGCGACTCCCGGGTTTCGCCCAGCTGCTTACGAGCGCCTCTCCTCCCGCATCTTGCCGGCCGATTCTTGGAGGCCGAAAGCCCAAGGCCAGATGGTGGCTAGAGGAGCAGGAAAGGCCGGAGCGCCTGCCTGGGAAGGCAGAGCGGCCGGGTGCCCTGGGAGGGGGGCAGGCTGGAGGGTACGGGTGCAGAGAGAAAACAGTGGACTAGATGTACAGAGGCGGGGGTGAGGGTCGAGAAGAGACTAAAGAGAAAAGACGAAGGAGTAACAGTAGAAAGAGTCACGGAAGGAAGGAGACGCACCGCAAACGCAGGGATCACAAGCCTCTAGTTTTGCTGGTCCCTGAAGTTGACTTTGTGAGCATTCTCCTGCTGACGTAGTAAACGCCTTGTCTAGGCTGCCACCCCATGAAGACATTCTGCTTCCCCTCCCTCACCACGACTATTGAGCTGAGGTTTGTGATCTCCACGACCTTGTCTGCGAGAGACAGCCCCCTTACCCCCAAGACTTCTACCCAGCACTACGCCTCTCTATCCACTCTCCTGGCCATGCCCCTCGCAGTCCCGACATCACGCAGAGAAATTACTCCTCTCCAGGCCAGGACTCTAGGTGTCCCGGGTAGAGCGAACCGGGCCGCCACCCTTGGAGGAGAGGAAGCAAAAGTCGCATTGCTCAGGAGACCGGGGCAGGCGGCGGCTCCCTCCCTCCTGCCCGAGCCCGGGGGGGCGCCAGTGTCCTTCAGCAGATGGCACGCCGTGGCGGCGGCTTTCCGCGGCCGTCTGGGGGACTCGCTGGGCTGCAGGCTGAGGGAAACCAGGCAGCGCCGCAGACCGGTCTCCACGGCGCAGTTCCCTAGCCGAGCTCCTGAAAGACACCTCCCCTACTTTCCTCCTTTCCCAGATCAAGTAATTGTTAAAGTTGGAACAGGCTGTCCGTTGGGGGAGTCTAGTCAAAATTTTACACCCTTCAAAAGAGGGAGAGTGCTCGCGTCCTGGGGCAGGACGCCCCGCGACCCCAGCGCCCCGGAGCAGCTCCGTCCATCTGCTTGCTCGCCTGGACCCCGAGTCTCCCGTTAAATGTGATCTGGCGGCCAGTTTGTTCCCGGCCGCGACAGGTCGGCAGGAAGGTGTGTGCACATACTCAACACGCTTCAGGGCGCCTGCCGGGTCCTCTAACACGGCTTTCGCCGTCAGCGCGTTTGTCCGGCGCCGCCCAGAGATGCGGCTAGAGCGGGGAGACTCTCGGCCCCAGGCGAGGACGCGCTCTGCCTCAACTTTTCGGCTTCTAGGGGAGGGGTCCTCAGTATTATGTCACCCGCGGTGGTCCTCGATCGCTAGTACTGGTCGAGGGGGATTCTGCCCTGCCACTGTCCCAGGCGCAACTTTTCGGAAGAGCGAGGGAAGCAGGAGGTGAGGCCTCTCCCTGTAGGACCGAGACTTGGCCTCTGGGCTTCCCATCCGCCCCCAGGGGGTTCTCTCCCACCGCCTCTCCGAGATAGCTTGGGGGGTGGTGCGTTGTGGGCAGTAGTGCCAGGACAGGTCACTCCAATGAAGATGAAGGAAAAGGGTCACTTGTTCAAAAATAACGAGGCGCTTAGTCCCCTACCCCTCGGGCCCAGCTCCGAATCCCGACCCGGTCGGCGGCGGGAAGAGGAAGAAGATTGGGGCAGCACAACGACAAGACTTGGGCCGCCGTCTCGGGGTGACCCTCCGGGCTTCGGCCTGCAGTCACGATTCCTTGGTCTCCACTAAAGGCCGGACATTGAGCTACTGGGCATGAGATGCCCGGAGGCTGGAACGGCTGGCGGTGGCAAAGTCCAGAGTCGTGGGCCCTGCTACCCCGACCCCCGTGGCCACTGTGACTCCTCTAAGGAGTCCCCGCTTCTTAATCCTAATAGAAAAAAGCGCCCAAGGGGTTCAGAAGCCTGGACCGGGACATGGACCCTTGACCCTCCGAGATGTTGCGTGGGCGCGTTGGTAACTTCGTGTCTTTCTCTCCTTCCCCGTGTCTGGTGTCCCCCGTGTCTCTTCGTGCGCAGCGGAGTAGCCCTGTCCCGGGCCCACTTTGAGAAGCAGCCTCCTTCCAACTTGAGGAAATCCAACTTCTTTCACTTCGTCCTGGCGCTCTACGACAGGCAGGGGCAGCCAGTGGAGATAGAGCGCACCGCCTTCGTAGACTTTGTGGAGAACGACAAAGTAAGCGGAGGCCCCCCTCTTCCCCTCGCGGCCTAATAACTACCTCCTTGCAAAGCACTAAAGATCCCATCTGTCACTCCCGACACTTTTCCGCTCACATCAGCAGGGATGATAAATCGAGGCTTCTCACCCCTAGCCCTTAAATCAGTCGATTTCCCCGCAGCTTCTCCCGCCGGCAACTCTCCGCCCGCACCTCCCGCTGCAGCGGTGCTTGTGGCTCTGCGCACCCGGCTTCTGGATCATTAGCAGAGCCTGGGCACGGACTGACGGCGGAGCAAAGTCCTTCCAACTAGAGCATAGTTTAAACGTATACTCAAAGCCGCCACTGCCCTTCTCCGGGTTATTTATTATTATTATTATTTTGCACCTGCCAGCGCGGCAGGGTGGGTTACATAGGTACAAGGTTGAAACCCATAGCCCAGCCTTGCCCCTCCACCCCCAGCCTTCTCTTCCACTCTGGTTCCCAAGGCAGTGCCTGCCCCTGCCCAGGCCCCGGTATGGGCGCTGGATTTTATCTCAAACGAAGGTGATGTGGGAGGAAAGGAAAGTCTCTTGCTCTCTGGGCCTCCGTCTCTTCAGCTGCACCGTTCAAGCTTTGGAGCCGGCTCTTCCCAAGGTTCTTCTTGAACCCGGACCTGGGTCCCTGAGGTAGTGGCTCCAAGGCTGCGGTCCTGGTGGGACAGGGCCAAATGCTGCTCTTCCAAGTGACAGGTCCCTTCACCTTTCTGCAGGACAGGCAGAACCCGACAGGTTGGGTGGGGCCTGTTTAAAGGCAGCCTGGACATAGTGTCCGGTGGCCCCAGCTCCGGAGTCGCGCTTCTGAGGGCATTTTGAAGGGGGAGGGACAGACGGTTAGAGAGGGTCAAGTGGCCGCCAGCCTTGGAAAGTTTTGGAGCTTGGACAGCGGCAGATGCTCCTGCCCTTTGACCCGGACCTGGGCAGGGGGCTGTTCAAAGCTGCCCGGTGACTGGGAGAAAGGCAGTGGGAAGTGGGTTAGGGAAGCCCCCTCTCTCTTCTCTTCGGGGTCTGGAAAGCAAGGGACTCTGTCTTTTCAGGAACAAGGCAACGAGAAGACCAACAATGGCACCCACTACAAGTTACAGCTCCTCTACAGCAACGGTGAGTGCCCTGAGTGCCCGCGGCGCCCGCTTGTTCCTCTTTTCAAGGAAGGCAGTTGACCTTGTCGCGGTCACCGGCAGGCGGGCTCCAGGCCTGGGGAGAGCAGGGCTGCGGGAGGCTCGCTCAGGGCCGGGGGCGGGGGCGGGCGGGTGGTGTTTGCCCCCAGGACGGCTCCGCCTGCGCTTGGGCCCGGGCCCCACGGCGGGACAGGTTTGGGATGCCCGGGCGGGGCTCCGCGGCCCTCACCTCGCGCCCTCCTGCCTCCCCGGCAGGTGTCCGCACGGAGCAGGACCTGTACGTAAGGCTCATCGACTCGGTCACCAAGCAGGTGAGCCCGGCTGTCCCCTCCTCTCGCGGGGGTGGGGGGTGGGGCCCTCCGTCCTGCCCCCTCCCCCCTCTGGCCTGTCTCTGACCTCCCCCTACCCTCCGCGATTTCCTGGGTCAGTCTTCACAGCCCCTCCACAGAAACCCACACTTTGTCTGCTCTGGAAAAATAAATGTTCCCTCTCACTCCCCAATTGTCCTGTCTTTCTGGCTGGGGAGACTCTGGAGATGGGAGTAGGTAAGCAAAGGGATGAAGAGGGGAAACAATTATTGGGAGATTCAGTCCCCCCCCAAATATTCCCTTTTGCAAGAAATATGTCCTCACCAGGGCAAACTTTTCTCTTACTATTTCGCTCGAGTTAACCAGGCCACAGCTCAGGTTCTGTGCTGCCAGCGGGCGCTCCCGAGGAAGTAGCGGGCAGAGAGAGGAAACCTGATTTTGTGCTCGCTCTTAAGTCCCCTTTTCTTTGTCCCTCCACTCCCTCGTATCTCCCCACCCTGCCCCCGCCTCCTTCGCAGCCCATAGCTTACGAGGGACAAAATAAGAATCCGGAAATGTGCCGAGTTCTCCTGACACACGAAGTGATGTGCAGGTAAGAGCCGTGTTTTCCTGCAGGCTTTGCCGGAGCGCGGGGCAGGTGAGCTGCGCCCGGCGCGCTGGCTCGCGTGCGTCTCGGGCGCTGACCTTCGCGAGCGCTGGCGCGCGGAGCGGGCGGCCTCGCTCGGGCTTGCCTCCTTAAAAGACAGATTCTAAGAGCAAATGGGTTGGGAGTCGAACAGGAAACCCAGAACCACTCAGGATTCCACCCCCAGGCGTCTCAGGAGTTTCCTGTGCTCCGTGGAAGGTCCGCTGTCCAGCGGTCGGCGGCAGCGCGGGGAGGGGCTGGGCAGCCGCGGGTCAAGTTTGGGATCGGGGGCTTTCCCTGAGTCGGTCGCGGTCCTAGGCCCGCCGGTCCGACCCGCTAGGGGTAGATGCACAGGAGGGGCCACTTGTGGAGTTACCGAGTCAAGGTCCTGGAACGACTGGCAGTCTGGGCGGGCGACTACCGCAGGGGATGGAACGGCCCGCTTTGGGGGCGCTACCCTTTGCCCCCCAGCTGAGGCACCTGTCTGTGCCGCAGAAGCGTTTTCTTCCTCCAGGGAAGTTGCTTTTCCTAGATTTCCCGAGCCACGGGAGTTTCTTAGGTCAGGAGGAACTACCGGCTAGAAAGACCAGTCGGGTTCACCACCTGTGGATGGGAGGAAGTGGGGGAGAGGACCCCAACCGGGGAGGTACGAGGTCTGGAGCAACAGCTGGATTCTGAGGGCCAAGTTGTGAAAGGTGCAGTCTAAGTCGAATTCCTACACCTTTTCCCATCTTCTCTTCTGAGACCAATCCATTTCGAGTCCTTTCTTCTGCTGGAGCAGAAGAAAATTTAAAAAAAAAATTAACCCGTACATTTACTCATTCTTTCAATAAATGTTTATTGAGTGTCTGATATGTGCTGGTTATGGGGGAATCCCACAGCAAAGGAGAAAAGCTATAGAAAGGAAACTCTGGGAAGAGGTGGTTATTTTATTATAAAAATTTAAATGCTATTCCATGCACATTTTTCTTCCTCCAAAATCTCTGATTGGAGAGAAAGCCTCAATTCTTCCTAACTCCACTGTTGCTTCAGTGAATGTCTTCCAACTCCAGACTTTGGGTAATTGCAGGCAGTCTGATTTAGTTTGGACTGTTTTATGGGCAGCTCCCGGCAGCCCCGTCTCCCTCCTCATGGAGTCAGGAAGAAACCATAACAATCAGACATGTTTGTTTTGGTTTTGACCAAGTATTAGAAAAACAAACTTTGCCAACTGCAAAGTTCAACTCTGCCAGTGGCCTCAGCTGAGGGGACTCGAGGCTTCCTCTCCTGAGTGCTGGGTGAGGTGTGGGACAATGGGGTAAGCAAATGGCTACTCCGTTATCCCAGGGCCCCTTGATAGGTACATTCAGAAAGAAAATACAATTCCAAGATGAACTTGCATGTAGTACCTAGGTTAAATAGAACACTTTTATTTGGTAGGCTAAGTGAAAGGCAGGTGTTTTTTTTTTTTTAAATTCTTCTTTCTACTTTTAAATGTCTTTGTTTGGAGAGATTATCTTCTTAAAAGAAAAGAAAACAAAACCTAAATCTGGCCCATTGTCTGACGAATTATACCTATCACTTTAAATAATACTTGCATGCCCTATCCAGCTGTAGTTAAGGCTGACATTTTTATTTTTTAAGCCCAATCAAATCCTCCTCATTTTATGCTGTTTAAGTAGCAGCATCAATTTTTAAAGCCTCTAGTTTAGTCTGCATTAGTAATACAATATAAAAATTTAATGTACTGTAACTTTTCTGCATTTGAGACGTGGGAAGACGCTCTGCTATTTTCTTCCCAAACTAGAATTTAAAACAAATATTAACTGTGGGTAAATAAATGATCCATGGGATGGGTACTGTGTCTGTAGTGTGTGTGTGTGTGTGTGTGTGTGTGTTTTGGGGGATGAGCTGGGGTGATGGCAAGCATTGGATGCATCTAAAAGGGAAGTTCCCATTCAATCTGTCAGTCAGAGCTGGTTGACTTTTTTCAGGGAAAAAAGTTCCTTCTCTCACATTTTAAGAGTCAGTTATCACAGTCAGTGATTAAGGGATGAATCAGATGCTCTGTTTCTCAGTGGGTACTGCACACACTTAGTTTCATTTGCAAGGTGTTCTTGGGCATACCTGGGAATTTTCCTGAATGGTTTTGTGTTCTGTAATCTTTAGTAAAAAAAAAAAAAAAGCTCATAAACTGGTGTTTAGCTTTTAGGCGGCAACAAAATAAATCTCTTTTAGGTATAACTTTTCTCTCCCTTCCCCAGTGATCTCCTCTCCCCTCTTCCCTGCTTTAGTTCATTTTGCCATTTATTAGCAAGGAGAAGTCTAGTTGTTATGTCGCTGCCAGCCACCCCTGTGCCCTCAATGCTCAGAGGGTTAAAAGATATTATAATTTGAACAGAAGTCGTCTCAAGGCCTACAGCTGGCTAATAACAGAGTTGTATTGAGCGCGAGCAAACCCCACAGCTGTGACTTTTCGCCACAAGGCGCAGGCTAGACGGGGCCCTAATCAGATGGGCCAGCCGGGCAGTGAGGCCAGTGTCTTTATCGGCCAGATGGTGTGAATTTAGACACTTTTGTTATGCAATCGCAGGGAGGAGTTGGGGAGAAGAAAACAAAACAAAAGCCACCATGCTGTGCGCTTATTTGAGTTTGAAATTAGAGACAGATTTTTGAAAGTTGAGGGTTGAATTTTAAAAACGATTTTGGAGGGGAAAGGGCACACTGGCTGGTCTCGAGCAGGAGTTTGGCTGACTGGACACCCTGTGTCCAGGGCTGGGGCTTTTTTCCTTTGCATATCCCCCATCTTGATCCCTTTCTGAAAAGTGCAGGTAAGATTCAGGATTGGGAGAAAATTTCTCATATTTCCCACCTCCCATCCCCAACTGGCTTGCTTTTTTCTCTTTCCCTCTCCAAAGACCACCACGAGGAGACAGGGAGGGTGGAAGAGGCCTGTAAGCAAACCGAGAGTATTTCAGGTAAAAGGCTCTCCAAATAAGGACCAGAATAAAATATGTCAAACCAAGCCAAACGAGGAGCAGAGGAAGAGCTTTCATTTTCATTCATTAGGAAAAAAAGAGTACTTCTGAGCCTCCCCGTGGTAGTTAGGGACACAACCTTAACCTAGTGCCAAATTCGTTTGCCTCTTCTCTTTGTTTGTTTCCCATCTTTTCCTATTTTTTCGTCTTGTTCAGTTTTTAAAAATACTTTCAGACTTGGAGAATGGCTTGATAGAAAATAACCCTAAAAAGCCTTTTCATGAAAGTAGCTGAACCTGAAGTTGGTCACTCAGGCTTTGTCTCTATAGCAAAGGAAGGGAGATTTGAGCTTATTAACTGAGTAATTCAGGGACCCGGTTCTTCATGTCAACTCCCCACATCCTGATCCCAGAGCGATTGTTTGGGGAGTGTGGGTTCATGAATGTCTTCTACTCTCCATTTCCCTTTGCTTATGTTACTATTGCTGGCTTGAGGACGGAATGTCATTTAAGAAATGAAATAAAGAATAACTAGGACATCTTGATGAGACTTTTCTTTTTAAAATAGAAAGAAAGAAAGAAAAAAAGAATTAGCTTTGGCTAACCAAGAGAAATTTTACGAAGAGCTCAGATGGGGTGAATACAGTCCACTCCTATAATTTTTATTCCTTCACTATTATAGTCCGACAGCCAAAGATGTCTGCTACATCTTTTCTGGGTGTTAAAGTTAGATATTATACTTAAATATGTTACTGTTGGAAAATGGAAGATTGGGTCCTAAAGTTTCTCTGCATTTTTCTTGGAGTATCATTTCCTTCCCTGAGTTGATTCCCCACATTGTATTACACTGGCACCAGGCTTACATTTTTATCTGTTTTTCTTTTCCTCCAGAGAAAGTCCCCATGGAAAGCAGCTGAATTCAGCTGAGCAATTTTGCAAACTTACTCGGCCTCCTTAGAATCATTCCTTCTCAAGCTAAATAGATTGCCACATCCTGAGAGTGTTCTCTTGTAATTAAATTGTACTTAGAATCACACACAGATTTGGGTTAGGTTGACATGCTGGTGATGTCAAAGAGGAGTCTAGTTAGAAGGTCTTCAGATAACTAGCATGTATAGGGCTTTTTGAAATTGTCTTGCTAAGAAAAAAGGTTTGCCTGAGTTGCAAAGGTATTATTCTGCTGACTTAAGCAATAGAAACAGGAGAGCGGGGAGACAGGGATGGTGGCAGCAGGAGCAACGGGTGGGGTAGGGAGTTGGGAAGAGAGACAAAGGTTCTGGGAGAGCAGCCGGTCAGAATTTTTATTGGTGTTAATCTTGAGATGGAAATTTTAAAAGTTAAGACCTAATATAATTTCAAAGGCAAACTATTATTTCCGCGTCCCAGTGGCGAACTCTGGTATTTAAAAAACTTGAGACAATTTTTCTTTTACTTCTTACTAATTTGATTAAATGTCTTACAACCTCATTGTGCCCATTGGCTGAAAGGTTTTTTAAGCATCTCTCAAGGATTTTTAACTTTTTGAGAATGGTAGAATCGTTCACTGAATAATCCACACATCCCTGCATGAGAGAGATGGACTTAAAATTTGTAAAAAATATCTGTCTGTTTGTTGGTAATTCTGTAGAATATCAGAGAGGGCAAGTGCACTGTGCAGAACCAGAAAGCAAATCTAAGACTGGGATGGTATTAGGCCTTTGGGTCCCTGCTGCCACAGTGACTTTGTCTTTTCCCTAATCTGTCACCACTTTCGAATCGAAGGATGCTCAGGGAATCTCATAGCATGTGCCCTTCTCAAACCTAAAAGAGACTCTGGAGATCATCTAGTCCAACACTTTAATTTTATAGATAAGCAAGGCAAATCCCAGCGGGGCGAAAGAGATTTGACTAAATCCATGCAACTGGTTAGTGACAAAGTTGGGTTAGACGCCAGAGCCCCGATTCCCACTTTACCGGTCCTTCTATCGTGCTGCATCGATCTTAAACTATACAGAAACTATCACGGGAAGGGTAACACATAAATTTGGTTATCGCTAACATTTATGACACATATTCTCCAACTGGTGTGGATGATAATGCTTTTCTTATAAGCCATGTCAAGGCTACATCCTTCACCAGCTCCTATTCATGGTGGACCACATGCTTGGATGAGCCGAGAGGTATTTAGAAGTCTTGTGGTCCTGACAAGCAGCAGACAGGCAGCACAGGGATGTGATTTTCCAGTGCTTCCAGCCACCCAGCCTCCCTTGCCCTTTTCATATTTGTTCTCTTTAGGTCCTACGGAGTCCTTCCCATCTGTTGTATTTGCTCTAGGGCCCCTTCTTTCTCTCTTCCTCTCAGATGATTCCGTAAGCATTTTGCGGGTATCTACCTGAAACCCAGCACTTTGCCAGTGGAAGTCTTGGGACGCAGAGTTTGCAGGATGGGGCTTCCGTGCCGAGTCCCATTTCTGTTCTGGACTTGTTGAAAATTATTGGAGATATCACTTTACAGCTCCCTGCCTCATTTTTTCCCCTATTTGACAAGGCACACCATAGTTCCTGTCTTCTTTCTTCATCTTTAGAAAATAATGGAAATGAATGAATGAATAAATGGTTACAAAGTACACTGAGTTCTCTGAAGAAAGATGTTATATAACTAAGGTTTATAGTAATCCAGGCAGCTACTTGGGGCCTTTTGCATACATTTTCCTCTCCCCTCTTCCTTCAAGTATTTGTTAAGACACAAAGATCTAAAAATATATGATAATAAATACAATAATAAAATCATTCATCACGGAGCTGGAGGTGATGTTCTGGATCTTAAAATCCAATTGTCCATCATTCAAATTATAAATATAGCTCTCAGAAAAGTTGTGATTTGCTGAGAATGACCCAGTTTATAAGTCACAGAGGGAGAATTTGAATGAAGAGTCTGGGTTTCAAGTTTAGCGTTGCTGTTGAACATGGCCGTACACTCACGCTCGAGTTTAGCGTTGCTGTTGAACATGGCCGTACACTCACGCTCGAGTTTAGCGTTGCTGTTGAACATGGCCGTACACTCACGCTCGAGTTTAGCGTTGCTGTTGAACATGGCCGTACACTCACGCTCGAGTTTAGCGTTGCTGTTGAACATGGCCGTACACTCACGCTCGAGTTTAGCGTTGCTGTTGAACATGGCCGTACACTCACGCTCGAGTTTAGCGTTGCTGTTGAACATGGCCGTACACTCACGCTCGAGTTTAGCGTTGCTGTTGAACATGGCCGTACACTCACGCTCGAGTTTAGCGTTGCTGTTGAACATGGCCGTACACTCACGCTCGAGTTTAGCGTTGCTGTTGAACATGGCCATACACTCACGCTCAAGTTTAGCGTTGCTGTTGAACATGGCCATACACTCATGCTCGAGCAACTGATAGTTGAGCAGTTCCCTAGGACGTACCCGTTTTCGTGAATGTTCTTACATTGTGTGCTCATTGTGTTTTCTTGATTTTAACGCATTTCTCTTACTCTTTTGGCCCCTCCCCAATCTACAGTCGATGTTGCGAAAAGAAAAGTTGTGGCAACCGAAATGAGACTCCTTCAGACCCTGTCATCATCGACAGGTAGGGGGAAAAAGTGATTTTAAAAAAAAACTGTTTCTGGTTTCTTTCCTTTAGAATCTCAACTCTGAGTGTGGATCACTGGGCTTTGCCGTAAGGTTGGTTTCATTTTATCTTCAAGGCTTGGAGCTGGTCCAACATGTGTTTTCTTGTTTTGGTTGGCCTTTCTTGGAAGAAGTCAGAACCTTCCTTTTTGAACATATGTCTCTAAATCTATGATGGGATTATTTTCCAGGTGCACTGACTTCAGCCTAATAAGGCGTGTGTGGATGGTAAAAGATGGTAAAGGATGACATCTCTCCCATCTGGCAGGATAGGGTCTCAATCAGTTTCCTAGAAGAGGCAGTATATCCCAAGTTACGCAGTAACTTTCTTATCATTCTCCGTGATTGTGCTGTTGGGCTTGAAGACTGTCAAATTAGATTATGGTTTAGAGGATGATGACAAGCTCTCTGTTGCACTGAGGGAGATTCCTTTCTACCATAGAGGGTTGCATTCTGGGTTCTATGTTTTGTTCAGAGTGGGAAAGATTCTTTGGGACAAGATGCTAATTCATTGAAATGTGATTTCGGCATCCTCAGCTGTATGTTTTTGTGATTGGAAACAGAACTTACAAACCAATGAAGGAATACCAATTTAACTTCCAGCAATCATGTAATTTTTGAGAAATCCCATATTCCCACCCCTAATTTTTTTCTCTTTCGTTAAAAAACGGAATAATTCCCTCTTGCTTCTTTCTCTGGGTTTTTGTGTTTCTAGACAGGTCCTGAAATGGATTGGAGAGACCACAGTCTCCAAAGTTGTTATTCCAATATTCCAATGAATTCTCAGTTGGGAGAATGGAACCTCTGGCATTCTTCCCAGAAAGCCAGCTTGCTTTCTTCGTGGAAAGTATAGCATAACCCTAGGAATGAAGAGGCTGGAATTCTGATCCTGTCCTAGCTTCTGACCTTGGACAAAGCACTCAACATCTCTGTTCAATAGTATCGTGAAGGGTATACCTGGAGGGTATGGCCTGTTGCTGTAGGTTTCAGAAGGTAGCTAAAATATCCATGGCAGTTTTGCAGTATTCTCGGAGATCCTTGGAGGATGATGATAGACAAATAGAGAATGTTTGCTGGATGTATATGCTGCCGGTCTTAGGGGGTTCAGGTGACATCAATTTAGGGAGCTCTGGAATTTTTTTAGTTTTTCTGAAAGCACACAGAAGCTTAAAATTAATGAGTTGTAAGAACTCTTGGGGGCCAGCTGTCTTTCTCATTTGATTGGCGAAAAGACTGAACTCGGGAACGGTGACACGACTTGCCCGCCGTTGCACAGCTGGTTGGAGCAGAGCTGGCCCTAGAACACAGCTGTCCTTACTTCTGGCCTGTGATCCTCTCACTGCCACAAACTTTTCCTCCCAGCACTCTCTGTCCCAATTTATGTGATCACACTTGACATGATTTCCCAACTTCCTAGGATGCACTTGGATCCTCTGGGGAATATGGAGCCCATGAGGGCAGCCTCGACACGGATGCCGTCCTTTCCAGCGTGTCCACTGAGCTCACTAATCTTCATCTAGTCTTTTTTTTTTTTTAACTAATTTTAGCTCCTCTTTCAAGAGGGTACTCTAACCTCGTGGTTGTTACATCTTTTCTTGTAATAAACAACCCATAAACCAGCTTTAGAAATGTTTACAAACCCGTAAATGCTAACCTGCACCTTACATCTCATAAGCACACATCCTAAAGGCTCTGCACCTAGTAGCAGTTCTTTCTCTCAGAAACTATGTAGAACCTGAACTCGGGGAGAGAGCTGAACATGCTATACCTAATACACATGTTAATGTACGTAGGTTTTTGGCATCTATGGAGAGGAAAGATTTTCAGGTTGTGTGCCTTCATTGTTTGTGCTAGAATGCTTTAAATTCTTCTGGGAAGGTGGAAATTGTATTTTAGCTGCGTCTTAAGGAGCTTTATGTGACTGTGGCATTTATTTTTACTAGCCTGTGCACAATAAAACAGCCCAGCGATGTCTCTGCATCACTTGAAATATGTGTTACTTCCGAAATGTTGTGCATCTACACATGGAAACATACATACCAAAGGGTGCTATAAATTGACCCGGATCAGATTTTTAGAGAACTCATCTTATTATAAACAGATGCGTTGGTTCGGCTTCCTCGTTGTAGGGATTTTGTTTGAAGACACTGCTTGTTTCTTCACCGGAATCTTGCTTCTTGCTCCTGTCTTTTGGGCATTCCTTTGCCTTCTTCCCTTCATTTGTGGAAGGGAAAGGGGATTGAAGGCAGGGTTCCATTTGCCGGAGGTGGGATGGGTGTCTTGTGTCATCCAGGGCTTGAGCGGTGTCTCTGGTCCCTGGGTTCAACACCTGCCGGCTTAGAGATGTTGAGATGACCCATGAGCACCAAACGGGTGCTAAGTAGTCTATTTTGGATTTCCTCTGAGTAAATATGTAACTCTCTTCTTTGCCCTTGTTCCTATAACGCCAACTAATTATCTCCTCCCCCTACTCGCTCCATCTAACCAGATGCAGTTAATTTACACTGTCTCTCTTTGAGTTTTCTCACGCAATAGGCATGTTCCACTCTGGCTCCAGGGAAGCCTGTTTATTCCCTTGGAATTGTGTATGTCCGGGGGAGGGGAAGGGGCGGATCAAAAGTGGTTCCCAAATATTCACCGCCAGGGATCCCTCTTATTTTTTCCTTTGGTGAGCCAGGTTCTGCAAGATTTTGCCTGCCAAGCTGCAATTAACAAGTAATAATCCAGCTGTAATTTCATTTTTATTAACTGAAGACGTACAATAGAATGGGAAGGAAAAAATCTCATTCCAGAAATGCCCTTGATCTCAGGACTTCCCTGGCGGTCAGGATGGTTAAGGCTCTGCGCTTCCACTGCAGGGGGCAGGGGTTCGATCCCTGGTCGGGGAACTGAACTAAGATCCCGCACGCCACACGCCGCAGCCAAAAAAGAGAGAAATCATTGAAAATTAAAAAAAAGAAATGCCCTTGACCTCATCAATGACCAGTCAGAGTTTCTGATCTGGGCCAGAACCACCAGTGTTACCACACTAACTTGATAGGCTGCCAGCTCAAACACGAAACAACTTGACTTTTCATTTAGCCCACGTGGCCATGTCTTGGGCAGACATTCCATTGCCAATAGGCTGTTTGAAATATGAAAAATAGCTTTCACAACCTCGTGGACCCTTAATTGAAAATCACTGGATTGTACAATAGGGCGTCCCATCAGAGACTGAGTTCTCCGTTTCCTAAGACTTAGCCCCGGACTGGGAATATTTTTTCCCCGTCTAAATGACTCCCTGCCTTAATCTCTCTAGAAACATAAATTTAATTTTTATTTTCAATTGTCTTTTCGGCATGCTTTTGTGAATTCTTGGGCAGCCACACCCCTCTCCAAAAAGCCAGGCCAACACACAGCCCAGCAGGACTTGCTGCTGAACCAGGGGCCTCCAGCAGAGCCTTCCTTCTGTGTAGAAATGCGCGCCCAGGGCGGCAGTAGGGTTTATTCATTTTGAGTGTAAAAATTCAAAGTTCCTACCTGAAGAAAACTCAACAAAACAGAACAGAACAAAACCAACAATGAAAACATAATCCATACCGAGGTCTTCAGCCTACACCTTGTCCATAAAGACCTCTGTGTGGTAAATAAAAATAAAAGGGCTCAAACGGATTTACGTTTGTGGTTTCAGAAGGAAGCACTAATTCAGCCTTGTTTTTCATGGGCTGTGCTTTCTTTAGACTCTCTTTTCTCTCTGAAACTTCTTCTGAACAGCTACTGCACCTCTGGGCTCAGGAGACTGGTGGTCCGTGGGAAGAGGATTTTAGGGACAATCTCACAGACTTGGGAGAAGGAAAATGAGTCTTCACCGTTCCTGTTCTTGCAGCCCCATGAAAAGTCAGATGGGAGGAGGGGACAAGAGTTCTTTCTGAATCTTTGTAGGCTGTCCCTGCCCATGTGCACACGAGTATGATATTTTCTGTCAAAGGGCAGCTCCAACCTGTTTCTCACATGCAAAATATCCCAGACTTTTGTCTTCGGATCCTGGACTCCTATATTTATGAGCTCAGCTTCCAGAAGGACTGTTTTAAGTTTCTGTAATTTTTATTTTATTTTTCAAGAAGCCAAACAAGCATCAGAATGATCTTCATTCAGAAGGTTTACACAGAAATACCTGGTATTTATTTGCCCATGTGGCGTTTTCCTGATATTATCTCCCTTTTAAAAACAAATTTTTTTTCAATTGTGGTAATATATATATAACATAAATTGACTATCTTAAACATTTTTAAGCGTACAGTTTAGAGGTATTAAGCACATTCACCTTGCTGTGCAACCATCACCAGCATCCGTTTACAGAACTCTTTTCATCCTCCCATATGGAAGCTCTCTCCCCATCTCCCCCTCCCCCCAGTTCCTGGCAACCACCATGCTATTGATACTTTGTCTATGAATTTGACTCCTGTAGGTACCTCATATGATACTGTATTTGTCCTTCTTTGGTTTATTTCACAGCATGATATCCTTAAGTTTCCTTAATGTTGCAATATGTGTCGAGATTTCCTTCATTTTTAAGGCAGAATAATATTCCATTGTCTGGTTGTACTACATTTTGTTCTATTTGTCCGTCAATGGACACGTGGGTTGCTTCAACCTTTTGGCTACTGTGAAAAATATTGTTATGAATATGGATGTACAAATATCTCTGCGAGTCTCTGTTTTTCATTCTTTTGGGTACACACCCAGAAGTGGAACTGCTGGATCACATGGTAGTTCAGAGAACCATCATGCCATGTCCATAGCAGTTACGCCATTCTACACTCCCACCAGCAGTGCGCAAAGGTTCCATTTTCGCCACATCCCAAATTACTTGTTATTTTCTTGCTTAGTTTAGCGGGTTTTTTTTTTTTTTATAGTTGCCATCCTAATGAGTATGAGTTTTTTCTTTTTTTAGTGAAGCTTTCTCCTGCTACCATCTTGGAAGGCATCCTCACCTGCTCCTTTCCCCCCACTCTGGTCCAGGCTTCTCGTTTGCCCTCCCCCTGCCATCTGGCACATCCTCTTCCTGCTTCTCTCTGCCTCACCAGCTACCTTGTTCTACCAGAGAAGTGTTTGGTTCCTCTTTCGTCTGGACCACACTTCCTATTCCTCTCTCCGTGTATCGCTTAACTCCAGAAAGTGTTATTGGTGGAATGGGAGCTTTCAGAGAATAACTGTGGGTAGTGAAGCCCTTATGGACCTTCCGTGCATGCTAGAGGGTGTGACATTAATCCTGAACACCGGAGTTTTTCTTTTGCTTAATTTATCAGATGAACTCCGTATTGATCTCTTCTTGATTTGTGGTGTAGATTCTGCTTTTAACCCCACTGTCCCTTTCAGCATAGAAGCAGTATTTGGATAGTAGTGAACTGTAGGTCAGATTTATGTCCACAAAGCCCAGTGGATTCTTACCATCCTAGGCCACTCAGGCTGGTTTTTGGTCTGTGACCACTCCCTCCCTCTCCCTAGAAATGGACAAATCAGATATATCAGTAGTGACTCCTCCTGAACGAAGAATTCTGTCTCTGAGAAGGATGGATAAGAACAGTACTCAACATTTACCTAACATTTAACTGGCGCTTATGGTGTGCTGGGCACAGTGCTAAGCAATTTGTGCTCACTAACTAATCTTCAACAGTTGAGAAAAGTCTTAATTTTACAGAGGAAGAAATGAGTCTTAAGGAGGTAGTTCACAAAGCCAGCTTCCGTGGTGAAATTGGAGTGTCGTCAGCGGGTGGAAGTTATGGAGAAAAAGGGTTTGGTGTAATAGAAGGAGAAGCTTCCCAGAATTTAGAGCTGTTGAGGAACAGGAAAACCTGGTGAGCATGGTTTGAAGACCTCCTGATGGGAACAATAGAGAGAGGATCGGTTCTCTGGGAAGTGGTGGGCATCGCTGGCCTCTGAAGTATCATTTAACTCTGAGATTGTGCAAGTCACGTGCAACGGTGTGACAGGTTTGACGGAATATCGGTCCCCAGAGAGACAACATCATGTAGCGGGTATCAGGACACCTGCTTCTGACCCCAGATCATTCACTAACTAGCTGTCTAATGTCATGGAGGTCATGAGCCGCCTCTCTGAGCCTCAGTTTCCCTATCTGTAAAATGAAGTGCTTTGGATTAATGGGTGAGCTTTACATTACCTTCCAGCTCTAAATTCTCTGCTTGTAGCAGAGGCCCAGGTTTGGGTGTCAGGCATGCCAATTCATCATCCTTGCTCACCAATAATTTACAGGAGCTATTCACATGTGCCTTCTCTGCACAGACTACTGGGCATAGGGGAGCCCAGTGCTGGGAAGAGTCTACAAAATCCTGGCCTTGGGCTTTTTTTTTTTTTTTTTTTTTTTAGTGAAAATTCCATTCTCTCGGAGAGGTTTAGATGTTCTCACTAAAAAACTCAGATTATTTAACCAAAGTGAAAACATCATTCTTTCATGTTCTCCTTCCTTCGTTTTCTAGTAAAACCTTTGCTTGCTTCTTGGCCATGTGGGGGGAGATACAGGTAAGAGAAGGGACTCTTCTAATTTCTGGTGCAGAAGAATGTCCCTTTGGGTTGAGACTCTTCATTGGATGACAACCTGAGGCAAGTGGGAAACAAGAAACAAAATTCCCTTTGAGAAAATCATTCTCCTCCTCCTAATTAAAGAACTGAAAAGTTGTGATCTTCATTTCTGTAATTGGTTTAATTTTTAAGAATTATACTGTCTCCACTAGACTGACCAATCTTCCTAGACTTCAGAACTTTAGCATTTGACACAAGCTAGCCTAGTTGTCTATACATCGATTCACTCCGTCATTCATTCATTGAGTAATTTTTTCTGTTGTTCAGTTATTAAGCTAATATTCGTGAATCCCTGGCACTGAGAGGCCATCAGGGAATACCACAGGCATGGTTCTGCGCTCATGGAGCTGACAGTTTAAATAATCACACAGAGAAAAATACATTTGCAAACTGTGAAAGTGCTTTGAAGACTAGGTGAGTGAATGGTAGACAGGTTTCAACTTTCTAGTCCCATCATTTCTTTCTCTAAGAATCGACATGGAATCAAAATGTTTGTCCCATCAAACAGACCTCGAATATGCCCCCCGTCTCCCTCTGCACACATCAGTCCAGCCTGGAATCCCCACCGCCAACTCTCTGCCAATATAAATCTGATCCCCTTTTCAAGACCTTGTTTAGATTCTACCATTTGAAAGAAATCAATTCTGGTAGCCAAAGTCTTTTCATTGACACTGTCACATATACTCGCTCTCGTTAGGATGTATGTGTATTGTTATCTTTTTCCCTATGTGAGCTTGCCTTACATTTCCAACTATATTGTAATTCTTGGATGTCAGACAACATACGTCACTTAAGTCTCGACTCTAATATCATTAGCTCTGTGATGGTGTTAATAGTACTACCTCTTCCATTGAGTTGTTGGGTTAAATCATTAACGTGTGTATGGTGCCCATACAGTGCATGACAGAATAGATGCTTTTTAAAAAGTCATAGCAATTATTCGCCTGTGTCTCTCAGTGTCTAACCAGTGGCTTGGATACCACAGACACTCAGTAAATATTAGTTGGCAGATTAATCTCTGACTGCCAAGCATCAGAGAGTTTGGATGACGGAGTCTTTTGCCAGTTTATACAGGACCTTTCTTGTAAGTACCTGTATTTGACAACTGCCTAGCAATCTTACCCCCCAGGGGCAGAGTGGTACAAAACAATGCCAAGAAGAGAGAGCTAGGGTTGTAAGGCAGAATGAATCATTCAGGAAATATTTATCTAGGGCCTGTCGTGTCATGGACGTTGCAAGGTGCTCTTAGGGATAATAAGATTGAGTAGACACAAAGCTTTCCCATCAGAAGCTTACAGTTCAAATGGAAAAAACAAAAGATGTGCAGAAATAACTGTGATGGAATGTAGAATGTGAAAAGTGCCACGAAAGATGTAGAGATAAAAACTCTGGAAGAACTGAAAGTGGGAAGATGAATTTCACCTAGACAGCGGTGTATGTGGTGAGAGCTGTAACGTGGACGTAGGCAGGTGAGGTCAAAGGGCATTCTAGGAGAAGGAAAGCATGCAGGAAAAGGCATGTGGAAGGGAAAGAATTCCTTAAATCTGCTCGTTATTTTAGAGGTGCACGTATATGTGTAAAGGGGGACTGTAGGAGAGGTTGGAAAGATTCTTTGGGCCCAGATTTCCAAAGACTTTATATGCCTTTACAAAAGTGTGTTGACATTGTTGTGTTGGCAGTGGGAAGATATCAAAGGATTCTGAGTAGTGCAATTAGAAAATGGAGAACGAATGTAGGGTAACCTATTCGGAAGACGTTACGATAGTTCACAAATGCGTCTCTTTTCGTGGCTCTTTGGGAATATATGGGTTTACCTGCCAAAGCTTGGGCATTATTTCCATCACCCTATACCATCAGGGATTGGGAAGACGGGCACAGGCTTCAAATTTTGTGAAATAAAATGTTTCAGTTTCTGATTTTGTTTTCTTTCAACTTCTTCTGGACATGTGTGCCTTCTTCCACCAACAGCAGCTGGGAATCAGTTTTTTCCTTGCCAGATACCAGTCACGGAGGTGAAAGGCCCATTTTCTCACCTCTCCACACCCCACTTCCCCTCCCCCAGTACCCACCACTCCAAAGCTTTTGCTGGTGTTGCCACTCGTCCCCATGAGTATGAGTCCTTTGTTCACTGGAAAGCTCAGATCCTTTGCAAAGAACTGCTGTTGCACCATCTGGCAATCTGTGAATTTTTTAGTAGCCTCGATGTTTGTGAGAAAGCAGAAACTCGGAGGCCAGACCTGAACCATTTATAAGTAATTCTTTAGACAAGAGGGAGAAAGAACCAAAACCAGTTCACCTTTACTAGCATCCTCTCATTCAAAGTACTTGTGCAGGGCTTCCCTGGTGGCGCAGTGGTTGAGAGTCCGCCTGCCGAGGCAGGGGACACGGGTTCGTGCCCCGGTCCGGGAAGATCCCACATGCCGCAGAGTGGCTGGGCCCGTGAGCCATGGCCGCTGAGCCTGCGCGTCCAGAGCCTGTGCTCCGTAACGGGAGAGGCCCCAACAGTGAGAGGCCCGCATACCGCAAAAAAACAAACAAACAAAAAAACAAACAAAGTACTTGTGCAGGTCCCCTGGATCAATGCCCATTGAAAGTCAGAGGGCCAGCTGGATGTAGGGGGTTGTTCAGAACAGATAATGGTCCACTTCAACTTCCAGCTTCTTCCTCATAAAATTGTGTGATGTTGACTAAATGGCAGATTTGCCAGGAAGTAGATGAGTCCAGAAGTGGAAGAAAAGTAAGTGGTAGAAATAAGAAATAGATATTTGTCTATAAGAAAGGTATCTGTTTCCAAAGTTGTCTGTCTGGCTTTCAGGGGAACAAAGGCCCCGGAACCTAGGAAAGATTGATAAGACTACATGCTCACCCAGAGAGAACTTCCAGTTATTTTCTCTCCCTTTCTGTTTGAGCAAACAGGGCTGGATGAGTTCTTCTGGGTCTACTTTTGACCCAGCCAAGAGGCTACCAGACCAAATGGCTGGAAAATAGGACACATACCCCAAGGAGATGACAAGGTCGTTATCTGCAGGTGATTTGCAGATTTAGGATTCTACCCACTGGGGCTTGACTAGATTATTTGTTGATTGAAATCTTGTAAAAGTTGTTCCTTTTGTGGCTCTGTTCTGTACTGCACAGTGACCTAGAGTCGCATCGGAGGAGGTATTTGATCAGAAAGGAAAGCTGTTGAGTGACAAGATGCCCAAAGCATGTTAGGGAGCCAAGACCCAAGTCTATAGGGAGTCAGCATCTCATCAGTCTGGACCAGGTAATTAATGAAATGATTGTCCTCCAGAAAAGTTCTGCTCTAATCTTAACCTTTCAGCCCCCTCAAGACCACCAAGGAGCCAGAGCTGGTGAGAAACACTGCAGCTGCTCCCGTGTAACAGGAGCTTTCGAGAAGGAAGTAAGGGAGAAGTTCCTAGTCCCACTGAAATAATGGCAGGAATGGAAGACTTGGGAGGGGTGGAACCATTGGATTCAGGCCAACACTTTGGGGTTAACACCTCCATTTTTTTTAAGACCCATAAGATGCTGGGACTTTTAAAAAAGAGAACTTGCAAAATGGTGGAACGCTTAGGGTCACTGCCCCTCTGAATGCTGTTATACATAGCCCCTTCAATAAAACCTCTGAGGTGGGTCGCCATGGAGACCAAGAATGAGCCTATTTTTTTTTTTGTTGGCTTTGGGTCCAATTTGCACAATTGCACAGGATATTTTCATGATTGATTTAAAGCTAAGCACATGACTCATTATGGCTAGGTACTGGCTCTGTCATCCCATTTCAGATGAGAAAACCCACTTGAAGAGCAACTACTCCAGGGGCTGTGTAACAAGCAGGTCAAAGACTCAATTGGGATTAGAGACAGGATCTCTAGCTCCCAAGACAAAGCTGGGATGGTCTATGAAAGGTGAGGGAGCGGGCAGGAAAAGCTATGGCATTCACGTCGATACACTGCTGCTGTCCTGCAAAGCTTCTAACCAGACTGAGCTTCGGAGGACTCATCACCTTCCAAGCCAGGGGTCAGACTGATGGCATTTTAGTTGACTATAGTAGTCAGTTTGTATGTAGCCAGTTTCTTCTGTGCAAAAGGCTTTTTCTTACTCCAGAAGAGGTGAGGTTGTACGGAGGACATAGATTTATGACCCGTGGGTCGAGTGCCTGAAGTGACTATTATTCCTGTTGTATGATAATGACTGTAGAATAATCTCAGATCTGGGTTTGACTACCCTTTTGCCATTCATGCATTCACCCATTCACTCATTGCTCCCTCTCACTGAATCTGGAGTTGCCAGATTTAGCGCATAAAAATATAAAATGCCCAGTTAAATTTAAATATCAGATAAACACGAATGAGTTTTCTTTTTAGTATAAATAAGTCCCAGTTAAATTTGAATTTCAGAAGAACAACAAATACTGAAAAGTATGAGCCTTTCTCATGCAATATACTTACACTGAAAAAGTATTTGTTGTTTGTCTGAAATTCAAAATCACTTGGGCATCCTGTATCTTATCCGGCAACGCTACCTGAATCCCAGTTTCTTATCTGAAGAATAGGGAAGGCAGGGCTGCCTTACGGTGCTGGGAAGGGGAGAGAGATGCGTGAAGGAGCTCGGAGCCCCAACTGGCCCCAGGGCTAACGAGCACGTGTACGGTCCCTCCTGGTAGTGTGTTTTCTGTCTCCACCTGGGTCTTATCACCTTTGCCCCACATGTCCGTGTGGAAGTTGATTCACACTTAGGAGATTCAGTTTGGAGGCTGAGAGGTGAGCAGGAAGCTTTACTGGGAACCAGCAGCATTTTGGGGGCCCCTCGTCTTTGCCAGTTTCTCCCCCGCAGCCCCGTGTTCTGTCTCTTCTCTCTCTTTTGTCACCTCTCGGTGCCTTGGGCTCATGTCCCGTCTAGTCCCTGTTTTATGGACTTGTCGCCTCCCCGGCATTGCTTTTGCTTCGAGTCCACCGTCCACCGTCTCCTGTTCATTCTCTGCCTTTCCTGAAAGCCTTTGTTTGGTCTTTCCCCGAGTCTCTGTCTTCAATGCTTCACACATGTGGGATTGTTTAGGCTCAAGTGATAAATTGCATGAAGTTAAAGGTAAAAGGGAAGCTCCTCTCTCCCGACTTGGTCTGGGCTGACGTTTGAACAAGAGCCAGACTTTCCTTCGGTTTAACGCGAGCGGTCCACTTGGTGCTTGCCCAAGTCAGCGTAGACTGGCTCATGCATTTTATCATCCAGATGTTGAGTCACAAGATGAAGTATAACCATCATGTAGACATCTATCTGGGTAATTTAGTGAACTTAAAAAAAAAATCTAACTTTGAAAATTTGATGTCATGTCGAGTCAGCCTGTGTAGAAAAAGGGGCAGCAGATTTAAAAATTCCTCTTCTGCTTCTCTCGCGCCCCACCCTTGTCCCCGTCTACCTCTTTCACCTTTGTTCACGTTCTTTTTCCTTTCTGCCTTCACCTTTAGGGTCTCCCTTGCTTTCTCCCCGCCTGCCTTGCGCTTTTTTTTTTTTTTTTTTTTTTTTGGCTGAGCTGTGCCGCTTGTGGGATCTTATTTCCCCAACCAGGGATCAAACCCGAGCCCTCAGCAGTGAAAGCGTGGAGTCCTAACCACTGGACCGCCAGGGAAGTCCCTGCGTTGCTTTCTAGTGGTGGGTCTGAACTTGATTCCAACGCAGGTGGTCAGAACTATTGCCGTGAGCAACTTGTCCCTAATGCCTTTCTTTCTGATCCTTCCTTCCCCCTTTTCCTTCCCTGATGAAGAGTGAAATGCTGGTTTTACTGTAGGTGTTCCGTTTATAATTGTGGCTTGGTGGTTTTCACTTCGAGTGGAGTCCACTGAGCTTGTAAATTGTGTTGGATCAGCGAGCCCATAATGAGACCTCCAAACCCAAACCGTGCCAGTCTGCTGGGATTTTATTGTTCGTAAAGCTCCTTCCCTGGGGAGGGATAGAGTCATTAGGTGTGCACTGTGTTTAATATTTGGTCACGACAGGAAGCAATAATTTTCTATTTTTACGGTGGCTTTTGAGTTTTTAAAGCAATTGTCTAATTCCCATCACTGCGACTGGAAGCAAATAAACCAGACATTGACATAAGCCTATCCTGTGTATGGTTTGGGTTGGAGCCCATCTCCTTTAGCATCTTTCTCCTCCCTCTGCCTGAACTTCTGACCCCTGATGGCCGCCACCACCTACACATGGGCGTGACTCACGTGGAGCCCACCCCCTCCCCCCCACCCAGCTCTTCCTTGTCAGGTAGAAACATTCTTTCGCTAAAGAGGAAGTGGAGCTGTGGGCTTCTCTTTGAGAAGCCCTGCCCTGTCCTTTAAAACACTCCCCTCTTTAGATGAGAAAAGTGCTTGAAATTTTTCAAAACTGGCTCTTCGCTGAAAACGTTCTCCTCCTTTCTTAACCCCGATCAGGTAGGTGGTTTGAGTGTGACGCCTATTCTGAGAATTTCCAACCTAATGCAGCACCAAGGAAGCCCCAAGTCAAGGTGTAAGTTCTCCTTGCTTCGTGAGCATGGGGATGCTTTGGCTTAGGAACTTCTACCACAGAGCCCAGGTTCTGCAGTAAACCTAAGTACTGGCAGACTAGAGCAGAGAGAGCAAGTTGGTGAGTTTACATGATTTCTATCCCTTGGGACAGTCCGACCTGTGATACTGGAGTACTAGGTGGGAATTTCCAAGGGCATGGCCTCAGCTGCTCCCCAGCTGCTCTATAGTTAAGGCATCCACAGAGGCCTTAACTAGTAGTTACCCCATAGGTCATGGGGCCAATGGCCCACTGACTTTTGGATGGTAGCCTACCCTGACAGCAGGATTCTGTGATGTCAAGGGTTGAGCAGAAGGCCAGTTGTTTTGAGACCCATTCCATCTGTAGACTATCTTGATCTCTTCAGCATTTTTTTTCCCCTAGTAGGAAACTAAAAATGAGGCGTCAGTGACATGCTTCTTGGGGAAGTCACAGCCTACCATTTTTTCGAGTTTTACAGAGCTTAGCGGGAACCAGCTGGGCAAAACTGTGTCAGAAAAAAAAAATTGTCATGTTGGATCTGACCTGCAAAACTGTGGAACTAGCTCTCAGCTGTTACTCAGATGTGATGACCTTGAGAAAAACTTCTGAAAGCTCCCTGGCATCTGAAGCCTAAACTTGTTGCACGTTAGAGAGTTCCAGGCGAGGCTTGGAAACCTTGGCCTAAAGGCAGACAACCCGACCCAGGGAGTAAATGAAAGAATCTCCTTTCCAAACTGAAAATTTTGCCCACCTCTCCTCTGAACTATTATGCCTGCAAAGGGGGAGGATGCCTAATACCTTCCCAGAATTTTGGAGTTCTAAACTGCGCCCCCCTCCGCCACTTTGTTTTTTAACCATGGATCCCATTGATGGTCCAGGGGATCCTATGGGTCTATAATACTATTGGGGCTTATTGTCTACATTTAAAATGGAAGGAACTGCTAAATTTAGGTTGGGGGCAGTGAAAATAAAGATCTAATGTTTACCCATCCAAGTTCATGGACCTCTTCCACCTCTAGACACGTGGGAAGTGCTGCCAATGGCACAGTCTGTCCTTTCTTTTATCTCATCTCCACCCTCTCTGTTCTCTGTCTTGCCTCTTCACTTTCACCTCACCCTTGTTCTTTCCTCATTTTCTCTTTTTCCTCTCCTCTCATTTTGTGTCTGTCTTTTTTCTGTCCCTCCTTCCTCTCCTCTCCTGTATCCCTCCCTAAGTTACCGAGGACTTCGGTGGGAGCTGGCCGCCAGCGTGTTTGTCGGTAACTTCGTCTTAGCCGGTCTGTTGCTCTCAATGGCCCATTTGTTTGCTCCTGTGAAGAAGAAGAAAAAAATAACAAAAAACTTTTCCAACCTATAAGTTCCGTTGTCTCCCTAGGGATCCTTCTTTGAATCTTTGCTGTAAGATTTTTTTTTTTTTCCCTATGAAGTACCAAAGAAATAATTGCCTTATCGTTAACAAACAGAACCTGGCTCTTATCACCCCATACCCCAGAGCCTTTGGTGCAAAAGTTGGGCCGTGCCAAGTGCATGCATTAACCTGATACGCGAAACCCCTTTTCAAAGCTAGTCCTTGGAGGACGCTCATTGAGGGCGTTTTTGTCGGGAGGTGGCACGGTGAAAGCACTTCTTACAGTACTGGGTGCCAAAAGAGATTGGCTGGCGTTTACACCTCTGTTACAACAGAAAAGAGTGTATTTTTCTGGGAGGAACATTTTCAGATTGTTCTAATTGTCACTGGCAACGAGCAATCCTTGGAACTTGCATCTTGCGGGGGGCCTCACTGGAGTTTTAAAGCATCCCTTGGCACAGAGACTTTTTGGTTCTGTGGTTGAGCTTGTAGCCTGTAAAACGCAAACGGATCATAAAAGCCCTAGGCCTGGCTGCCCACTTCGCCCTGTGAGAGGATGTGGCATAACCTAGAACCCCGGCTGCACTGACAGTGTGGATTCCGAGTTTGTTTTTGGAGCCGTGGAGATCTCCCATGAGAGCTCATTTGCATCTCCTAACAGTCTCTTAGCTTCGACCTGTTCATGCTCTGTTTTATAAAGAGTGGAGATCTTCCTTTGGAATCTGGATAAATGGTGGTATCTTCTTCTCCCTTAAATCCATGGTATCATTTTCAGAAAAGCTGAATGTGAAGCTGGCCTCTTTCTGTTCCAGTCCAGCATGGGAGCGATATAACTTCGAGTGTCTTGGATCTTTAGACAAGGCAGAAGCGCAAGGGACCTGGGGAAATGCTCACTTTGGGGTCAACTCGAATTGCCATCCTTTAAAAGAAAAGTTTTCTCTATTGTGTCTTCTTTGTTCAAATAAAATAAATAAATAATAAAACTGCACAACAAAACACCAAAAAGATATACAATGTTGCGTCGACATCAGATACTGACAGCAAGTCTCAAAAGATCCTTGGGGAAGCTTTTGTTTGGGGTGGGAGAAATCTTTCTCTTAAGCGTTTCCCAGCATTCTTTCAAGACATCTGGTTCTCTCATTTACTCTGCCTTCTGTGCTTTTTTTTTTTTTTAAGATAACTCTACTACTGTCATTATTTTTATTATTTTTACCCATTTAACTAAATGTGCTGAATGGTGATCCCACATGACAGCTTGTCTCAAACTTGTTTGACCTTCAGAAGTGATGACCTTAACCAATTTTTACTGGCAACTGTCGTGACTTTATTACTCAGGAGACAGTTTATTTTTGTTCCTTAAAGAGAGAGTGAACAAGAGAGAGTGAGCTTTTCCTAAGATCAAAGACAAGGAAAGAGTGAGGAGGTTATACCCACCCATCTCTGTGCTGGAGCAAAATTTTTCTCTTTCCTATCCTGTTTTATTATTATTCTCAGTGTCCTTATAAAAGCATAAATAAACAAGGTGGAATCTCACCCATGCCTCCTGCATCCACATTTCCTTCTTAAAGCATTTGGGAATCTCCTCTGTTTGCATTTGGAAATTGGGTTGCTGAAGTTGAAGCATTGTCTGATGTAACCATCATATGATTTTCTTTTGACCCATATAAGTAGAGGCCAAATCGATTAAATACAAAGAAAAATAAAATGAAACAAAATAAAAGGAAGCAAACTGGGTTGATCAGTTCTCTGCTCGGGCTTGAGTAGACATAGGTCTGAGTGAGAAGAGTTAACTTTGCTGCCACCCGTCCCCCGCTGCCCTTAGCCTATATCACCAAAACCAAATCTATGTAGGCAGAATGGTAAAGAGGTCCCCAAGTGGAATGAGCACAGTAAATGAATTGCTCTTATCCTGGGGACAGGGTAGCATGAGAAATAACAGAATAGAGCAGGACCGGCTGCTTCACCCGCCCAGCACCAAAGAGCGTATGTAGGTTTCTGGCATCATAAATCTCAAAGGCCTGCAAACCACTGTGAGAAAAGAACATTTACGCCGTAGCATCCTACCTGGAAATGGAACAATTCCCTTCTAGGTTATTTATGGCAGTCGATTGGGGAAAATATTAGGGCTTTGAAGTAGAGCATTCCTTCTGGTGGGAAGAAAAAGGCTTCTTGAGGTAGTAGAGCCATGGAGGCCATTGTGGTGTTGGGAAGGGGTCTTATCGAGTCCCCTATAGCTTAGGAGCTGCTGTCTGCTATCACCAGCATCCACCTATAGTCACTGCCCCCAGGGGTTCCTCTTTCTCGAAGGACTCAGCATGCAGGTGCCATTGGTCCAGCCTTTGCCACACATCAGGAAATTTCAGGACGGTTGTGCAAGGGCTTGACCAAGGCACCAGGAGTTTGTGAAGAAACCTCCATTGACACACTGGGCTAGGGTGGAAATCTCCTTTATAGATGTAGTTTAAAATTTGGATTACTAGAGCATCAGTAAGTACCACTGGTAATAAGAATGAGCGGCTTCGGGAAATCCCTGGCGGTCCAGTGCTTAGGACTTGGCGCTTTCACTGCCGAGGGCCTGGGTTCCATCCCTGGTCGGGGAACTAAGATCCCACAGGCTGTGCTGCACAGCCAAAAAAAAAAAAAGTTTGTTAAGAGGGTAGATCTCAGGTTAAGTGTTTCTTACCACAGTAAAAAAACTAAAAAAAAAAAAAAGAATGAGTAGCTTCTAGCAATTGGGGCCTCTGATGTGTTCTCCATGTTGTCACCCCACCCCACTGCCATGGCTTTCATACTGTCTCAACTTAAGGAAGTCAAGCCATGCTGTTGACTCAGCTGACTAATCAAGCACTTGGTCAGCCCACAAACGTGTAGTGAGTCCTTAGTAGCACTCAGCACTGTGGTTATGCCATGGGGAAATAGGAGGACTTCTGGTTCAAGGCGGAAGGGCACAGGCTTGTAGCTGGGGAAAGGTGAGCATTTATACATTCCTGATTCTCTCAGCTTATGCACGCACCAAAGAACTCCTAAAATACGCTGGGTAGCTCCAGGGCTCAAACTTAGCAGTGGGTTCTGGAAGTCATGTTGATATTGTTGCTATATTATTATTATTTTTTCTTCTGTGGTCACTCTTATTTTCTCGGTCTACCCATCACAGGACAGAGGTCACAGCCCCGTGACCTTTTCCTAGTGGAATGGACCTCTGAAGAAATCACATGGCCAAGTTTGTATCAGGGGTCCACATTTGTTTCCTCCACTCTTTTAATCAGAATGCTCATTTAATTCTATTCCAGCACCTGTTCAGCAATTAACACCCTACGATTTGCATCTTACCCTGACATTTGCTATCTTTCCAATTAGTTTTTATATCAGTATAATTAGGCAGGGTTATTACAGTGCATCAAGCAGGGTCATGGTTATTCCCAAGCCTTTAAGCGCTTTCCCAGATTTGTTTAGGGAAGCCACTAAGGGCAAATGGTTGATTAGGATCACTGTTTTTCTTCTTCATTCAGATCAGGAGAAAACTGTTTCCCCATGTGGCTCATGAAAGATCAGGGAAATATGTCAACCTATAAGAATTAGTATTATGTAGTTCATGACTTTTGGGTGAATTTACAGGGGATTATAAGTAAGGTACATAAGGTGGATGTATTGTGGCCGTTTTCTGTGCGGGGGCCAAGGCAAGACCGTCACTTCACTTGCTTTGGCTTATCAGTGGCAGGGACAAAGGGAAAGTTCAGGGAAACTGAAACCTTCAAAGTCAGCTTTTTAGTCTGGTTGGGGTCTGGCGAAGAGAGGGGAGGGGGACTGTTTTCTTCCTAATGGCACAAGGGGATAAAGAAAAGCAGTTTCGAAGTTCAGCCAGTATCTATACTAAACTTAAGCTTGGTGTTGTAATTTTTAACCCACATTGGGAGTATCTGATGAACCAAAACCCCCAAATTTCTACTGAAAAAAAAAGTCATTTTAGAAGGCGAGGCTTTGCTGGATCCATTAGCGTATCTATCTATTGTATCCTTGACACTTGGAGCATTGCCTAGATACTGTCTACAGGTGATCTATAAGTTATCCATAATATGGGTTGGAGGGAATTATTACCTGTCATTAAATGGAATGTCCAGAATAGGAACTAATCTGTGATAAGTTAAGATTTAAAGTATATGCCATCTAATAATATATGATCATATTCTATATTATTATATTATAATGTATATATAGCACTTCTTCACATATGCCTAGGTCAGATTCATAGAGTGTTCTCGTAAGTGTATATATATAGGTCATACATTAATGTTTAGGTCAAATTCCATTACACCCAATACTAAGGTCCTGGAATTTGGAGAGTTGATCATGGCTGGAAACCAATGAGGTCTTTGAAATCTCCTGAAAGAGTTTAGATTTTGGTGGGCCTGGACTTGTTCGTAATGGTGTCTGACTTCCCTGCTGAATTGGTAGGATGACATAGCAATATCCAGATGCCGAGTCTGATACAGTTGTTGGAGAAACAATACCATGATTGATGGGGGATGTAATAATGCCAGGCTCCTCTGGGAGAGAATTTTACACTGTCTGATTTCATATCGACAAGGTTTTCTTTTACCTGTGATACAGAATTGTACGGAGTCATCTTGTTGTGGCTTGCCTTGATTTTTTAATAGCGGGTAGAAATGCGATTTAAAGTCCTGTGTATCAGAAAACCAGGGAATCTGAATTGTTGTAACCAGAGCACATCTATTTATAATTTGGGGGGGAGTCTAGAATTTAAAAATTCCAAGTACTGAATGGAGATCCCTGAATTTTTTTGCCTTAAGAATGAAAAAGGAGCAAAGGAGCACATGGGTGGGAGCTGGCGGAGTGGGTAGATGATGATCACTCTTGGGGAGAGAGTCGTGTGTGACATGGTAGACGCTGCCTCTCGCCATCTTGATATTTCTTCCTCAAAATGTTGACACAGAGTAGGCGCTCAGCAAATATTACTTAAAGGAATGAGGGAGCCTACTGTTAGGACAGCAGGAACCAAATGGTGCAAGTTCAGTGGGAAAAGCAGAGTGTGGGAAATCGCAATCTGGCCTCTGGAAGAAAAATAGGGAGGAATACAGCTGTTTTCCCATTGGCTGTGATTGGAATGATAAAAACGGATGGAGAAATTGCTGTCGTCAGTTAATTCACATCTACTTTTTAACTGGAACTGTAGGTTTCAGTGTGAAGTTTTTGCGCAGCTGTCCTTTGGGTCGTGGCTTAAATGTCATCTCAGTGGACACTTCCTTCCCAATCCTGCAGTTCCTGGCCCTCTCTCCTGTTTGATTTTTCTCACTGCACTTTTTACCAATTAACATATTATATATTTTGCTCGTTTGTTTGTCAGTTGTCCATATTGCCCTCCCTGACTCCCACTACTAAGTCAGAAAGGCCAGAGGTTTTTGTCTTTCTGTTTAGTGGTTTATCCCTAACATCTGGAATAATGCCTAACACACAGTTGGTATCATGACTCTTTGTTTCAGGAGTAATCAACAGAAGACCTGCATCTTGGAAAACTTTGCTTAATCTTTCACAGAGAAGGTCAGAGGTATTGGGGTCGCTTTGAGTATATACACCACATACTAAGCAAGAGACAGGGCCACTTCCTTTTACCTGGGTGCCTCACTTGTAGTACCTGTTTGAAATCTGCAAATACTACAAGTAGGGAAAATGTCTCAAAGGCAGAATATATGTATCCAGGTCCAGAATAAAAACTGTCACTATGTCCATTAGTGGAAAAGTTCAGAACCTCATCTGCCCATGTGGGTTCACACTTCATCTTTGTCTGAATTGATTTCATCTCCGAAGGCAAACACAGAAATGAAAGGGCCTGTTGAATATACTAGATACATACTTCACACTCCTGGAAGAGAACAAGAGGGAGAATGAGAGCAAGGGCACAAACTTAGTATGTATCAGGAATCGCTTAGGTGATTCTCAATTTGGGATTAAGGCACATTTCTCAGTCTGTTGCAAGTTATTTATTTTTTATTGCATTTCTCTTTGTGTAGTGTTCCTACAGACCATTATTTTTATATGAATAGAAATACACTTATCCTAATGTTTCCTATACTAGTAAGTAGGATATGAATTTACATACATGCCCTCACGTAAAACTGGCAGAGGCCACCTTCCCTAGAGAGTCCCTTTGACACATCTTCCCTGTGGCTTCCTTCCCTCCTTCCCCTGTGCCCCACCCTACACACACACCCCCTTTGACTTTAAAAACAAAAATAAAATCTCGTTCCTTTAACCAAGACCTACGACACAAGAACTCTAGGAAAATGATATGCCTGCAAAGAAGTGGGAGAAGTAGAAAAATAAACAGGGCATCCTTTTTTCTTCTCTGTCTTGGAATGGGAGCAGACGGATTTGGCTCCCCGAGGTGATGAGGTTTCTTTCTTCGCTTCAGTTTTCTGAGCCTTTACTTCTTTCAAGGCTCCCTTTGTAAGTTACCACAGTGAGGTGGGAAAAGGTTACCTGCTCTGGAGAAGGAGCTCCGAGAGGGGGCGCTTGCCTAGGTATCAGTTTTCTATTGACATTATGCCCCTTTTGGCTACGCAAGCGTCCCAGAAATTTGATAACACGTTGGTTAAAAAAAAAAAAGTCCAAATAAATGTTATACTCCCCTGAGAATACTGACAGAATGGCAAAACACACCTGGGAGGGTGCTGCAGAGTAGTAGCTATTTGTGGACTTGACTCTGCAAAGATGCAGTGAGGGTTCTTGGGCAGAGTCCTTTCTGTTGATGGTGCCATCCCATGGTCACTTCTGCGTCGTTGATTAAAGACCTTCTGGGATGTGGATTGCTGTTTGGACTGATGTGTGTCTGCCTTTGGCATCGTGCATGGGGACAAAATCAGACTGAGAGAGTATCTGGTCATTATTATTTATCCATCGGCAAACTTTAAGAGTTGAGGTGGGCAGAAAGAGAAGTGACCTGAAGACCTGGGTTTATTGGGAATACAGTGGGTGAGGACAGCATTTAGAGCCATTCAAAATGGAATTTAAAATGAGAAAACAAGGAGCTTGCTCGCAGCACAGAAAATAAGCAAGGAAAATATTTCTTCTACCGCTCCTCCTCCTTCTCTCTCTCTTCTCCTCCTCTTACCAGAACAAGTTGGTTGTTTCAGAAACACAGCCTAAAGGGAAGACACTGTAGCATGTGTGAGAGCGAGATTAGCAAAATAATCAATATAAACAATATCACCAACGGTATGCAATTTCCTTGGGAACAACCCCTGGTTACCAGGATGCAATTTCAGTTGCTTTAATAAATGTAGTTTGCCTTTATCCCTAAATAGCTCAGCTGAGCAACTGCTGAGTACTTGTTTAGGGTGGGCAGCGGTGGGGAGAGGGTTAGTAACTTTTGCTACAAATTTGAAGGTGAAGCCTACCTTGGAGACATATATGCGTGTGTGTGTATATATATATTTTATATTTTATACACACACACATGCACATATATATACGTACATAAATACATATATACGTGCACACACAGATGCATGAAACAAAGTCAACGTGCTTCTTTTATGCAGGTAGTACAACATTACGGACTTGCTGAGTGTGGGCAGGTTAAGTGTCTACACATCAGTGCCTCTGAGCTCTGCATCCTGGGAAGGCATGTTGAGGAGGGACCGTGAGAAACAGCACCCTCAGAGTCTGATGCCTCAGGGAATATTCTCCCCGGCGTCTCGCCCTTCCTGCGAGCAGGCATTCCGAGATGTCATAAATAAATAAATAACATTTGCCGTTGTTTAGAAATCAATTAATTTGTAAGTTGAAAGGTCAGGCAAAATATTTCGCGATTTCCGAGGCAGCTCTCAAGCTGCAGCGGGTGCCCGAGCAGTAGCTGTCAGGATGGGGCGCCCAGTTCAGCGCTCAGCTGCTCCGCGCCCAGAATTTTCTGCTGGGGGGACGGGTGACCGCTTGATTAGTCGCTACTGGGTTTTGTTCAAGGGAGAGCTCTGCATGGTTGCATTTTAACACCTTCTCCACGAAGCAGGAGGCCAGCACAGGGTGCTAAATTCCTGTCTGTGGCTGTCTGTGAAATAAATCTGTGTGTTGTGCCGTTCCAAGCTGTCAGCAGTGGTTCACCCTGATGGGCCCCTGAAAGGAGTTTCCTTTCTGTCTGTGGAACAGTGAGCAGCCACTAGGGAGCTGTCTTTAGCTCAGATTTCAGAGTTAGCTCATTAGACCAATAACAGCAGACACTCTCTTCAACATATTCACAAAGTTATATTATGAGAAGGGGAAAAATCGCCCGGGCCACCAGACAATGCTAATATTCGGTTTCCCCTGCCTCCTGGACCAGGCGAGATGGGAGATGGAAGGGCTCCATCACCTTGGGCACCCCCTCCCCACCGCCACGGCCGTGCAGGTTCCCCCCTCTGCCGCCCCCCCTCCCCCCGCGCCGCGCCACCTTTCCTTTCTGATGTGTGGCCTATCTCCGTGACAAGTTTATTTATCAAAGTTTCTTCCCTTCCTGGCTGGGTAGCATCTCTCATCCATTTTCTTGTTCCTTCTTAACAGGAGTCTCAGGCATTGGTATCTGAAGTGGAGGGCGGCCAGGGAAATGATTATTCCATGTTCTGGCTTCTCTGGCTCGTTCTTTCAGTGCATGTTTTTCCTCTTGGCTCTAGGATGTCAGCAATCTCCTCAGATATTTATGTGAGATTCATGACACGAAGCCAGGAACGACATTTCTGAGTGGGGTGTTTCCCTGCAAAACAGTTTTGGCCCTATCCTCTCCTGAGCTGTTCAGCTCTTCTCCAATAAACATTCCAGGATCGCTATACCTCTGTGCCCCGCCTGTTATTGGCACACAATTGCTAGGCTCTGTGAGATACCACACGGAGGCCGTTTGCAAAGACTCTCGGAAGCCTTTAATTTGGGGGCAGTATTTCTTAGAGAGTCACAGCTGGAGGACCCGAAACCCAGTCAACATCCAGCTGCCAGGCTTTTGCCGTGTTTGTGTTTCAGTAAACGATCTCTTCCTTGTGGATGATTATTTCTGTGTTAAGCGCTTTAAAATAATTGGAAAAGTAGAATTCTTTTTTGGATGATGGATACTGAGTCCATGCTTGCTTTACTACTCCTGCAGTTATTTATCATTATGATGTGCGATCTGATTTGTGTCTGGTAATGCTCGTTTTACGGTTACACGTAGATCTGCCTTCAGAATTCCCTGGTGCCGCGCTCGTGTAGAACACGCTGAATATGTTCATACTTGGCTTTAGCACAAAGGCGATTCTCTTCTTTCCGAAAAATAAAAATCTTGGGTGAAGTATGTTCAGCCATTGTCAAGTAACTCAAGGGAAGGGAAAGAAAGAACAAAATAACTTTTTTCTTCTTTGAGGACAAATTCAAACTCCCACTTCATGTGCTGTTGTGTTGTTTTTTTTTTTCCCCCTTTTCACTCATGGATAACTTAAAAATGGCTCAACTTGAAATTTTCCATGTGTCCAGGAAAGCTCCTGGGAGTTCTGAGGATATGTAGGCAGGAAACACTTCAGAATATATAAGCAATCCAAAATTTGTTTTTAGTTTGAGCATGCTGAATAGAATATCACAAACTCTGCAGCTTAACTACCTTTGCCTGCAATTTTACACACACACTGTGTGTTGTTTTTATTTTTGTTTTAGTTTAGTTTTGTCTTTGAGAGGTTGATAAATGGGCTTGAGAGTAGTTTGTTTATTCTGGGATGGACAGTTAACTATGTATTTCTATATAGAGTAGCTTTTTTTTTTTTTTTCCTGTTTAGTTTCTAAGGGAACAGATGCCTGGGATATGAAAAGCAAAGGTGATAAAATGCTGCTAATTTAATTTCAGCATTAGAATTTCAGGCAAAAGGAAAAAATAAAACGTGAAGCGTAATTCTTATCCTCACTGCACTTTTTTTTTTTTTGGCTGCACTGCGTGGCTTGTGGGATCTTAGTTCCCCGACCAGGGATCGAACCCACACCCTCGGCAATGAAAGCACCGATTCCTAACCACTGGACCGCCAGGAAATATCCCTCACTGCACTTTTCAATAAAGGATTCCCTTCCCCCCCCAACTCTCCATTAATTACAGTTATCTCAGTGAGTATTTGGGTGGTTAACTGAGTAGATTGACGCATTGCATATCTTGGGCACCACCCCAGTCTGTCTCTCTGTGGCACCAGCAGGGTGCCTTTTTGGTCTTGAACAGTGGCTTAAACATCAATTTAATGGGCCTGGAATATGACCCCACTGGGTCCTCCTCAACCAAGGCTTCTCAGGGTGATAAAGGCAGAGCGTGTTTTGCTGTGTTATTGGTCAGATGCAGAATAGGAAGCGTGTGGAGGGAAGTGCGGTAAACGAAGGAGAAAATGTGTGAATACAGCCGTCGTGCACATTGTGGTTTTCCGTATTCTTCCTGAGGACAGGGCCTTAGAAAAGCGTCCCTGCCTCTACCCGTATGCTGTAAATACCGCTTTATAAAAATAGACCCACACCCATGTTTCACTCAAGTCCATCTTGTACGCAATTTGTGAAAACGAATATTGACCTCGAAGATGTCCCAGGCCCTGCTGGTCATGATGATTGCATTGGAATTGGGGACACGGTCTCCCAAGTGGATTCAAATATTAGCCCAAATGTAGGACATTTAAAACTATTTCACTTGGAAACTATGCAGCAATATCTTTCTTTTTTCAGGGAAAAACACTGAGATATCTGGTAAAATTATTTTTAAGGGAAACCTGTATGTGATACTTTTCAAGTTATACCAGGCTGGGCTGAGGTGTGGAATTGGGAGCTCCTTCTCCGTGGTGTGTGTGTGTGTGTGTGTGTGTGTATGCGCATGCAAAAAGTTGCAATCATGTGGGAAAGTGATGATTCTTTAGGGGGTCAAGATCTGAGTCTGATCCAAGAATCCAGGACAATCCCAGTCTTGCAGCCCAGCCTCTGCTCTATGGTTTGGAGGCCCAGTGCGAGCCTGGGACCTCCATGCTGGGATTTAAAAAGTCTCAATGTCTTCTCCATACTCTCAGCATGACCCTTCCTGGCAGCCTCCACTTGTGCTTTTGTTTTCTAAAAGGGACTAATTTGGTATTTATTTCTTTGCATATCTGTTTTGTTGTTTGTTTTTACAAATTGACCCTGGATTAGATGATCTTCGATAAACAGCTCAAGTGAAGTACAGGAGAACAAATAGTAAATGACAATATTGGCAGGAAAACATGATGGGGCAAATTGCATCTCGAGTTTCCCAAAGGGAACTGATACCAAAGTGCCAACCTCTCTCCCTGTTCACCCAGTCATTTAAAACATGGTAATGTGAAATGATCCGATCAGTGAAATGATCAGATCACAATGAAGCCATCTTCATTGAAGAAACGTGGTTCAAGAGAGCAAGGATAAACCACAGTTCTCTAAATTATACTTCATGTCTCATGGAGAATATTTCTTAAGGCTTCTGTATGTTAACTCGATCAATTTCTTTGCTTCTACTATGGCTTCCTTGAAAGACCTGCTCCTTCAGTAACAGAAAAAAATGTATTTAGCCTTTCTGGTGAGAAAGACTACGCTCTCATCTTGGGCCACATGAAGGTGACAACATGAAGATGGTCAGAGGAGTGCTTTCTGATGGTAATTACATCAGATTGTGGGCTGCAAAGTATGTGCTGAGTGGGTACTGCTGTGTTCATATTGCTGAGTCCCACGACCTCTAAAGGGAAAAAGAAATTACTCTGGTTCTGAAGAGACACAACTCAGAAGTTAAAATACTATTTCCAGTCTCTTAGAAGCAGAGGGACGAGGCCTTGGCGGGATGCCATGTCCTACTAAAGCCAACATCAGCCTTGCTTGGGGCTTCTGAGTTTTGTTCTGAGAACACCCCTCCTGGGCACTGGCAAAGAGATGGTGTCAAGAAAAGGTAAGTAACCGGGCAATGTAGTTTTCTCACCAGGAAGTATATTCAAGATTGTTGATTTAAAAATAGAATCATTGGGGATCACATAACAGAAAGAAAAACCCTCTATCCACGAAGATGTTCACCACATCATTTATTATCTAGAATTGCAAGGACCTGGGCAACCTAACTTGTTTCACAAAGAGGGGAATGACTAAGCAGAGGATAGCACAGCAGTTTGATGCACTAGCATATAGCCATTACAAAGAATTATCTGTCTAGCCATGTGGGAAAATGTTCAGTGAAAAATATAGAATGTATATTGTAGGTACCCTGGTGCTCTGTAAAATGTGCCTGCAGAAATCAAGGAAAGTAAAAGAGTCAGTGGTTAAGGTGGTGTGATGATGGCTCTGGATCTGTTTTTTATGTTCTGCTTTGATTCTCCTTCCTGATGTAATTAAAACATTCCTAAGAAGGGTCGCCTAGACCAGCCCTTTGAAGACTTGACTCAGAGTATGTTTTAACTTTTTGTTCCCGCTCGGGATTCATCTAGGTTCAAGGATGCTTAGCTGTTTGTAAAAATGGGTTTTTATCCTGCAGGAAGGACTTTTTTCCCTTGTGCTGAGGAGGAATCAGGATGCCAATGGAGACACGCTACATGGAGGCCCTGACCCTTTTAAAGTGGCCAATTAAGTTGTGGCTAATTTGGGGAAGACGCGTGCTTTGATGTCACTGCTTATCCAATGGTCCTGTTCCTAGTAACTTTTAAACTCTTCCCGTTAAAAACACACGTAGGATGCTCTCTCTCATAATAGAGTTGTTGCTGTAGACATCAATATAGAAAACACCTCTTACAAAAAATAGCCCAGCTGTTGTCTAAGTAACTCCTTAGCAACAGTCTGTAGGCTTTTCATGACCTGGTAGAAAACATGATAGATAAGGAAACCCTGCGCTTTAATTTGACTTTTGCCATTAAGGTTGTGTTTCTGGGCAGATGGGTCTTCCTCTCTGTGCCTCAGTTATTTTCCTCGTGCCTCTTGTCTGCCTTGCAAGAATACCAGCAGCCCCATGGGATGGTTGTGTATGATCCCGTTGTTCTATAGGTAAATGAGGAAATTAAAGACAATTTCGTTTTCCTCTTTATAACCGGGCTCTATATTCTGGTTGAGGTGGGCTCAGTTTGAGCTCTAACAGCTCTCAGCCCTGGTTATGAAGATCCCATTTGGAAAGTTGAGGGGCTCAAGTGCCTTTTAGGGGACAGTTGTGCTTAAAAAAATTATGGTTTTTATTTTGGTGGAGTAGTTTTTATAGATAGCATTATATAAGGGACCACTTTGATTTTAGCTCTAAAGAGTTGAAGTAATTTGCACTTGGAGTACAATTTGAAAGTTAGGTATCGATACAAATCATGAAAAAAAATTCTACCTTATTCATTTTTCTTGCAATAATTTTACCAAATGTATGCTGGTTTAGAGGCATTGGAGTTAAAAAAAAAAGCCATGTGTAAAGGATTTATAAATTTCAAAGCCAATAGTAACAACAAACTCCACATGTTGGTTTTTTTAATCTTGAGTAGTTTTAATCCCCCCTTCCCCCCCCCACATGTCCCTATTGTCCTAATGCCTTTGAACATGGAGAAAGTATTAATTCAACAATTAAATGCCACCTAGAAGCAAAAGTCCTCTGCACAGTGGAAGGAAAACGCCTAACGAGATGGAAAACAAAGAGGAGGGAGTTGCAGAGACAAAGAGCTCCAATACAAACTGGCCCTGGTCCCCTGAGAGTTCAAACTCTTGCTGGCAAGAGAGAACACTTTGGTTAATCCCTAATTGTTCTCTTGGTGCTTTGCCAGAGAGATGATTTTTTCAGGAGAAGATATAAGGGTTCAGATCAGAGGTTTCAAGAATTTGGTGGTGGGAGGGCCAATGTTTGCCTTCTCAGGACAGGGCTGGAAGCAAGCTGTCCATCACCTTCTCCTAGGGGGTCATGTCTGGGGTAGAGGCCAGGGAATCACTCACGCACCTGTACTGATGGCCCAGGGCCCTAAGACTTGCTTGTTATCCACCTGCAGGCTTCTCGCAGTGAGAGTTACCTCTATGAACACCACCTATTGTTGCTTCTAAGAGGGCTTCAGATTTCAGCCTGAGCTTGCCCAGGGTCCGGAAGAGGTCCCCAACGCCCCTGCCTGCACCACTGTGCACCTCATAGAAATGACCCCAGCAGGCTTCACCCTCCTGAGGCTGGATCTGATTCTGGAAGTTCAAGTGCAGGAGATTGACCTCCCTGCTGCTTTAACCGCATACAGTTGGCCCTCCAGGCCCTCCATATCTGCAGGTTCCACATCCTCAGGTTCCACCAAACACAGAGCAAAACTCTCCAAAGAAAAAAATTCTAGAAAGTTCCAAAAAGCCAAACTTGAATTTGTGGCACACCAGCAGCTATTTACACAGCGTTCACATTGTATTTACAACGATTTACGTAGCATTTACACTGTATTAGGTATTACAGGTAATCTAGAGGTGTGCTGTAGGTTGTATGCAAATACTACACCATTTTATAGAAGGCACTTGAGCCTATGGGGATTTTGGTATCTGTGGCGGTCCTGGAAGCAATCTCCCTTGGATACTGGGGGATGACCGTACAAGTACTAATTGTAAATGACATTCATCGCCCTCTTTGGGGGAAAGGATTGGGAGTAGAGGGAAAAGACAGAGCTATCAGGGAAATTGTGAAAATTCTCACCCACAGAAAACCCATTGGCAGCAGTGATTGAATAGGGGTGGGGAAGAAGAGGTAGCAGGACTTTCAGCGCCTTTCCAAAAGAGCCTGGAAGTTTCTGGCCACTTCTGAGCACGTTTGCCCACAGGCTCAGTGCCCGAGGATAAGCCATACCACTTATGTATCGATTGCTCAGCACTCCAAACCTCCCAGCTCCATTTTTCTTCAAAGTTCTGAGAGACTCCCAGAGTGGGTGTAAAGGAAAAACCCAGAAGAGTCTTTTTTTTTTGCAGCACGCGGGCCTCTCACTGTTGCGGCCTCTCCCGTTGCGGAGCACAGGCTCCGGACGCGCAGGCTCAGCGGCCATGGCTCACGGGCCCAGCCGCTCCGCAGCATGTGAGATCTTCCCGGACCGGGGCATGAACCCGTGTCCCCTGCATCGGCAGGCGGACTCCCAACCACTGTGCCACTAGGGAAGCCCCAGGAGTCTTTTGCATACAGACTAGGATCAGATTCCTACCTCCCCCCAAAACAATCGGGCATTTCTTTTGTTCTCTGGGCAAAATGAGGCCGGACCCAGGAAGAGACCCTCCCCAGATGAAAGCTGTCTGGGGAACTGTCCCGGGCAGGGCTTCTTCTAGCCACCTGCTCTCCTGCCCAAGGCTGGCCCTCCTGTCGGCTTCAAGATGGAATCCAGAACCACAAGCAGCCACCCTCCAACTTTAGAAGACTCCACACCCAGGGGGAGAGGTGGAGCCAGGAAGAATTGGGCCCATTATTACCCTCATAATTTATTTCTCACTCAGCGCTCCAAAGTCTGCAAGGGAAAGAAGTATAATTCCCTCTGCATTTCAATCCTGCAATATTTACTCCAAGCTGGAGCCTCTGCCCATTAATGTGCCCTCTGAGGAGCCCCACTGGCTTTGAGGCAAGTGCCGTGGGGAAATAGAGCACAGAAGGGAGAAGGAGGCAGAGGAGGGCTCAGACCCGGGCCTTCGCCAGAGAACTCGGGCTGTTATAATTTACACACCTTGCCTAATGCACAGCACATGTCTCGGCTACAAAAGGCGTTGGGTAGACGGGCCCTGTCTGCCTCGCAGTGGGCCTGCTGGGAGCGTGTCAGCAATACTCTTAACGATGACAAAGTAGTTCATCAATAATTTTTTCCCTAACACCCTTATCCAAGAACCAAACAACAAAATAAAATCCATCTCCCATCAAGCCCACCCCCCGCCCCCAGCAGGCTTCTTGACGTGGCCTCAGGCAAGGAGGCCATAGGCTTGGAAGTGGGGTCCCAGCCAGCTTTCATGCAAGGAGGACCTGAATCCCTAATTTCCTTTTCCTGATCACCTCTCTCACCTCATCTGTGCTAAAGTTGAGTGGTACCGAGGTTCTTCTGGCTATTAATCCTTGGGAAGGGAAGCTCTCTTCTTTTTCATAGTCATGTAGTGAGTTCAGTTTATTTCAGGTCACTTTTATCTGTCATCCTTCCTATTTCTGGGTCCCTTATGTGAACAGCATCGTTAGGATCTGGAGGCTGTGTGGGGAACAGGGATGGGATAGGGAAAACAGGTAGAGATGTTCTTTTTAAAAATTTAAACAAGTTTACTGTCTTTTGTACACATTCCACGTGTAATGGAGAAAGATTATTTGAAAGTACAGATACTGTAAGAGAAAAAAAAGTCCACAGGTGAGGACTGACCACTAATAACCTTGGGTAAATATGCTTTCAGATATCTAGTCAGATCTCTTTCCATCAACCTGTTTTCCTTCTTCCCTCCTTCCTCCCTCTTTTCTTCTCAATATATGAACATTTGTTGAAAGGTAGGAGCCAGTGTTAGAAGACCCCGACCTATGTCTCCCTTCCCTTCCCTTCCGGTCTTGGGTGAACAGCTTGGCAGGATTTCCCTTTGAGAGGCAACAAGCCATTGTCAGGCACAGTGCCTGGCACTCTGTACGCACTTAGTGCTCATTGAGTTGCATTTCATTACAATTTTTTAGGTACCCAAATTGCCATATGGTTGCTTTGCATGCCAGAAATCATATGCTAAAGAAAGCATTAAATCTGAAAATTATGTTAGCGGTCAGGGGCCCTCCCGGAGGTGGGTCTCACTTTGACTCCCGCCTGCCCGCTCTTATTTGAATTCACTGCTCACTTCGCACGGCGGCATGACCATTGGCGGCCTATCCGTAATACATGGATTTTTCTTTATTTATTGGATTAGCTCCTCCGCTGGCATTTTTATGGTATGTTGCGCCTGTTGATTGTTGTTGGCTAAAGAACAAACGCCTGGCTGATGTCCACGGGGACGAACAATTTGCACATTTATTTTATCCTTTTGTTGATATTTCAGTTCCAAAAGCTCAAGGTTAGTTTGCTTAACTAATGCGTTGTCCCCTGATCCCAGGTGTTTCCATATGACAGTGTTGTCTGAGCTTGACTCCCTGGTGTGACATTCAAGCCTGCTAGAATGTACACATCCTGATGAAATACTAACAATTCCACTTATTAGGGATTACGGAACCAAGGTACAGCCAGTTGATTCAAGGAACACGTGAATAGTGCATTTATTTATGTGTCAACAGAGGCTAGTTATTGAATTGGACTGTCTGATTTTTCTCACGCGATATGGCCTCAGCACTGGTGAGCATTGCTGGTGGTGCCAGTTTGCAGGCTGGAACTGCTGACACAGTAGCGACCACGACTCTCCATCTTCCCCAAGGCTTGGCACTCGATGCAAAATATGTCTGTGCTTCATAAATGCTACTTGATATCGATGACGGTGGCATAGGTAGCATTTATGTTGATTTGTCAACGGGGCGAGCCAAAAATGTGAAGCCTGGTGGCAAATTATACACACCACCCCTTGTTTCTTTCCCTTGATGGCATAAAGCCGAACAGAAGACTGGGCCCATATCAACGCCTCAGTGGTAGCGTGATGGGGCGTAAGGACTCAAAAAAATGCCAGGCTCTCACTTGGCTGTAATTTAGGAGGCTCCAGGACTCCAAAAATATACTGGGACAATACCATTGTGATTTCTGCAATCTTCATGGTTCTGGTTATGAGTTTCTGGCTACTCAGGAGTTTTTGGCCAGGGTGGACAGACCCTCTGCTATTGCTGAAAGTTTTGAGGTCAAGAGCACAGGGGGAATGTCCGCTTCGAAGACTTTGTTTAGACGTCTTTGCCCAAATAGAGAAGGGTTTGAGCTGCACAGTGGGGGATGGAGAAATTTGGTGGGAGGTGGGAAGTGACAAAAAAGGTGAAAGAACTGAGAATTGCTGAAGAATGGGATGGTCCATAAACTAGACAGAGAAGAACTGGGTGAAAAGACTGAACATGACAAGTAGGAGGAGGGGAGAGAGAGCAGGAACTCTCACGGAAGAGAAAATGCAAGCTCACGGGAGAAGGTTTGGGAAATGAGAGGCAAAGAACCAAAAAGGAGAGATGAACTCTAGAGTGAGAACACGAGAGAAAGCAGAAGATGCGGGGAGAAATGAAAGAGGAAATTAAAAACCCAGCTGGAGAGAGACCAAGACTGCAGAGGGAAGAGGAAGAAAGGGATGGAAAATGAATCTAGAAAAAAAAAAATTGGGAGTCCTCTTTGAGGGAGATAAATAGGGCATTAGTCAGATGAGACTAATGCATTTGTTAGCCGACTCCAGAAAGAGAGGGCTGAGAAATACAAATACATCTCTAATGAGTTTTTTAAAAAATAATTTTATTTATTTTGGGCTGCATTGGGTCTTTGTTGCTGCACACAGGCTTTCTCTACTTGAGGTGAGCAGGGTCTACTCTTCGTTGCAGTGCACGGGCTTCTCATTGTGGTGGCTTCTCTTGTTGCGGAGCACAGACTCTAGGTGCATGGGCTTCAGTAGTTGTGGCACATGGGCTCAGTAGTTGTGGCTCGTGGGCTCTAGAGCGCAGGCTCAGTAGCTGTGGCGCACGGGCTTAGTTGCTCCACCGCATGTGAGATCTTCCAGGACCAGGGCTTGAACTCGTGTCCCCTGCATTGGCAGGCGGACTCCTAACCACTGCGCCACCAGGAAAACCCTCTCATGAATTTTTAAACCTATTATTTATTTGTATTTTTACTGGCACCAGAACCAGGGGAATGCAGATACCAAGTCATCATGGAAAGGTGTTTTGGGCAGAAGAAGAGAGACAAAAGTGACGGTTGGAATAGATTGTTTTTCATTTTCCATTTCAGAGACAATTTAATAACGATTTGGCTTTGACGCTTTATTTGTTTTGCTTTCTCTTCTCAAGGGCCTATTGGACCCCTGTCTATTTTGCTTGCTCGTTAGCATCGTTTGTTTACATCTAAGAGGGAACCTAATCTTTGACTTGAGTAACATCAACCTCATTTTCTCCAGGAGACCAAGTTTCTTTCTTTCTTCTCCAGCTCTTCTACAAGAAATTGGCTGCATATCAATCTTTCCTTTTCTTGAAAAGTGTTTTCTTCCCCTTCTGGTTACTCAGTGGTGCTGAGCGGACCCGCTATTTGTTTATGCAAAGAGATGGTGGTGACGAGTGTATTTCCTGTATTGTGAAATCGGAACTCATCTGTACTCTTGTAACGAGATATCAATCTTTTGTGTAATGCCAGGTACTGCGCTTAATTGCCCTCTTGTAATGCGTTATCCCTGAGATGATAATTTGAGTTATTTCTTTGTTAACCTTTACACAGCCAATAACAAATTAAACATCATTATCTGAGTTTAAAATAGGCTGTAAATCTCAAAGCCCTGGTAATACTCAGACACTTACAACCAGGGAGTCATAAAATGACATTAAATGACACTCTGAAACACAACCCAGAAAGTACTATGAATAAATGGGAAGAAAGCAGAACGTCACCAAGAGGAGTTTATGTGGGATGATCCCTCTGTATTAGGATGCAGAAATTCTTCAAATTATGGCAATTATGCTCTGACATGACCGCTTAAAATATACTTTCTTTTTTTTTTTTTTTTTTTTGGTACTCGAGACTCTCACTGTCGTGGCCTCTCCCGTCGCGGAGCACAGGCTCCGGACGCGCAGGCTCAGCGGCCATGGCTCACGGGCCCAGCCGCTCCGCGGCATGTGGGATCTTCCCGGACCGGGGCACGAACCCGTGTCTCCTGCATCGGCAGGCGGACTCCCAACCACTGCGCCACCAGGGAAGCCCAAAATACACTTTCTTCGTCTTTCTTCATGTTGCCTATGTCTCCTTCAAGACTGGACAATTCCTTCTTCGTGTATTGCTTGAAACAGTGCAAGGAAGCTTGAGTTCTGCTTCTGCTGTGGACTCAGCCTCACTCACTTCCCTGAACCTCCCATTTGGTCCCCGAATCCTCTCTTTTTTCTGCTACTGTTTGACGTTGGCAGTCGTATCTCCCTCATGACACTGTGAGGCTCTGGCAAGTAGAATTAGGTCTCGCCCGATTTTGCATGGTAGGTGTCCTGTGGTCTTCCAGATGGAAATTTCTAGCTTATGTCCAGTATTGCCAGTGATGGTGATGGAGGATGAGGAAGGTGAGGAAGGGATGGGGAAGACAGTATAAATACGTGTGCCCAGGGAGCTGCTTTTGGAACTGGTATTGCTGTTCTTCCTTTTAGATTTGTTTGTAAACTAGATCCATGGAATCACGGCACATTCAAACCGAAGCTTATGTGTCAGCTGAAGGCCAGAGAGAGAGAAGCAGTCTTCTCCAAAATAGTTTTAAAACTGTGGTTAGTGGTAAAGCAGGATTGGACCTCAGGCTTCTGTCCCCCAGTTTGAATGCTCTTTCTACTATGCTCTAGGTTTCATGGAGATGGTTACAATTGGTCTGTTAAATTAAAACAATTTTTAAAAAAGTTTATTGAGGGGCTTCCCTGGTGGCACAGTGGTTGAGAGTCCGCCTGCCGATGCAGGGGGTGCGGGTTCGTGCCCCGGTCCGGGAAGATCCCACATGCCGTGGAGCGGCTGGGCCCGTGAGCCGTGGCCGCTGAGCCTGTGCGTCCGGAGCCTGTGCTCCGCAACGGGAGAGGCCACAACAGTGAGAGGCCCGCGTACCACAAAACAACAACAACAACAAAAAGTTTATTGAAGTATAGTTGATTTACAATGTTGTGTTAACTTCTGCTGTACAGCAAAGTGACTCCGTTATACATATATATACATTCTTTTTCATATTCTTTTCCACTATGTTTTATCACAGGATATTGAATATAGTTCCCTATGCTATACGGTAGGACTTTGTTGTTTATCCATCTTATATATACTAGTTTGCATCTGCTTATCCCAAACTCCCAATCCTTCCCTCCTGCACCCTCCTTCCCTCTTGGTAACCACAAGTCTGTTCTCGATATCTGTGAGTCTGTTTCTGTTTCGTAGATAAGTTTGTGTCGTATTTTAGATTCCACATATAAGTGATATCATATGGTATTTATCTTTCTCTTTCTGGCTTACTTCGCTTAGTATCATAATCTCTAGGTCCATCCATGTTGCTGCAAATGGCATTATTTCATTTTTTTAAAAATGTCTCAGTAGTATTCCATTTATTTGTAAACAATACTATTCTTTTAAAAAAATTTATTTATTTATTTATTTATTTTTTGGCTATGTTGGGTCTTAGTTGTGGCATGCGGGATCTTTCGTTGTGGTGCGTGGGCTTCTCTCTAGTTGTGGTGCACAGGCTCAGTAGTTGTGGCACGTGGGCTCAGTAGTTGCAGCATGCGGGCTTAGTTGCCTCTCGGCATGTGGGATCTTAGTTCCCCAACCAGGGATCAAACCCTTGTCCCCTGCATTGGAAGGCAGATTCTTAATCACTGGACCACCAGGGAAGTCCCCTCCAGTTTAATATATGTACCACATCTTCTTTAGCCTTCATCTGTCGTTGGACATTTAGGTTGTTTCCATGTCTTGGCTATTGTAAATAGTGCTACTATGAACATAGGGGTGCATGTATCTTTTCGAATTATAGTTTTGCCTACATATATGCCCAGGAGTGGGATTGCTGGATCATATGGCAACTCTATTTTTAGTTTTTTGAGGAACCTCCATATTTTCCATAATTGCTGCACCAATTTACATTCCCACCAACAGCATAAGAGGGTTCCCATTTTTCCACACCCCCTCCAACATTTATTATTTGTAGACTTTTTAATGATGGCCATTCTGACCGGTGTGAGGTGATGCCTCATTGTAGTTTTGATTTGCATTTCTCTAATCACTAGCTGTTGAGCATCTTTTCATGTGCCTCTTGGCCATCTGTATGTCTTCTTTGGAGAAATGTCTATTTTGGTCTTCTGCCCATTTTTCGATTGGGTTGTTTGTTTGTTCATTTTTGGCTGCATCGGGTCTTCGTTGCAGTGCGCGGGCTTTCTCTACTTGCAGTGAGCGGGGGCTACTCTTCGTTGCAGTGCACGGGCTTCTCATTGTAGTGGCTTCTCTTGTTGTGGAGCACAGGCTCTAGGAGCGTGGCCTTCAGGAGTTGCAGCACGTGGGCTCAGTAGTTGTGGCTCGCAGGATCTAGAGCACAGGCTCAGTAGTTGTGGCGCACGGGCTTAGTTGCTCTGTGACGTGAGGGATCTTCCTGGACTAGGGATTGAACCCGTGTCCCCTGCACTGGCAGGCGGATTCTTAACCACTGTGCCAGCAGGGAAGTCCCTGTTTTTTTTGTTATTGAGTTGTATGAGCTCTTTGTATATTTTGGAAATTAACTCTTTTTTTTTTTTTTTTTTTTTTCTGGGGTACGTGGGCCTCTCACTGTTGTGGCCTCTCCCGTTGCGGAGCACAGGCTCCGGACGCGCAGGCTCAGCAACCATGGCTCACGGGCCCAGACGCTCCGTGGCATGTGGGATCCTCCCAGACCGGGGCACGAACCTGTGACCCCTGCATCGGCAGGCGGACTCTCAACCACTGCGCCACCAGGGAAGCCCAATTAAGCCCTTTTTGGTCACATCATTTGCAAATATTTTCTCCTAGTCCATTAAATAATTTTTAAAACCACATGAAAAATGGTGATAATCAGAGAGAATGTAGCTGTGAGACCTGCTGATCTCAGAGGAATGAAACCACAGCATGAAATGGGACGTATTTTAGCATGGGATGGACAGGAGGGAGTGAGCTGTAGGTGCCCTCTCCAGGATCTCACGGAGGCCCACCTCCACCCCCTCCATTGTGAACACAAAATCTTTGCTCATGTGATGCCTTTTGAAAACAGTTTTATAACAATCATTGGTCAGTGTACCTTTTCGACTTCTTCTTGAAGAAGTTTTATCCTGAAATTCAGCATTTTCCTACAACTCGTGGATTTAGTCAACATTTTTCGTACTCATTAACAAGTAGTTCTCATAGTATTCTACAGTTTTAAAAATCTCCACTTCATCTGTGGTTAAATCCCTGATGTTCCTTGTTTCTGATGAAGTGGGTGCATTTATGTCTCTTTGCCTCTCACTCCCTCACCCTCTCTTCCTATTCTTCTTGGCAGAAGTTCGTCTAAGTTATACTTAGATTATTTATTTAAATTTATTTGTCAGTTCTACTTGATTGGGTCTGCTTTTATCTCTGGTAAGTCCATCTTTTTCCTTTGTGGGGTTATTTAACTTTCAAGTTTCCTTGATTGAAATTTTAGCTTATGTATTTTTAGTTTTTCTTTTCTTTTTCACCAAAAAAAAAAAAAAAAGCATTTGGGGCCATGCATTTTTCTCTATGTACAGTTTTGGATGTGAGCTGCCATACTTTTTTTTTTTTTCCCCTGTCATTCATTTATAAGTACTCAAACTGCATTTTTGATTTCTAAGTGAATTATTTTTGTTAACATCAAAGAGATTACCTTGAATTATTGCATTTTGATTAGAGAATGTGCTTTGGACCATTTCTACTTCTAGGGACCTAAAAAAAAACTTTATTAATGTTATTCACATCTTCTCCAACCTTGTTTATTTTTTAGTCTATTTTATCTGCCGAAGAGTAAAAGGGCTATGTTAAAATCGCTAGCTATAATGATCTTTCTGCAAAGTTATTCTTGGCATTCTAATATTTAAAGATTTATATATTTTGATATAGTGCATTTACATTCATGATTACTATTATCAATATAAATGTTAACTTTTTATTATTATAAACTTATATATTTTTATTCAGTTTAGAACGTTTTGCTTTTAACTTTACTTTGTCTACTGTTAATTTTGTGACCTCTCCCTTGTTTTTGCTTACCTTTGCCTCATAATCCTTTGCAAGTCCTTTTATTTCTCATCTTTGAGTGTTCTTTTTCCTTAAACAGTTTTATTGAAGTAGAGTTGACATACTATAAAATTCTTCCATTTTCAGTGTTTAATTTATCATTTTAATAATGGAACATCAGAACATTCTTTTAAATAGCATGCAGCTGGATATATTTTTCATTCAATGTGAATATCTCATTCAGTCCCTTAAAAAATTTTTTTTAAGTTGAAGTATGTTTGATGTACAATATTATATAAGTTACAGGTGTACAACATAGTCATTCACAATTTTTAAATGTTATACTCCATTTATAGTTATTATAAAATATTGGCTATATTCCCTGTGTTATACAATATATCCTTGTAGCTTATTTTATACATAGTTTGTACCTCTTAATTACCTACCCCTATATTGCCCCTCCCTCCTTCCCTCTCCCCAGTGGTAACCACTAGTTTGTTCTCTGTATCTGTGAGTTTGTTTCTTTTTTTTATGTTCACTACTTTATTGTATTTGTAGATTCCACATATAAGTGATATATACAGTATTTGTCTTTCTCTATCTGGCTTATTTCGCTTAGCATAGTAATAGCCTCCAAGTCCATCCATGTTGTTGCAAATGGCAAAACTTCATTCTTTTTTTTATGGCTGAGTAGTATTCCATTGTGTGTGTGTGTGTGTGTGTGTGTGTGTGTGTGTATAAAATACCACATCTTCTTTATCCATTCATCTGGATGAAGCCTTAGGTTGCTTCCATGTCTTGGCAATTGTAAATAATGCTGCCATGAACATTGGGGTGCATATATCTTTTCATTATTCAATACCCCTTTAATAGGAGAGTTTAAGTTATTTACATTTATTTTTTTTAATTAAAAATTTTTTTAATTTTATATTGGAGTATAGTTGATTAACAATGTTGTGTTAGTTTCAGGTGTAGCAAAGTGATTCAGTTACTGTTATAGCTGATAATTTTGGCCATAATCTGTCATCTTGTTCCTTTTCTATTTCCTTGCTCTTTCCTTTGTCTGTTCTCTTTTTGTACATAGAACTTGTTTTCTTTGCTTTTAATCTTGAATATTTCTGAATAAATGTATCTTTTAAAATTTTACTATTGGTTAAATTCTTTTCAAAAACCTTCTTAGCCTATATTTTTCTTACTATCAGCCATGAGTGAAATGCATCTTTCTATTTAATACAAGTAATTTAGCACAATTTTGCCTTTACATCATCCCTTTCATCCTCTTTCTCTTTATGCTATTTCTTAGTCTTTTAAAATGATAAATTTGGCTTTTATAACCAGATTAATGTAATTATATAAAAAGTTTAAATTACATAGCTTCCCTTTGAATAACTATTTTTAGCACTTATATTTAAGTTTTGTAGCAATATTTGTATTGATTATTAGGCTCACCTCTATTTTAATTGACCTCAGCGTTTCCACTAATTCCTTCATATTATAATATCTACACTTTTGAACTTTTAATTTTGCTTCAGTTTTCAGAAGTTGGATTACGTCCTCAATAATCTTCCCATGAAGGGTGCATAGGTGCTATATGTTTTGACACTTTGCATATCTAAGAGTCTTTTTCTGAGGTTTTCACTTTTAAAATATTGGCTGTAAAACTCTTGGGTCATACCCTTTTCCACTTAAAACTACTTAGACATTGCTTAGTGATTCTAGCATTTAATGTTGAAATGGGAAAGTCGGGTAATGCCTTGATTTTCATTGATTATTCCTGGAACACATAATGAGCTTTCAAAATCTACATACATTTCTTCAACTCAGAAAAAACATTCCTCTATTATGTTTTTTAATGCTTCGTCCATTGCATTTCTTTGTCCTTTCCCTCTGTTTTCTGGGAGAGCACCTCAAGCTTGTGGTCCACATCGTGGTTTAGTTTTCTCCTTGGCTGCTGTATGCAGAATGGACTGGAAGGTAGTTGGGGATGGAAGCAGTTGGGAGAGCAATTAATGTGGCTCTTCTGACTCAGATCACGGAGGTGGCAGTAGAGTTAGAAAGAAGCAAATGAATTTGAGATACATTTTAGAAGGAAATGTCCATGTTGTTGTCAGCTTTCTTTCGTTTTGTTGTCTCTCTGGCTCTTGTAGTAAGAAGATAGCAGAGATGACATAGGGATCTGTTAGCTGGAGGCCATTTGGAACCAGAGGTTGGCTCACAGACTCTTGATGTGCCTATGTGGCAAATTTATAGGGAAGAGGAGTCCTAATTGTTGAGCATCTATGAAAGCCTTTAAAATTTATATAGTAATGCCTTAATTGAGCCTCTTACCCTAGAGTGGTTGACAGTGCAGATGGAGACAATAAAACTAAGACGCTGGGTCATTCAATAACTCGCTTGAAGTCACCACTTTGAGATCGAATCATGACCTCATGTTCTGTTTTTTAATGCCATGGACTTTCTACTTAGCTAGTAACTATTCATGGCCTTGGGGATCTGAAGAGAATCTGGAATTGTCACTGGGGTGGGGTGAGGGGCAGTGAGAGGTAGTGGGTCAACTCAGCACCCAGGACCTGGCCCCCATGCTGCCGCAATGACCAGAGCATCACCCCTTTTGCCTATCATATTCTTGTAATTTATAAGCATGAAATTGTTATCTAAAGAAATTCTGTTGCTAAACAATCGAGTTTGGAAAGCATTTCAGGATACCATGTCGCCTCTAGTCTTTGGGCTTGATGGGTCAGTGGCTTTAATACAAAAGATGCTCAAATCCTCTCCACACTCTTTTTTTTTTTTTTTTTTAAATATTGTGTGTGTGTGTGTGTGTTTTTTTTTTAATATATCTCTATTGTTGGCACACTATATATATATATTTAATTATTTATTTATTTATGGCTGTGTTGGGTCTTCATTTCTGTGCAAGGGCTTTCTCTAGTTGTGGCAAGCGGGGACCACTCTTCATTGCGGTGTGCGGGCCTCTCACTGTCACGGCCTCTCCTGTTGCGGAGCATAGGCTCCAGACGCACAGGCTCAGTAATTGTCGCTCACGGGCCCAGTTGCTCCGCAGCATGTGGGATCTTCCCAGACCAGGGCTCGAACCCGTGTCCCCTGCATTGGCAGGCAGATTCTCAACCGCTGCGCCACCAGGGAAGCCCCTCTCCACACTCTTAATCTAGATTCTGTCCAAGTGTATCCCCACATGGCAGTGGCACGGCAGCTATGAGACCGGTTGTACAAGTCACAGTTCAGCTTCATTGAGCTGGGTAGTTTGGAAAAGACCTGGTCTTCGTTTACCACCAGTCTATACGCTGTCTTTCTCCATTCTTGCCTGTTTCTTTCACCTCATCTGCCCTTCGTTTCTTACTACATACGTGGCCCCCTTTCTTCTTATTTTTTCTTCCCTTTCTTGTATATTTTCCTCCCATGATTTCTGTTGGTATTTTCTGGCATCCTCCAACTTGACTTCCTTCCACTTTTCCTTTCCCAGACTTCTCTTCATAACCTTCCTCTCCCATCCTTTTCTTTTCCAAGCCTTTCCTTCCTAGTTTGTCTTTTCTCCCTGTCCTGCTATTTTCCATTTTATTATAAAAATATTAAAATACACAGTGTTGAAAGAATGTTACACTGATACCTCTATACTCACCATCCAGAGTTCATTATTATTATTATTATATATATTTTTTTGCGGTACGCGGGCCTCTCACTGTTGTGGCCTCTCCCATTGCGGAGCACAAGCTCCAGACGCGCAGGCTCAGTGGCCGTGGCTCACGGGCCCAGCCGCTCCGCGGCATGTGGGATCTTCCCGGACCGGGGCACGAACCCGTGTTCCCTGCATCGGCAGGCGGACTCTCAACCACTGCGCCACCAGGGAAGCCCCAGAGTTCATTATTAAACATTTTGTAAAGCTTGCCTTATCACATATTTGTTTATCTCTCTATCCATCCAGCAATCTGTATATTTTTGGATGATCTCAAAGTAAATTTGAGGTTATCAGTCAACAGTAGATTCTTTCCAAGTACTTCAATAAGCCTATCCCTAACTAGAATTCAGTATTTTTTTACCGTTCCTGTTTTTCTCTTAAGGGAAAATGTACACAAAATAAACTCCACGGATCTTAAGTGTACCATTGGATGAGTTTTGACAGATGAGTACCCCTGGGTAATCCAAAGCCCTCTCAAGACAGAGAACCTTCCAATCACCTCAGACAGTTCCTTGGTGTCCCTTCTCAGTCAATTCTTGTCCCCACTCCTCCCTTGAGAGTCAGCTTCTGGTGCGATAATTTACCACTATGGATGAGCCTATTCTAGAACTTCATACAAAAATGTGCTGATCTCTGGAAGGCTTCTCTCACTCAGCAAAATATTTCTAAGATTTGTCCAGCTTTCAATAGTTGTTCCTTCTTTATTGCCAAGTAGTATTCCATTGTACGAAGACACCACTAGTCTGTTTTGCCCTTTTCCTCCTGATGGTCAGTGCTCACCATCATGAATAAAGCTGTTATGAATCCTCCCTTTTGTTTTTGCTGCCTTCCCGCCCGGTTACCTCCTCCCCCCTTTTGGGTTCCAGAGTACATTCAGGATGTGTGGGCACAATGGAGAGAATAATTCCTGTCTCATGGGGTTATGGGAGGACAAAGTGAGATAATGTATAAAAATCTCTGAAATCTGTCCCAGGCACACCGTAGGCACTCAGTAAGTGCTAGTTATGATTATACAGGGTAGCCACAAAGGCTTCTCTTTGAAAGACTTTTTACAATTCGATTTCTACATCATTTTCTAGCTCTACTACTTTGCCAACTTATGTCACCTCTATCTGCTTTCATTTATCTCTCTAACATCTTTCCCTTTCCCCATGAGTTACCTAAGGATAAAAATATAAACCTTCCCAGTATTATAGAAAGGGGATGATGAAGAAAAATGATGGCAAAAGAGTTTGCAGGAGAAATAGCGTCTACTTTTTTTTTTTTTTTTTTCTTCACACTACTCGAGTTTTGTAAGAAATTGCTCCGAGATCCTTGGATGAGGAAACCTTATTCAAAAGCCAAGAGCTACAGTTTGAGGGATATCCTTTTCCCAGACCCATTAGCTGCCATTCAGCTAGGACTTAGTTTCCACTGGAGCATAAAGAAGTTTATTTTACCGTTTTAATTTGGTGCTGCTTTATTTACCCTGTTTGTGCTAACCCAAATTTGGCAGCCACGCTGTACTCCAAGTGCTAATTTAAGTGACATATTTCCGTTCTGCCTGGGAAGAGTACACAGAAGAGCTGAAAGACGTGTGTTTATAATTATAAGATACCCAGTCGGCTCAAACAACATCTCATAGCATATGGGAACTATGTGGGCTAGTTAGCAGAAGTTTATGCTGAAGCCTGATGCTGTTTGGCTGAGTTTTGTAAACTCAGAGTTGTTAAGCTGTGTCTAATAAAACATGGGTTGAGTCAATTTAATATTTCCAGGCGAGTCTACTGATGTGGTAAAGACAGCCCTTTCCCTTTTCTTGGCTTAAAAATGCAGAATATTTGACTTCAGTTCTGGGGATGGCAGATCTTGTTGAGGTAAGAAGGACTGGCTATTTTTTTCTAAGAACCTGGACAGGGAGGGCTTGGCCCCGAGCTGACTGAATTGAGCTTTTTCTTTTTCATTACAGGTTGACATAGAGGAGGGTTCTCAGATTACTCTCAACGTTGTATACCTTAAGCTTTCTGTTTAAAACTGTATATGATCTTGTAAAGTTTCTACTTACAGACCTTTTTGTTATTAATCTCATAATGCATATTTATTTCATCTTTCCCTTGATTGTATTATTTTTTTTCCTTACTTAAAAGAAAATTGCAGTATAGCTGATTTACAATGTAGTGTTAGTTTCTGGCGTACAGCAAAGTGATTCAATGCATATTTAAACAGGATCTTTTTTTTTTTGCGGTACGCGGGCCTCTCACTGTTGCGGCCTCTCCCGTTGCGGAGCACAGGCTCCGGACGCGCAGGCTCAGCGGCCATGGCTCACGGGCCTAGCCGCTCCGCGGCACGTGGGATCTTCCCAGACCGGGGCAAGAACCCGCGTCCCCTGCATCGGCAGGCGGACTCTCAACCACTGTGCCACCAGGGAAGCCCTAAACAGGATCTTTTAACCTCAGAGGAAAGATGTGCTGTTGTAGGAATGGGTCTAATGATTATACATGTATAGATGTGTGTGTGTGTGTGTGTGTGAGTGTGTGGACACCCGGAGCACTGTGCTCTATGTACGCATGTGTATCAGGATACTTATTTCCACAATGTGACTGATTATGTAAAACTGGTTTGGGTGAGATGTTATGTATACCTACTGTGTGCAGAGGAATGGAGATCTTGCTTCTTGACCTTCTGCTTCCTTTTCTATCTGCATTGGGGGCTGGGAAGAGGAGATGACAGGAGAGAGTCCTCAGGGGCTAAATTCCCAGGCTAATCCTAATGCAGCTTCAGGCTCTAGCAGTTGACCCCTAGGCCAAGTGAACTGGCAGAGAGGGAAACCATTAACCCTCAGTGGAAGGCTTCCTGGAAAGTGCGCCCCAGCTGATCACGTGGACTTACTGGTAAGCACAGGAACTGGGCAACCCCCGCGCCCTTTTATCCTGAAGCCAAGTCAACCAAGCTTGTGGAAAGGAGCCTCTCAGGCCCTTCTTCTCGTTATTTATACGGAACACACCTGGTCTTTCTGTTGCAGACTGGACCAGAAATACAGGGAGAGTGAGTTCTCTGCAAACACCTGCATTGTCATATGTCGGAATCACTTTTACTTCCAAGTGCCCCAGAGATGCGGGGATGGGTGGCATAGTGCCTGTGCTCTCTGAAACCCCCTGGTCAGATGGATATTTCTTTAAAGAATCAGTTTCGTATGCCAAATAATGTGCTTTGCAAATCGTGTTGTTTGTTCATCTTCCTGAGTGGATCAGATGAGGTCTCACTCTTCCACGAACTTGCTACAACATCGATCTTTAGAACCCAGATTTGAATGTGCTGTGAGCCAAATGGGGCTCCTCGTGTCACTTGGGAGGCAGTGAAATGTGCTTGAAGGTGGCGCTGGCCCAGGCGTGTTTTTAAAATTAATTTTTATTAGAGTATAGTTGCTTTACAATGTTGTGTTAGTTTCTGCCGTGCGGCAAAGTGAATCAGGTATACGTATATCCCCTCTTTTGTAGATTTCCTTCCCATTTAGGTCACCACACAGCACTGAGTAGAGTTCCCTGTACTCTACAGTAGGTTCTCATTAGTTATCTATTTTATACATAGTAGTGTATATATGTCAGTCCCAACCTCCCAGTTCATCCCACCCCCCTTCCCCCTTTGGTACCAAAAGTTTGTTCTCTACGTCTGTGTCTCTATTTCGGCTCTGCGAATAAGTTCATCTCTACCATTTTTCTAGATTGCATAGGCATCGTTTTCTCTGCCGACATTCCCAGCTGAGGGCAGCCCCTTCCTGCCACGCCACCACCCATACCTAACAAGTCACACTCCTTTGTTCCTATTCTGTCTATAGAGCATCTTCACAGACATTATTTCTCTTACACCCGACACCAGCCCCCTGGGGTGGCTGCCGTTATCACCATTCTGTAGAAAACTGAGGCTCGAATTGCCTAAGGGATTTGCGTGATGTCATCAGAGATTCCCCAGCAAGTGACAGAGCATGGTTGTCTGCATCTAAGTCCAGTGTTACTTTCTCTTCATCCCACCTGTCCCTCATAGTCAGGTCTCACCCGTTAATTTAATATAATTGGATCATATGATACTGTTATTTTAGTTTTCCTGGATTGGTCTTGCTTTTCAGAACCAGCGTGGTTTCTTGGAAAGAGCTGTGGATTTGGAGTTTGAAGAACTGAGTTGAAGTTCTTGCTTTTTCACTCTTTAGTTATGCGATTTGGGACAAATCAATTTTGAGTCTCCATTTCTTCATCTGCAAAATGGGGATGGTAGTAGATGTCGTGTGAAGCATGGGGGATGATGTTTGAGAAAGCGTTCTGTAAAACAGGGGCTATTTTGCAAAATACAAAATGTTATTATTCTAATTCTCTCTCCAACTAGATTGTACATTCCTTGCTGGACTATGTCACATTACTTTTCTATTTCTAGAACTTAGCATAGTGCCAGCTACATAGAAGTTACTCAGTATATATAAGCTGATTGATTCATTGATTGATTGAAAGCTGAGATCATGCTTTCCATTCTTTTGTTTCTTTTCCCCACTGCGTTATATGTCTCCATTCAAATGGCGACACCCAAGAGATAATTTTTGCCAGATTGAAAAATGTTTCTTAATACATATATATGTCAACATTCATGTGTGCGTACAGGGGCTTTTAAAATTCATTTACATGTGTGCATGTATGATCATGTAGAACATTTCTGCACATGTGTGGGGAGTTCACCATTAGTGGCGGGGGAGCGGGGAGGTGGTTGCTAACAGCTGATGCACAGAGGCTAATGGAGCCTTTGCAAGATCGCAGCTTGTCTGCTGGTCTCTGGTTGTTGAGGCTCTGAGGGCACCTCTTTGATGCGTCCAGGGCTCTCGGAGTGTGGCAAAGGCCCCAGGGTGGCAGTGTGTGTCCCCACCCCCTATTTTCCCACCTACCCACACTCCCAACCTTCCATCCAATGGCTGACGAAATGGACCTACAGACAGGAAGTGCCAGGCTGGGAGGGGCAGGCAGTGCTGAGGTAGTAGGAACAACCCTTGAACACGACTGAGTTGTTCATGGAATGTACCTGTGAAAGAAGTCAGTGAACTGTAAGATTCCCTGTAAAGTGAAAACCCTAGTAAGTTGGTGTCCTCAAGAGATTTCTTTTAATTATTATTTTTTGTGTATTACTATAACATATATTTAAGTGGTTGATGATGTGTCTGTAGACACCCAGCTACTACCTGGATCCCAAGTAAGTGCTTGGAACCCCCTGGGAGGAGGGGCTTCTAGGAGTGTAGCAGAAGCTTTCTGGAGGGGCATTAAATGGGTGTGGGATCCTTGTGAAGTTTGGTTTAGGGAAGAGTCGTCTGATGTAGAAGCACTGAACTTAGGGGTCAGGAGATCTGCGCTTTGGTTTGGCTGTGTTATCTGGATAGAATTGAACCTTTGTGAGACTCGGTTGGCTCAGCTGAAGAACTGAAGCAATGATCCTCATACACGATAGTTGAATGGCTCAGACGGGACACCAGGCATAAAAGTTCTTAGAAAACTCTGAAGTGTAGTGCAAATAAAAGGTGGTTTGATTGTTGGTTTTTGAAGGCTTGAATGACCTGTGGAGACAGCTGTGGTGGAGTGATTAAGAGAAGGACTCTTGGGACTTAAAGTGGGATGAACTCCCAGCTTTACTAACTGCCGACTATATGACCTTGGGCAAGCTACTGAACCTCTCTGTGCCTCAGTTTCCTCATCTGTAAAGTGGGGGCAAATAATACACACAGTTGAATACACAATTAAGGTCTCAATCAACGTTTTATTTAATATAAAGCACTTATATATGATGTACATATCATATCTTATATAATTTAGATTATTATCCAGTGAATGTGACCACATCATTGATTTCTCTCTCCTTGCCCCCTTCCTACCTCTTTAGCCTTCTCCTCTTCTACTTTAATGAGAAAGATGAAAATTATTATGGATTTTTAAAGATTTGGGGGTAAAGTCCAGAGCAGGGGGTTTTGGGTTGAGGGTCCAAGAGAAGTGCCACAGAGCTGGTGGGGGTGAGGACAGGATGGCCAGGCAAGGGCCTGGGCTCCCCATTTTGGCTTTGGCAGAGCTTTTATCCACATTGGGCTTCTCTGTAAAATTTTATTTGACAGAAGAGTTCAGCTGCTTTAAGTAGTTTGAGACCCACTGGCTTAGAGTCAACACAGATTCAGCTTCCGTCTCAGGAACTTTCTCCATCCGTGTCTATTACAGATCACGGAGCAGTGTTGGTGATACTGATGAACCACAAAGTAACGTGCCTGCCAAAACCCAAAAACGCTAGTTTTTAAAAAATTTGTTTTTATTGATGTGCCCCCTTAAGAAAGTAGACTACTGATCCTACTTAAAAGGATTAAACAGTAAAGGTTGAAATAAAAATTAACTCTCAGATAACCAGAAGACTGCCCCCTTAATTGAGATTTTCACACAGGTAAGCCTCAATCAAAGAATAGGTATTGAGAAACTACTAAGTTTGGCACCATGGGGGATGTGACAAAAAGGGAGGCACTGTCCCTGTCTTTGGGGAGTTTATAATCTAGTTAGGGTAATCATTTGGGGGCCCTTAGCACTGATTCACGAGTGATATGATTTCACATTCAACCGTGCTCATTTAAGTACTGTAGTCCAGAGAAGAGCGAGGTCAGCGTAGACTGCAGTAATAGAGGAAGGCTTCACGAAGGAACTGGGAGTTGAAATACATGTGGGATTTAAATAGGTGGAGGGCATTGCCGGTGGGGGGCTGCAGCACGACCAAGGCAAAGGAGCTGGACCCAGCCTGGTACGTATAAGCTGGTACGTACCAAGAGGATGCTTGAAAGCTTCAGAGACAACTGCCACGCTGAAATGTAAGCTTCAGGAGGGCAAGAATCATGGTGTTTTACACTCCAGTCTGTGTACCCAGCAGCCAGTAGTTGCTTAGCAAATACGTGTTGTATAAATGAATGCATATCTTAGGGCTAGGCAACATCACTGTTAAGCTCATGAAACTTTGCCAACACCTCACTTTGTTTTTCAATAGCGAGAGTCCCATGACTTCCTTTCCCCCTTAACTGCTCTCCTGCTGGACCAAGAATAGCCTTTCCGTGAATGTCAGGGACTTGAGAATGACCTTTAGTGTATACCTTTACAGAGGAGGAAACCAAAACCCAGAGAGGTTAAGTGACTTACCCAGGGTCACACAGCTAGTTAGTGGTAGCACTACAGCGTCATCTTCTGTTCAGAAATCTGGCTTCTCCAGTGAGTGCCTGGCTTTCTCATTAGGGCCACGTTGACTCAGGAAACTTTTCCAGTCCCCTGGACCATGTATCCTGCCTTGCTCTCCAGGGGCCTACCTCCTGGGTTTACTGAGAGAGTAGGCTGAAATTTTATGTGTACATCATGCGTCAAGAAATCTGCGGTGGCACCGTATATTTTATATGCAGCCACTGGGTATTTCAGAGAAGATGGCGGCTAAATTCCCAGCCAATTTAAAGGGTACGTCTCATACAGTGTTGGCAGAAAAGAGGGGGCCTGCCACGTGGAGCCCCGGGGCATGCTGAGAACTCATTGGCGGCCTGAATTGTATTGGTGAATTCCCATCTTGGTAACTTTCCTCTCCATGGCAGCCCATGCTTTGCTCAGTTCTGTTTTATCGCTTTTCGAATATCAAACAGTTCTCCCCCTTAAGAGCAGAATCTACTGTCCCTGAGATCTGAAGGCAGAAGAAAGATACCTTTTCCTTTGCTTATTGTAGAGGCGTGGGGTTTTTTTGTTTTGTTTTGTCTTGGCAGAAGTCTCCTTTTTTGAGATGTTTCTCAGTTTCAGGGAGTGGGTGGATAATCTTTGAGAACACCCAGGACGGGTAGCTACAGATCTGAGCTTTGCAGATCTCATTCTTTAAAAATCTGACGGCCTCTACCCAAAGAAAGAACCCTGGGCTGTTCCCAAAATCTAGGCATCAAGGAACATTGGGCAAATGTCATCGCCTGGAAACTGGGCGTGTGGGGTGCTGGGTGTTCTGAGGTGCTAGCAGGCTTGATGGAGCTCATTGAGTTTTCCCAGGCTCTGTGCCTTGCTTGCTTGTAAATGTAAGCAAACCTGGATTTTGGAGTCTATTTACATACGCTTTTAATTATATGGCTAATGCAACTGTGTGTGAATCTGACACTCAAATTTAGTCGGCCAAGACTGTTCCAGCAAAACCGACCTTTTTTTTTTTTTTTTTTTTTTTTTTGCGCTGCTCTGTGAAATGCTCTAGCTGTTACAGTCTTCATAAATTTGAAGACCTAGCTCCTCCTCGATTTCACATTCCAGAAATATTTTTTGGGGGGATTCCAGTTTACATCCAAGTACCTACATAAACCCACAAAGTAAACCCACACCTTTTGGTTAGCCCCACACCTCTCCTTGACCCTGGTACCCATTACCACAAGCTCTCAGAGGAGAGAACCCAGCATACGGCAGCGTGGCAAACGTGGAGGGGAAAAAAAAATCCACCATTGAAAAAAGTGCTTCAATTTTACTCTGTATTTTTAAAGCAATCATTGAGCAGTTATCCTAAGGTATCTTTTAAACAACACCCCACCGACGTGGAAGGATAAAGTTCACAAAGCAAAGTTTTTGGTTTTTAAATTGACATTGATACCAAGGGGGGAAATCCTTTGTTATGTCTCCAGCCCTCGGGTCTCAGCTGATCCATATGCACCAGTGGGCACACCCAGAGAGCTTTCATAATTCATAAGCCCAGAGGCCCCTGATGAACAGGGACTACACACAGCCAAGAGCCGAGCACAGAGCTCGGGAAGCTGGGGCTGAGGGGGTGACCTTGGAGAATGGAACTTGGGAGTCCTGATGTTTCCTTGCTTCCAGCTACTTAGGTAGTGCTGGGAACCCAAAGCCCAGTCCCCGAAAGGGGTGCCAGTGAGCGGCCCGGGGAGTGAAAGACATCTTCCCATTGGGGGCAGCACTGAGTTTGGATCTGGGGACATGTGTTTGATCAGTTTTCTTTTCAGTTATAAAATGAAATAGCAAAGCAAAATAAAAGTCTGGAAAATAGAAGGAAAAAAAATCACTCTAAGTGTCCGCACTTGAGCATAATGATTTTCACTTTCGTGTGTTCCCTTCAGTCTTCTTTATGGGTGTATTCTTATGCCTGTTAGAGTGCAAGTGATTTTGTATTCTGTTATTTCAACTTTCGCATTGAGTGAAAAGCATTTTCCAGGCTCTGATATATTCTTTGTGCTTTTTCTAATGAGTAGATACTCTTCCACTGAGCAGATGAACGTGACATAATATACTTAACCATTTCAGTGTTATTTTTGAGATCTAGAAGTTCTAAATTTTTTACTTCCAAAAATGCTGGGATGAACATATTCGTGCCTATAGAGAAGATGAGGGTGTGAGTCTTTGTTCTGCTACGTATTAGCTGGGTGATTTGTAGAGAGCCGTTGAACTACTTTGAGTCTCATTTTTTCACCATAGAATCAAGATTATTAGACCTATCTTACCTGTAAATATAAACCTTATAAATAGAAATGTATAAATGTAACATATTAATAATATATAAATATAATATATGGATATATACCAATACATTTATATACAATGTTTATATACATTATAATAACATAATAACATGGTATAATATAAACACAAAAAATTTGGTGCGTATGTCACCCTTGTATGTTTCTGTTGAATTTAAGGACCTGTTCCATATTCTGAAAACTGAAATAAGTTAAACCAATGTTGACTAAAAAAAAAAAGGAACAGGGGCTTCCCTGGTGGCGCAGTGGTTGAGAATCTGCCTGCCAGTGCAGGGGACACGGGTTCGAGCCCTGGTCTGGGAGGATCCCACATGCCGCGGAGCAACTGGGCCCGTGATCCACAACTGCTGAGTCTGTGCATCTGGAGCCTGTGCTCCGCAACAAGAGAGGCCGCGATAGTGAGAGGCCCACGCACCGCGATGAAGAGTGGCCCCCACTTGCCGCAACTAGAGAAAGCCCTCACACAGAAACGAAGACCCAACACAGTCAAAAATAAATATAAGTAAATAAATACATTTAAAAACAAAACAAAACAAATCTAGAATTTGTAATTGGGCAACCTTCCCTTAAAAAAAAAAAAAAGGAACAGAACACTTTTTCCCTCCATAGAGGTGGAGGTGAAAGGAGAGTGGCTGGTGAAATCTGACAGCACTAAGAGGTTACCATTCTCAAAAGGTTAGGAGCCACTGAATGGGCCTCTTGATGGTCTTGGAGGGCAGTGTAAACACAGATCAGAGAAATCCACACACAATCCCCCAGCTTCCTTTTAGGTGGTAGTTTCAGGCTCCTCCCCCACGGAGCCTGGCACTAAAACTCTTCTCCTGGCACTGATCTGAGTTTCACCTTGTGCTTCTCATACCTACTTTTTGGTGGAGGGTCAGAGGTACTGCGGAAGGGGCCAGGAGTGAGAAGGATGGAGAGGATAAGGGTGAAGTTGTGGAGTCACCAGCTAACTGGGCGGGGGCTTTTGCTATGGAGTCCAGCTGAAGAGGGCTCAGGCTCGCGGCCGCCCAGCCCTTGTTCTGGGAACGGGGAGAAAGTACAGCTCAGTGTGGGTGTTCTGGGCAGTTTTCTCGCCACTTACCATTTAGCAGATGTCTGAAGGACTAGCTCATGGAGTTGGCAGTAGAGTTCAGAGAGTGTAGAGGATGAAGAAGGGCTTTAACTGTTTTTGAAGCATAAACGGGAACTTCAGCCCAGGTCTCTGAGAGCAGGAGCTAAAAATGCCCATCCGAATCCCAACTCTAATTGGGTCAGCTTGATATATTAATATGAGGGGCTGGAACTCCTGGGACCTCCCTCTGGGACCAGTGCAGCCAAGTGCTTTTTATTTATTTATTTTCCAAGCTTAGTCCAGGAGCACCGGGAGACTACCTGAAAGTGTTCTGGTCCATAGAAAACTGTATGAACCAATTGTGAGACTCCTAACTTGCATTTAGTTGCGAGATGATTTTGAAAATCTAGATCCTTTGATTTAAGGAAAGGAGTACTGGGTACCTATTCTGTATACTGTTTATTGAATGGATAACTGTGCACATTTTTAAACCAGGAAGATGCAGATAGGTGCTCTGTGGACACACTTAGTTTTGCTTTTCTCCCCGCTTCCGTTGCCCTGTACATTTCAGTTTGGAACCCAGACTCTTCGTTTTGCTTTGCAACAATCGACATGGATGACAGAGCATCGACTGGGCATCCGTGATGGTGTGAGTTGTGGGAGGGTGGCATGGGGGCTGGGAGCTCCTGCTGGCTAGGAGATAGAAATAGGGAGATGGCCAAATGCATGTGCAGAGGGAGTGGGGCAGGACAGCCGAGCACTGAGGCCACATGTGTGGCTGCTCACAGGACGGTGGCAGCCGGAAGTGAGGGTCAGCAGCGGGTATGAGGCAGAAGACTTGGGGGCATCACAGGGAGAGGGGAGGGCTCTGCCATGGGCAAGAGATGGAATGAGCAAGAAATGCTCTTGGAGTTTCAGGCAGAAGATGAGCCATTCCGGGGGCTGGGAGCCCCAAACAGTTGATATATAAATGAAGTTCTCCACTCTGGGACATTCTACCACTCAGCTGGACAAATCCTCCCAAGGACAAATCGCAGTTAACAAGGGGGTCCATAGATCGTCCCCCACGCAATGCCGTGGTTGCAGTTTTCTTGTGGTCCCCAAGGCACCCTTCCTCCCACGTCTTTCCTCCAAGACATTTGGCATCTTTCTCTCTTTTTTTTTTTAGTGGTGGCCTCCCAGTGTCATTAAGCAGGTCAAAGGTCATTGGTCTAGAAATTGACCCACTTGACCCATTTCCTTTCTGCGCTGGACCTTGAGTCTGGACCCTGCTCCCCCAGGGACCATGTGGAGGGCTTGAAGCCGCGTCTTCAGTCCTTTCTTCCCATGAGGTGTATAATTCGATATTTATTACCTCTCTCCCCAGCAAGGTCTATGGTGCCACTGGGATCCATTCGGTAAAGAATGCTGATCCCCTTTATGAATTTTTGATGGTGGAGGAGGAGTGTTTGAGGCCACTAGGGGACCTTGTGAAATGGAAATGTTTTTTCTTTTTGATCTCTCTCTCTCTCACTCTCTCTCTCACTCTCTTTCTTTTCTTAATTTAAAGACGCACATACCAGTGTGGCAATGCCTGAACTTCCCTGAATGTAAGTGTGTAGTATCTTTGTAAGAAAGCAGAATCACAGCTCTTTAAAGCCAAAACCCCAAACACCCCCTTACATATCTATCTAACTGTTCATAAGAACCGTGGAAACTTGATTCAGGAAAAGAGATGTGCAGGCCAGAAAAACAAAAATTAAAAATAAAACAAAGCAACAAACAAGATTCACTCTGGAGTGGGAGAGGATAAATGATGTCCCACCCACCACCCCACCCCTGGCCCCGTTGTTCCTTTTTTGGTGGTCTGAGGGGGTAGGACTCCAGGGACGGGGAGAGTCAGGATCTGTATTTCATTGCTGAGAATTTGACAGCTACAGTGCAAAGCAATACAGTCCTGCTTTTTATTAGCCTGTGTGAGTCCAGCACAGAATGAAGGGTTTTTTTTCCCCCTTTTCATTTTTCAGAGGTAGAAGTTTTTGCCAAACTCTGAGATGATTTAACCACAATTTCCTTCCTGAATTTTTTTTTTTCCAGAGGGGGAGGGGTTGCTTGGGTGGGTGTTATTGTTTAATAAGATTTAAACAGGGTCTCTATTTTGTGGCCGGAACAGCCTTTCATGCCCTTTATCTGTACTGGGATTTCAGCTGGGTTTTTATTTTGGTGACATATGGCCCATCGTATAATAAAAAGAGACGAACCATTCAGATTTAATTTAAGCAGCTAAGGACGTCAGAAGGGCTGTGAGGGGAGCCTCTACCTGAGCTTTCATTTGTTTAAAAAAAAAAAATTGTGCAGAGAAGTTGAGAAGGTGACTTTTGGAATTAGTTTGGTTTGGAGGCATTAAGTCCCAGATCAAGAGAGAAGGTCAATTTGAAAGTTTGGGATATATGCCAGCTTTGCTCGCTCTTTTATTGGAGAATTGCCTGTGGGGCCTTTCAAAGTATCTGCCCTTCAGGGGTTCTGCTTTCCACCTGCTTCCCCCTTGAACAGGAAAATGGGCTTTTAAAAATATTACGCAGCATGCCACAGCCGTCTCCGGATCCAAATGCTGTGTGGCATGACACAAAGTGACTCGGGGGCCGGGGGCAGGGCTTGGGTCTGCAGCTGGCACATGGAGCCTGTCCGGCGCGGGGACTGCTCCTTAGCCGAGCACGCATTTCCCTCCGAGGACACAGCCCACCTGGCCTCCAAACGCCCCTGGCAGCTTTCCCCAAATCATTTACTCTCATTTCACTCCACTGTCATGGAGGAGATGCCTTCTGCATCTGTGGGATAGACAGCAAGTCACTGGTCATGGTTCTGTGGGATACGGGTGTGAAAATGACAGAGTGAGCGGAGAATTGTGCCATGCCACGGGAAACTCACCATGGCTCTCTCGGTGGATCCTTCATGGGTGTGTGTGTGTGTGTGTGTGTGTGTGTGTGTACAATCCCACAAAGACAGGTTCAGGACTGATATTCTGAGAACCCTCCACTGCACAAGAAGATCAAAGGTGCCACAAGGTTTGAGCAGCCTGTTTTCCAGCCAGAAGCCACCGCAAGTTGTAGAGTGAAATCCCCCCTGGCATCAGACCTGTTATTTGCGCTCAGTGTCTAACAAGCATCCTCGGCATCATCTTCTAAAAGCTTTCATTACTACATGAATTGTGCCCACCGTGCACCGAATCGCCCCTTTGTGCTGCTTCTAATTAACTGTAATGACAGCATTCGATGCCACTCCATGTGCAGAAGAGAGGTGCCTTGGTTGTGTGTCTTTGGGCAAAACATGGCCAAGGGGCAGGGGGAGTTCAAGTTCATAGGTGCCCTCCGGTTCTGAACCTGCAGTATACCTTTCCCTTTGACCCATTTGGGCCTCAGGGGGCTGCTGCCCTCTTTCCTTCAGCTGCAAGCTACAGCTCGGCTCGGACCATTGCTGCGATGCCCTTTACCGCCATCATGGAATGACCCGAATGACCATCCAGGCCACTCTCCACGACAGCTGCCAATAGCATTTTTGATTTATTTGCAGCAACTTGGAGATCCCTGCTAACAGCCATCTTGATGGGAAACAGCACTGTAATTGCTTAGGGAGAAAGGCAGGCGTTTAGCAGTCATAAAAGAAAAGCTGCCTTCCACCAGACCAAATGCCGCCGCTCCCCTTGCATGTGGCCGTCTCGTTTTCCTCATGCAAGCCCCCCAAGGCGGGTCGGGGGCTACCCTGACTTCTTAAATCCTCTCCCTTCTGAACCTGGGGGTTTGAGTGATTCTTTTCCACTCCTCCTGGGGGAGGCTGAGTGTGTGGGGTGGCAGTTACAGTATTCAATGCATGTTTTCTGGAGCTTCCAGTGTGACGAGAGTCCAGTGACAGGAGCTCCTGATGGGCTCTGGGGCTGCCCAGCAGCCTGTGACCACAGTTGATCAGCTGGGGGCTCCTGATGCTTTCTCTCTACCTCTTCAAAGTGACAACGGGGTAAGACAAAACAAAACAGGACAGGAAAGCCCAAACCAAACCCAAAACCTAGCTGGAGGGGAAAATTTAAAAAAAAAAAAAAAGATCCTAATTTTTTTCCCTAACTCGGGCATCACAGAGGTAGCATCCTCCCCACATGGCCTCCATTATCTTTAATCTCTGTCCACAGTCTTCGTCTCACCTAATATTTCTGTAACCTGAAAAATGTCTTTGACGTGTGTCATGGAAGAAACTGTCAGCCAATAGCGTTTGTACTTCTGCACTTTGGGTAAAGAAGTAAAAACAGACTCAGATCGAAGTACCCTGTTCGTGCCAGAGGTCAGGAAGGACCATCACTCCTTTGCGTGGGAACAAAGGCACAAGCAGGTTGGTGGAATTAGGTGCTCTCTCTATGCCCCTGACCTCCTTTCTGTTTCCTTCTCTTCCCTCGCCCTTCTACTTTCCTTCTTCTGTCGTGGTCCGAACATAGCTGGGGGCTAGAGAGAGAATTGAAGGCTTGTGGACCTGGCAAATCAATCATCACTCATACTGCATTGATTGAGTGCCCTTCCTCATGCTCGGGTGCTGTGCCAGACAATGTACAAAATCACATGCCCTGCCCCTTTCAATTGGGGGGAGGAAGCTTGTGTTGGATTGCGGAATTAGCCAGGCTGAGATGCAAGGGCTCCATCCAGGAGTCAGTGAGATAGCCTCGTGGAAGGCCTTGGCATAGGTGATGTGTATAAGAATGATAGATCTGAGCCCACACCCTCCCCTTTGCTGTCACCTCCGAGTGCCTCTCCCTCGCGCTGAGATGCCTGATGGTCAGAGATCGGTGCCAAGGAGTCAGGGCAGGCTCTGGGTTTGGAAATGCCTCTTTGCTGTATTCCCTAATCAGATCTCAGGCAGATAACAGCTCAGACCTGGGAACATGAGATTTTAATGTGAAATGAATAAGTACCCTGAGACTGAAGCTTGTCACTGCAGAGCATCTGGAATCACTTACAGCTGGGTAAATTCACTGGGAGCTGCAACTCAAGTGAACATGGGGTTTAAAAGGAGGCACACAGCGCGTTCCTTTTAATGTCTAAACAATCTGATGTTGACAAGCCTTTCACATTAACCCCAAAGTGGCAAAGTTTAAACCCTTTATTATCTGGTTCGGCCTGGCAAATCATTTAGAGGCTTACGAGTCCATATTTACAGGGAAAGGCCAATCTTCCTTTCTTTTTTTCTCTTTTTGTTTTTTTCAAAGCAAGCACCACTAATATATGCACAGTTATGTTTACTGGGAAGGCTTAAGAGACCTTCAGCATGAAGTGAGACTCAAGCTAGGGAAAGTAAGTTGATTTTTTGGTCTTTTTCAGGAAGCCCCTAATCTCTTTTTAGAATACAAAAGGCATGAACATTCCAAACCCTGGAAACTATATCAGGTTAACAAATAAGTAGAGAAGAAATACAGGAAATCATTTCCAAATATTATTAGTCTTCAGTAGAACTATATTGTATCTTGGCAGCTAACTCTAACTCTGTGTCATTTTCCTAAGGTTTTGCCCAGAACATTACGAATTATTCTAAAGATGGCGAATGGTAGTTTGCGTTCTGAAGGGGACTACAAAATATTATGAAAGTTAGAAAGCTTAACAGTTGAGCATTGCTTAATAACCATCTATGGGACCTGTTGCCAAATTGGCAAAATTTTAGGGATCTCCATTGTAACATGTGGAAAAACATGGAAAAAAAGCTGCAAGTGGTTTTTGAGAACTAGATTTAATAATAATTTAATAATTTTAACCACATGCTTTAAAAGCAATGAAGACATTTTAATTCATCTTTATAAAAAAGCATGATGCAACAGAGTTGCATTTTTAATTTTCATCTGAGGAGAGTTTTAATGTAATCAAATTTACTATTATTTTATTTGCAAGAAGACCCAAACCTTAGAACATGGTAACTCTGACTCATTCTGTGGAAGGAATCTCTGGATAATTTTGGCATTGGTTTGAATCCTATCGAAGAAGTTCATAAAGATTAACATTGCAGCATAATTTTGACCACAGCTGTTCATCCTTTAGATGTAATTTTAACTTTCCTTTGGCAGCTGTGCAAAGTCAGATCTGAAATCACCAGTCATCAGCTCTCCCTAAACAGAATTTTCAGATTCTGTGATGACTTTCCACCTATTAATCCTCTTCGGTAATTGTGTACACAATGCCAGTTTTCACAACTCAGGATAAGTTTGAGTTACTGTAGAAGTGAAAAGAAAACTTTTTTTTTTTTCTTTAAATGATGCTTGGAAATGTAAACACTCATTTAACCTAATCCTGCAGTTTGGGGTTAGGCAAGAAAAAGATGAAAGCATCTTAGAATCTTGTTTATATAAGAACTATATATAACACACACAAAATATATGTCTTGTTTACATAAAAATATAGAGCACAATTTAAAAAATGAAATAAAAAGCAGACCGTGTATTTCAGATATTTCATTTAATAAAGTCAGTGTGTATGATCATATTAGTAATCTGAGGATGTCTACTATAACCCTGTCCCGTTATTTAACCAGTAAAACATTTGCATCTGAATTTTATCATAACGAAGCAGTGGGAAAGGTATCTGATATTGCTTCCATGTTTGCCTCCATTACATTATGTGCCTGTGGCCTGTTTTCCTGGGACCTCACTGATTCTGTACCGACTCTACTTCAGCGAGAATGAAACCTCTAAGGCCCTTTCAGCTTTGCATGATGTAAACTGCTGTAAGTTTTGAAACATGTATCATTTCTTTCATTTTCCCCTGTAACCCCCGCTCTCAGAGTTGAGCAGAAGATGTGAATTTCAGTTCAGTGGTAATAGAAGCTTCTGAGACCATGACGTGAAGTTTCATTTTATTTTTTCTAACCTGGGCACATGGCGTTTAAGGAACAGGACTTAGAGCTGAGTCTGGGACTGCTGTCACTGCGGCATGTCTCTGATTCATCTTTTTGCCTTGTGTGTCTGGTAGAAAACAACAACAGAAAGGTAACGCTTCCTTGAGAAATGGATGTCAGCTAGTAACGAGAGGGGCGGAGCGCCCAGTAGCGTGATTGTTCTGGATGAACTCTCAGGGATCTTTGGGGAATACTGGTGCCTCGACCCTGCTGGCCCTCAAAGTGCTGAGTGTGGAAAATGGGAAGTCTCCCTGGACCTCAAAAGGCACAAGATGTCAGAAAAATGCAGTTCTTGGAAACTGTATTTTTTGGCTGGGGTGGGAGCAGAAAGTGGAGGGGCAGAGAGGGAGAGTGGGAGCTCATAATATTTTACACTTCAAGTCCTACTTACTTTACTGTTAATATATTTGTGTACTGTCAGATACATATTTTTAAAATATTAATGAAACTGCATATTTAAAGATGCTCAGTTGAATAGCAAATTTTTAACTCAGTTGTTTGTTTAGTTCCCACGACATTCAAAGTTCAAACTAAGATCTTACTCAGTTTCTGGCTCTCGTCACTAGTTATTCTCCAAATCAGAGACCTTCCCAAACCGGCATAAGGGTGGAGGTTTTCACTTTGATAACTAGGATATTTCTCCAGCAATGTTGTCAGCTTGTATTAAGTATAATCGGATGCACTAGGCTTTGATCAAATTTCTTATGTACTCTTGTTTTCTGGTGATCGTCAGGCCTGCAGAATGAAGTCACCGGTTGCTCAAACCACGAGTCGGGTGCTAGACAGTCAGTGGGAGGTGATGGCCAGAGCACTTGGCGAGGAGTCCGGGGACCGGGTCCTGGCCTCGGTCCTGCCCACTCCATCTGGGAACTGTGCCAGTTTACCTGGGTGTTCAGTGAGCTCACCCGTAAAATCAGGGCCGGAAAACATGATCTCACCTGCCTCTCCCCACTGTTAAGTTCTTATCTTTAGCAAGAATTTAGAATCTCTCAAATAGTGTCCATTTGGAAACGGTAATCAATAGACAGAGATATGGCGCGCAGACCTCGCCCTCTTTGGAAAGTAACAGATTCCTGTGCATTTCCTAATGCAGCTGAGAAACTTCGACAAGCTTCAAGGGGGTAAAACAATCTAACTGTGCGGACAGATGTGAGGATGAAAATGGAGGGATTTGAGAGTTGTGTGTTTTGTTTTTTTTAAAGTCTGCTTGAATGGAAATAGAGCTCCCTTTTTTTTTTTTTAAAAGTTAAACTGGTTTCATCAATGATTTTACACACTGTTGGAAATACCACCTTCTCCTAAGTAAATTTTCAAAGGGAGGTCAAAACACTGCTTAACAGAAACGGGTTGCTGTGCAGTCAAGCCAGTCAAATGTGGTAAAAAAAACAAGGTTCAGCCCGTAAATATGGTCTAAATTAGAACAGCGTCAGAAGCACTGAAATCGCATAAATTATATTCTGTTTGGAGGACTGAAGTGGGGCAGGGGAAAGAAAGGTACTTAACGAAAAAGAATGGAATCAGCATTTAAAACTCCCTAAATACCTCTTTTAATGTTTACCTTTTTTTTTTTCTTTCCTTTTTGAGTCTGCCCAAGTTCATATTTACCTGAGAGACCCGTTGGTACCGAAGGACGGCCTGGGTCTCACAGGTAAATAACAGACACTCTGCAGACCGCCTACTTGTGTTCCACACTCTGGAAACGGCAGGCCTCTGGGTAAATGGTGTGCTTTGGAAACTCAGAGAAAAAAGGAACGTGAAGATGTGTTTTCGAGTTAGAGCGCAGGGCGGAGCCCAGCAGAGGAGAGGAAAGCAGAAGCTCCCACCCTTGGAGCTGGGGGTCGGGGGGCAGATTTTGAAGCACAAACCAAGCTCAGACATGATTTATGAAAAAGGTGATTTAACAAACAACACCCAAACGGCATTCTATTGCATATTGGATCCGTTTGTTTTATTTATTTATTTATTTTTGTGGTACGCGGGCCTCTCACTCTGTGGCCTCTCCCGTTGCGGAGCACAGGCTCCGGACGCGCAGGCTCAGCGGCCATGGCTCATGGGCCCAGCCGCTCCGCGGCATGTGGGATCTTCCTGGACTGGGGCACGAGCCCACGTCCCCTGCATCGGCAGGCGGACTCTCAACCACTGTGCCACCAGGGAAGCCCTGGATCTGTTTATTTTTATGGGAACATCCTCTCCCAGTCGTTGTTTAAAACTCGCACACCTTATAGATCCTGTGATTCTGCACATCCCCGGCACACTCGGAGCCCTGCCACGCCACGCATCCTGCTGGTGGCCGCCCAGGTGGTGCAGCAGAAGGCTGGCCCTCGGTGCTGGATCCACGTCCTCCCTCGTGTGACCTTGAGCCTTGAGCAAATCACTTTTCCGCCCTGGCCTTCTTTTGGTCCATCTGTAAAATGCGGGGTGAGTTGCAGGGGTGGGTGGGGACAGAGGCGGTTTCCATAGTTTCTTTAATCTTTTCCAGCTCTGACATCCTAGGAAGTAATCCGTGAAATTCTGTGTCCAGATTGAAAATCTTATGCACCCATTAGAAATGATTCTGAGCTGCCTGCCTGGGCTCCAAAGTTTTATTCCACTCATGACAGATGTGGGCATCTGACCCTCCCAGGCTTTGTTCCCCCGACCCTGCAAATATCACCTAATCACCCCCAAAGGAATGCACTGTTTATTGGGGAAAGTCAAGTCGGGGTGCGGTGTGTGTGCGTGGGAGCTCTTTTGACCTCAGACTGATGGAGAGCGACTGTCCCTCGCTCCAGCCTTGGTCGTGGGTGGACCAAGGGTGTATTTTTCAGCTTGTCCGCAGGCCCTGTGAAGGAAGGGCCCCGAGACCCATGACTCTCCCCACTTCATTTGTGCAGCCAAGGTTTTTCCTTTGCACTCCCTTGTGTTCCCTTCTGAGGGAACAGCCGCTGCGTCCTCGCTGTTCAGTATCCTTGGCCCCTGTCAGCTGCAGCCACTCGGCCACCCCCTTGCAGAGCGCTAACCTTTTGATTTAACTTTATTTGCCACAGCAGGACTATCACCGAAAAGGGAACAATATGCCCTCGCCATCTGGCCCTGGCTGCCCGAGGCTCCCTGAACAGCCGAGGGCCCTTGGAGGGGCCCGCTGTGAGCAGTGACTGTGTTCCCACCAGCCTCGCTAGACGGGTGCCCTGTTTTTGTTTTTTTGCAAATCAACCTTTTAGAATCCACATACAGGCTACAGCCAGTGACTCAGAAGACCATAAATAATACAGCAGGCTTTGCTCAAGGAAAAAAACAAAGCAAAACAAACCCACAAAACCAAAAGAGGTGTATCTACATTATACTTAGCTGGTACCAAGTCGAAGATAAAGCTTGGTGTTTTTTTTTCCCCTGTGACCTTTAAGCAAATGTGACAGGCATTAACCTATCAATATTAGTGAGTGATTTAAAATACCAACCAACATTGGCCTGCAATAATTTCTGTTGTAAATGACTCCTCCTGGGCCCCTCCTACCACTAATTCAGGGCTCATAAATCAGAACCCAGAGTGAGTTGCTCTTCACTCTCTCTTGCCCTGGGCGATTCTTGAAGTCTCTTTTCTAGTGGGGACGTGAGCTCCCTTCTAAGGCCCCATGAGAAGATGGCAGCAGGAGAAGGAGGGAAATGCGATGTGAATGGATTCCAGATCCCCACTAGAGGCAGTGGGGCAGAACCCCATGCCCCAGCGCTGCCTTGTTCTGGTGACAGGAGGCATCCGGCTTCCTTTTTCATCACTTTCTGGACACATGGCCCAGGAGTCAAGCTGGCTTCTAGTGGAGGGGATTCTTTCTAGATCCTTCCACATTAGCCAGCAGCACGGAAGGTCCACACCAAGGTGGAGGTTTTACTTTAGGTGAGGACAGTGAAAGGTGAAGGTGTGGAATCTGATGAGAGGTGGGGGGAGCCACAGAGGTGGTCAGGAGATACAGGGAAACAATTTGCGATAGGAAGTTCTGGATGAGTACCAACACAAGTACCAACCTGGCCCGAACCAGCAGGCCTCACTCAGTTCTGCAGCCTGCGTGTGTAACTTGTGACCCGCATTCTGGTCCACAGAGGCAGCTTGGGTCCACACATGCAACCACATAAAATACCCACTTCAAGCAAGGTAATTTCGTTAGAGTTAAAAGATTTATTAGGGGAGCCTGAAGAGTGGCGAGGAGGTGTCGGGGAGGGACCGAGACCCATCTGGTTTGTTGTGGGTCTTTTTTTATTAGAAGGGAGAAAAAAAATCGCTCTGTGGGTTCATATGTCTAAGGAGAGCTCAATTAAAGTTATTTGCTGGAGCTTAAAATATGCCCGCACCTGCTTCAGCGCCAGGCTCGGAGACTCACACGTGCTCCCAGAGGTGGAGCAGATGAAGGCTCCTGTCGGGCGGGATGGAAGTGCCGGCAGAGCATTTCACTCATGCATTGGCACCAGCTCAGGATGGGAAAGTCAGAGACCAACCCGGAAGCAGCTTCCTGCTTTTGATCTGGAATCCGGGACCCTTGGCCTGTCCTGTCCAGGGATCCAAAGGGCTCTTCTCTTTCGAAAGCAGACCAGAAAGGATGGAACCAGAAGAGGGAGTGATGTAGATGGGACAGCATCCCCTTACCCACATCACTCACCTCTTGTGTGGCCACTTCATTCTTGATAATGGGAAGAGAATAAAATCTGTTTCAAAGGCCTGTTGTGAGAATAATAAATAAAATGGCTCACATTCGTTGAGCATTTGCTACATATTAGGCACTGGGCTAAGCCTGTTTTACACGTCACCCCATTGGATTTTTACTGCAACTTTAAGAAATAGGTAATGACGTCATCCACGTTTTATAGGTGAGGAAAATGGTGCCAGGAGAGCTGAAACTCCTTGCCCATGGTTACTCAGCAACCCAGATTTGTCCGACTATGAAGCCTGAGCTTGTAACTAACCTGCTTCGAATGAGATTCATGGGTGAGAGAGACCTTCCAAGTAATATGGCGGTGACACACATTTACTATGTCCTGAGATGTTCTCGGGTTCTCATTTAAAACGTCCTTTGCCCTTTACAGTCTCAGTTTAGAAAGTGTCTTCCCAGGATGGTTGCTCCACACATGTTGATACTGTATTTCCTGCCAGCCATAAAAGAGACCCAGGCCCGGTGGGACTCAGAGGGGTCCTTAGGCTCAGCCCCTGCCCCTCAGAAGCACGGGGAGACCACCAGGGACAAGAGTCTCAACTGTCTTCCATTTTCTGAAACAGGTGATTGGTTTCAGAGCCTCCTTCCTGGCTCACACTGTTTGATGTATTTTTTTTTAATCTCTGATTCCTAGGCTGCCCACCAGAAACGGAGCCAGTTCTAGACACCAGGGAAGCCATTCAAATATGGAATAGGGAGGAATTTGTCAACTTTCAGGGATGGATTTTTTTGTTAATCAGACTTGACCCTATATCTTCTTAGACAATTCTTTATTCTCCAAGATTTGACTCTGGGATGTCTTCAGAGAAGGAGTCTCTGATACAGGGAGAATCCAGGGACCAGGGACCATAATCTCCATTGGAAAAGGGTTTTTTGATCATGTCTCACTAAATAGCCCACCAGTGTCCAGAAAAATGACCACCTGCAGCCTATATATATATTTAAAAGCTTTTGTCCTGAGTCTTTCAGTGAAGCTACATACTGTGAGTACATACAGTGTGTGCCAGGCACTGTGAGAGGTGTTTTGCCTAGCTGCCTCATCTCAGCTTTGCAATTACACTCCTATGTGGGAGGCCCTGTTATGACCCGTATTTTACATATGAGTGTATAAGACTTAGATTAAGAAATCGGCCCAAGTTAGTAAATAGGGAAGCAGGACTCAAACCCAGGCAGTCTGAGGCCAGAGCTGCAATCTGAACCCTTTGCTACCTCTCATGGCAAGTGGGTAATGATCCATTAAATGTATCCACCCACCCCCAGCACACATACACATACATCCCGATTCTCTACCCAAGAAAGAGCTCTGTTTTTCTGTTTTCACTTTCAAGACTTAACAACAGATTCCCAAGCTCTTACCTCTAGCCTCTGTCCTTAGCCATGATTTAATAAACATCTACTACCTTTTCCGTTCCAGCCTCCACCCAAAGTCAGCTCCCACCCAGTAACAAGCTGGGTGCACCATTCATTAGAGGTTTGATTTCCCAAATATATAGACTCATTTGCATTTTCCTGCATCATCCCTGAAGGTGAATTCGTTGATTAGCCTCCCCGCCATCTGTTGAAGCTAAATCCACTGCAGCTTATCCATGATCACTTCTCCCATATGCTGTTGATATTGACTTAAGAAATTATATATATTCTGGTATGATGTCAGGGCAGGTCATCTACTGCCAGACCACGGAAAAAGATCTCTGGCCAACCATGTGCCAAGAAGGGTGCCAGGCTCTTTGTAGCACCATCTTGGTCTGGAAAACTCCTTTTTATCTTCTCGTGCACTGCAGCACGCTGATTGTCTAGGTTTGCCTTGTTTTATCAAGGCTCTCGTCACCCAAAAGGCAAGAAGGTTGAAGCCGCAGGAAGGAGTGTAGTAGGCTGGGTCTTTTCTCAGGCATGCAGGGAGGAGATGGGCCAAGGCAACTTCTCTTCAGGATGCTGAGAAAGAACTCTGGTTTTTTCACAAAGACAGTTCTGAAACCTCCACCTCATACTTTATGTAACGGAATACAGCCCTCCTGTAGTTTGCAGCAAAACTCTCAGACTGCAGTTACCTTCTTGGAACTACTGTTCCCTTTCTTTTTGCCTAGACTGATGCTCTGTTGTTTGGTAAATGGGCGGGTGAGGGCAAAGTCCAGGAAGTGATTCCCTCGGGGTCCCAGAGTCTCCTAGAAACAGGCTTGGATTGGGAAGAGAGCGGAGGGAAAACAGTGCCTACGCTGCAGTGCTGCGCTTTGCTTTCTCCATCTGCTTGGGGCCAGGGGCAGTTGTCAGTCCCTTACGTCAAATATGCCTGTGCTTGTCTTGCCAGGCGTCTCATCAAACTCTCCAGAACTCATGTGCCCCCCTTCCCCCATTAGAAAGATGTGGCTGTTCCTCAGGCCTCAGGCTTTGAGCAAAAGCCCTCTTTTCCTTTGAGAAGGTGCCAGCCCGACCTGCAGTATGCTGGAATAGGTACCCACACCTGGGTTGCTAGGAGTTCCCCACCCTTATTTCCCTTCGGCTCCCCCTTCCTTGCACTGTTTCAACCTCCTCCCCAAAGGATCAGTTAGGGAAACACCTCCTCCGCAGTTAGTCACTCTTCAATGAGTCGTGCTGTGTCAGCTGCAGTCAGTGTAGCTGAGGGCAGGAAACACTTTGCTAAAGCCCTGCCAACGGCAATCTCAGCCATGCTGCTCTTGGTCAGGGACAGACCTCTGGGTTTCCCTCTCATTTGATCCGATGTTTGCCATTCAAGTAAATGTCCTCCCATCTGCCAGCTGCAGAGCTGGGACAACGGGTGGAAGAGGTGACTTTAGAGCCCTACAATGAGTTTGTGGGTGGGATGGGGAAGGAGGTGGGTCCCCTTCGGCAGGGGACTTTTAATGAACCCTGTAGCCTTATAGCAGTCATCTGTCCTATGTTTTTAGTTATAATGGTAAGACTCAAACTACCGACAGTTTGAGTTGGTACCATCTCTGATGTCTGTCATCTCCTGCTAAAAGTTGACGAATAGGATTTCTCCCCAGGTGCAGGCTCAGCTTCGAGGCATTCACTTTTCAGTCCATATATTATTTTTGGCAACTGAGGAAAATAAATAGAACTCTTGGTCTCCGAAGGCATTAGCATTTCCACGCAACCTGGGGCGGGACTCAGCATTGCCTTTGCTGGGGAGTGATATGAGATGGAAGGCACACAGGCTCTGCATAGATGCAAAGCAATGGACGACAAGGTCTGTTAGTGCGTGCTTTTAATGTTGCTGAACAAAGTATGTTACACTAAATCTTTATAGATTGAATAAGTACTTTGAGTTCCAACAAAGTAAACCAAAGTAAACATCGCTCTTATGGGAAATAAAATTCCATGTGGTTAGGGGCAGGGTTGTGATTAATTCAGTGACAATGAAAAGACCATGGATATATAGTAAGGTTATTGACTGTCTGTGAAACAATGTAATATCTGCCACACACACACACACACACATATATTTTACATATATATATATATATATATATATATATATATACAAAATTTAATTCCAAATGATGGGTGATAGGAGAGGAACCAGTGTTTCTCATCTTTAATTATAAATTAATGTACTGATGCTCTAGGTATCATATCTCAATCAATTATTAATACTGACCACTGACCTCACTACAGAAATCAGTAAGGAAAACAGAGTGAGAAAAGGCAGCATCGTAGAGCTAAGGACCAAGTTTCTGTAAGAGTCCGTGTGTGTGTGTGTGTGTGTGTGTGTGTGTGAACAACTCAGTCTACCTTTACAACCATTATCTACTGAACTGGAGATTTCTCAGAGCTCTCTTGGACTGCAGCCTTGCCCAAAGTGCATGCTTTCCTAATGTGCATTTTAACGTTAAATGATTTTTAATATTCTACATATGGTTTCATGGTTTCCAGTCTCTTCTCTGGGAATGAACAAGGCTGTGGTATTATGATGAATAGTGGATTGTGTCCAGGACACCCACTTACTTCCCTGCGTATCAAACATGTGCTGCTCCCATTAAACACGGGCCTGTCTCTGGAGATTACAGTTGTCCTATCTAATCCAGTCCTGTTTTGTTCCCTCAACCCAATTGAGAAGGATACATTGTTCTCATACATTCTTCTTTTAATTAAATGCAGTAGATATGTCACGTCCATGAAATAATCCAGGTCTGTTTTCACATCTGCGGACATTTTCTCCTCCTTTACTTCCATTTGGCTTCTTGGAAAGAAAACCAAATTTAAATGCATACTTGGATTAATTGATGGGTGGTATGCAATTTGCCAGGACAGTTTAGATAGGATCTTACTTTTTTTTGTTCCTAATTGCAACAAAATGTTCTCTGTCACTGCTCTTTGCAGACACTCACCAAAGCCCACATCATCCATGTCCAGCGATTGGTTTGAACACAATATTCTCATTCAAGTTGGTTCATCCAAGTTCACTTCTACCTTCACAAGTGCTGGGGTTTACAAGAGAACTTTGAGGTGTGGAGGTCTGCCTGTGTGTGCTTTAAGTTTTAATTGCTGGGAGTGATTTGCTAATTGATCCTATTGATACAAAGTACTGTCAGGACTTTTCCATGTACATAGCACTTGCTTGCTTCATCGTCAGCAAGGAAACCTGGTATCTCGTAAAATTCTCTATTCAATTATAATTTTAAAATACTGGAGTAAACTCCTAGCAATTCACAAGAGGCTAAACTAGAGCCCCATTAGAAGGGTACTACAAGTAAACATTATTAATTATAAAAAAATTGCCTAAATTAGATTTTTTTCACACCTGCTTCTTGCTTAATTAGCTAGCAATCCACATATTCCATTCAGTTGAACTCTTACTATTTATTCAAGCATACTTGACATTAACATACTGTTTGATGTTTGATATCCTCAGTTTTAATTTAACCACATGACAACAAATGGTGTTTATGAAATACCAGTGAGCTGGAAAAATACCCTGTATTGGAGATGCACATGGGACTGAAGAGAGGATTTTTCTCTAGGAAGAGCTTGAAGGCCATAAGAAAATTAGAGTCTAAGTTTCTTTAATTTTCCTGTTTTCATTCGTATTCTCTACCATACCCCTTAAGAGAGCTTTGGAAGATCCTAAAAGACAACACGAGGCTGTGTATGTTGCAAAATATCCTTGATAACATTAACGAGAGAAGAAGTACTGTCTACATGTTGGTACTTGGGGAGGATCTTACAGAACTGCCCTCATATTAAATGGCCACACTCTGACCATTCTTTAGGGATTTAGGAAGACTGTAGGGACATGAAGATCTTACAGGTAAACTGGGCTGTCTGGTGTCAGGGAGAGTCATTTCCCTAAGTCTTGGCTAAGCCAAGGTGACCAGGTGATTTCTCCCATGGGGGGACGTGGAACTAAGCATTTCCCTCCCATACTGTTCTTACACCTGAGAGTCCAAAGTCATGCCCTTCAAAGTTATATAAACAACAGGAATGGGTTAGACAAGTTCAACATCGACCTGACAACAAAGACCTCGGACTAGTTATTCCGAGTCTCCCACGTCTAATTGGATTTAATCCTTGAACTTCTCCCCTGCTCCTCCAAAGAGCCGTGTGACGGAGTCCTGGTTGTGATTCCTGTCAGCCACTTTGTAACACGAGTGCCTTGCAATCTAGTGATGAAACGCAACAAAAAACTCCCAGGGCCAAGAGACAAAAGAGAAAATCGTCTCCATAATGTATCGATTCTGACTAATGACATCACTTATTGTAGGGGATTCGGATTGATAGCCCCTGGCCTGTCTCCAGTGAGACACCATTTTACATCTGACTCTGATCAAACTGTCTGTAAATCATTTTTAACTTGGGTTCTGTAGATGTTGTGTTCACACCATGGAACTAGGGCTTGGGCTTGACATCATTATTCTTCATGGGGCTGTCTTTGTTTAAGAGGCACTTAAAGTTTTTGGCTGCTGGAGAATAGAGAAGCTTGTTAGCCGAGGAAAACATGTTGATGTCACACACTTGCAGATTTCTTTCTTGGGGTCAGGCTGTGTGGATTCCAGAAAGTATGTGGTATTTCCCGTGATGGATGGTGGCTTTGGGCTCGGATATGTCTGGATAACAGAAGTGGATCCAAAGGGGTTGCCGTCTCTTGGGACTGGCATATTTACATCAGGGCCAATACTTCTTGCTTCTGGAGGGGACTGTTATCCTGGGACTAACTTGATACCCGAAGCAGACCTCTTTGAAACTGGGTACCAGGAAACCAGGTGCATCAGAGGGTACCACCCCCAACACCCTGTCCTCATATTGCTCATAATCCTCAAGAAAGTGGGTCTTGGATAGGATTTGGAATCAAAAATTCGACCACCCTCTCGTTTCTTTGTTTTACCCTTCATGTGTGGGGATATACTAACTCACAATACATGTTTGAACGGTGCAGGAGACAAATAGGATTTGTATTTGGTATTCAAGATGCACATCCCTCCCCACCCTCGTTTATTATTTGTGTTTAGATATGACTATTCCTTATGCCCAGGTCAGCTGGGAAATGGGTGGAAGTATTTTTTTGGCTGTGCTGCACGGCATACGTGATCTTAGTTCCCCGACCAGGGATCGAACCCGTGCCCCCTGCAGTGGAAGCCAGGGAATTTCCTGGAAGGACATTTTAGAATTATGTAAAATATGGTTGGCTTATAAATTTTCTAAAGACAGTTTGGATAGACTGTAATCCACAGAAAGATAACAAAAAGTGAGCTTTTAACTTGATAGGAATAATGACGAATGTGTTTTCCATCTCGGGGAGAACACACACTACCATTTGGTTTACCCATTCTCAACTGTGGGCTCCCCTGGTGCGCAGAGCCCTTCCAAAAAGTTTCATTCTTTTCCGTTCAGAATTTAGAGCAGTTTAGGAAAACCAGCAAAATGAGGAAGAGTCTCCATGTTGTTGTTTACTCAAAATGTCCCATAAATAACAAATTATAAAATTCATTTAAATTACTGCAGGTAAGTTGAATTCCTGTCTTTTAAGTTTACATTTTAAACTTTCTCTTTTGGAAAACTTCAAACACACATAAAAGTGGAGAGAATAATATAGTGAATTTTCATGTATCCTATCACCCAAGCTCTTTTCAACTTTCTTTTTGAATTCTAATTGTAACTTTCTGCTATTTCTCTTTTTCATCTGTACAACACAACATAGTATACATTTTTTGCCTCTTTTCCCACCATGTGCCATGCATATAATGAAATGAGTCTTTGGGTTTTTATATTGATTGATATAGATATTTATGAAGACACATATAACATTTAAAAAACATATGTGGATATATATACACATATATATTTCTATTCCAATAGAATTATCCTTATCCACAGTTTTAAGAGTCTAAAGTTGAGGAATTGAAAGAGGTGGGGAAAGATACCTTTAAGTGGATTTAATTAATTACATATTATATTCTGGCTTTCTGAAGAATCTACCAGTGATTCTTCACTGGTATAAAGAATCCTGACCAACCCAACAACTCCAGCTCTCAGGAGATCTTTTTTTTTTTTTTTTTTTTTTGCGGTGCGCGGGCCTCTCACCGCTGTGGCCTCTCCCGTTGCGGAGCACAGGCTCCGGATGCGTAGGCTCAGCGGCCATGGCTCACGGGCCCAGCTGCTCCGCGGCATGCGGGATCTTCCCGTACCCGGGGCACGAACCTGTGTCCCCTGCATCGGCAGGCGGACTCTCAGCCACTGTGCCACCAGGGAAGCCCCTCGGGAGATCTTTTGATGATGCTTTTGGGAAAGAACAGTGTCGAAGAGTAAAGGCTCTTGAATATGCAAAATATTTTCAGAGGACCATTTCTTCTTTTACGGAGTCATCTAGTGTGAGAAACATCTACAGGTATCCTCCAACAAAGCAGAAAATTTACAGTAAATTGAACCTTCCCAGTGGGGTTCATCTTGACTGTTATTGTGACAAATGATAGCCCCACAAATTTTAATCCCTCGTTCATTTATTGCACCAGTGTGATCTGATGACTATTTATTCTGGCCATCTATTTGTTTATTTGTATGTGAAGTTTGTTTTCAGAGGCAGTAATTTTGCTTTGCCTTCCATTGTTGGAAAATGGGCATTACTGCCTACTTGACAAGCTAGCTTTAGCGCCCGTATGCCAAGCTGGGTGAAGAGAGCCACAGGTGGCCCGGGGTGTGGGATTGGTCCTTCCAGTTGGACTCCCACCTCTTTTAAAGTAGGCTGTCCATCTGATGACAGACTTTCCTTCACTCAGGAACTCAGATGAGGTCATGATACTGAGTATTCCTACATCACGGAGCAAGGGCTGAATCTGCCCCTCGTGGGCTGGAGGAACCTAGTGAGGGTGGATGGTCATAATCTTTGAGTTGCCAGTGACGTTCCGATCCTCCTACCGTAGATGCTTGAAGATCATTGCTTCAGGGTAACAGATGGGTTCAAGGGTAGCCCTGCCAGAAACCAGGAAACACAAGTAGGCTGGGATTTGGATCATTCATGTTTACTCTGCCTTAGACTTGCCCTTGGGTACAGCCCTGAACTATTGGTTTCTTATGGGCAGAATGGAGCTTTATCACCTAATTACTGTTCCTGTTCTTGAGATGGACTGACCAGACACATAAATAATTTTTAAAAATCGGAGAAATGCTTTCAGGTCTTTGGTGTTATTTAAGTTATACTATTTGAGGGACTGTTGGCCTGGGTTGGATCAGGAAGATAACCCAACTCTGCTCTACTGGAAAAATGACTTTGCTCTTAAAATGTGAATGAAGTAAATCCACAAAAAGTTATGTTTTGGAGACACATCTACACCATAAAACTGTGTAAGAAGGCGCCTTCCCTTTGCCCTCCTGAGAAGTGATATTATTGCTATGCACGCTAGGGAAAGAAAGTGTCTGAGAACATTTCAGACTTTGTGGGATGGAACGTTCTCCTCTTGGACACAACATGTTTTAACTGCAACTTCAGAGAAGGAATGCAGCATAGGAGAACCTGGTATCAGGAGACCAGAGGCCAGATGGACAAAGAAACCTGGGTGTAGCGGGATTTCAGGGAGGCTGCTCTGCAATTTAGGGGCTGCAGTGGGAACAGACGGGAGGAGAGATGATCAGGAGTGCTTGTGACGACGGACGATTTTCTTTCCTCACTTTTTTTTTTTTACGGTACGCGGGCCTCTCACTGTTGCAGCCTCTCCCGTTGCGGAGCACAGGCTCTGGACGCGCAGGCTCAGCGGCCATGGCTCACGGGCCCAGCTGCTCCGCGGCATGTGGGATCTTCCCGGACCGGGGCACGAACCCGCGTCCCCTGCATCGGCAGGTGGACTCTCAACCACTGCGCCACCAGGGAAGCCCTCTTTCCTCACTTCTTGATGACATTTGCTTCTGAGGCGTCTGTCTTTTAACACTTCTATTTTGGATGCCATGTTTTAGACGGGGCTGCAGAGATGTAAATCTAGGTAATGAAACCCAGAGGGAGAGGAAGGGGGCAGAAGCTGCAGACAGAGATACTTGGAGTGATGGTGAAATGGCTGTGATGTGGAGGACCGAGCTGGCAGCTGAGCTCTGGGTTTAGGAAGAAAAAATTAAAAACAAACAAACAAAACCCCTCCCCAAACAACAGATTAGGATCAGTCCCTCTGTGGGAAGAAAAATGTTGGTTACCTTTTCATACCACAAGTCATTTGCTTATAAGAACATATTTTAAGAATGAGTCGGCCCCCTCCCCCCTCCCCCGCCCCCACCCCTCAAGCCCCGGAGGCCAGAAAACCAACCCTACGTTGCTTCCCTCTTTGCAGAACAATCTTGCTTTAATTTTTAATTGATTTTTATTGGAGTATAGTTGCTTTACAATGTTGTGTTAGTTTCTGCTGTGAGCAAAGTTAATCAGCCATACGTCTACGTATATCCATTCTTTTTTAGGTTTCCTTCCCATTTCGGTCACCACAGAGCATTGAGTAGAGTGCCCTGTACTGTACAGTAGGTTCTCATTAGTTATCTATTTTATATGTACTAGTGTGTATATGTCAGTCCCAACCTCCCAGTTCATCCCACCCCGCCTTCCCCCCTTGCTAACCGCAAGTCTGTTCCCTACATCTGTGACTCTGTTTCTTTGCAGAACAATCTTAACAAATGTAAGACCCCCTTGAGCCCAAGAACTCCTGAGTGGTCATTCCTCCACCTCTCTGTAAAGCTCGGCCTCAGCTTATCCTCCTACAGTGCCTTTCTCCTTGCCCTTTTACTGCCCTAAGTTGATGAGGCTCCCAAGGACCCAGTCCTCAGAGCAGTTTAGCAGGGGCTGAGGTTGATCATGCCACTGAGAGCAGGGTAAACAAAGCATCCAGGCTTGATTTTCTTTTCTTTTTCCTCTCGAAAAAGAGATGGAAAGAGGCTACTTCAGATTCTACTGAAGTCATAATAAAACCAGACCCACTGGGTCACCATATGCGGGGGGAAAAGTTCTCTTGGGCCTTAGTGTACACACTCAGGGAGTGAAACAAAGAAAAGGAAAGGAGCAGTCCTGTTGGCAACTGTTGTTAGGTAGTATAAACAATGGTCAGTCACTGGCATGGAGCGCAGGCTCAGATTCCAATAGCACTCGATGGGGAGCCTTCCTTAAAAAATTAGAAGAAGCTGGGCTGGAGCTGGTCCATGCTGGGAATGGCAGAAGAAGCAAAAACAAGAGTAAATGAATGGAAATTAAGCAGCAGGAAATGGGGATTTGGCACAAAGTTGGAATTTGAAACTGCAGAGAGGTGTCAGTGATAAGGTTGTATAGAGTTTCTGTCCAAAAAAAAAAAAAGAGAGAGAGAAAGAAAGAGAGAGAGAGAGAGAGAAGGAATGCAGATGTGTTCATTGAATAAAGTGCAGATGGAGAAGGGCTAGGAAGGAAAAAAATATGCCCAGGAAATCATAGTGAGTAGAGGTACATTTCTGTTTCGCAAAGTTTTAAAAATTATTCTCCCCGCATGTCTGGTTGAAATTACAGGTTGGTTCAGATTGTTCCAATCTACGGGAGAGATTAAGGCAGCGTGTATTTACTTTTACCTTTTCCTGCTCTGGACTGACTGGGCTGTTTCTGTCGGGAGGCTCCCCGTGGGGCTGGGCAGGCTGAATCCAGGTGTGAGTTGCTCTTTGGGGTCCGCTCAGGAACTCCATCCATCAGTTGCTCTTTAGTTAGAAATGAGTGGGACATCTCCGGAGAGCTCGGATCACTGTGCGGGTTAGTTGTCTGTCTGGGGAGCTCACAGGAGGTCTGACCCTCTCTAGCAGTCACCCTATCGGTTGGCTGTGGCGGGGAGGCTGAGCATTTTGGTTCTGCCCCCCCCTCCCCGTCTCACCCCCATCTGGAGGTGCTAGGTTGAGCCTCTTTGTCTGAGTTACAGGACAGTCCTTGAGTTTAAACATTGTCTTATTTGGCTTAACGAACAGGAAGGTTGACATTGGCCATTGGCCTCTGTACTGTACCCTCTCTCTTTCTTGTCCATCCTTGGGCAGAAGTAAATAATGTGAAGGACCCAGTCAAATACTAGATCCATAGACAGTGGGGCTGGGAGGCAGTGGGCGTGGTGGAGGCAACCTGCAGGGGAGTGGAAACGTCTTCGATTCTGAACTAGGAAGGGAACACGGGCCAAAGTCACTTTGCCACACTTAAATGTCAATTTCTCATTTTCCCAACAGGACTAACTGTAACTACCCAATGTATTTTAGAGCATTTGTTTGTTGGGTGAGAGGCTTGTGAGGAAATACATATGAAAGGGTCTTGCAGAATATCCTGTGTTTTCTTACGCAAAGTACCACCATCGTCATCAACTGTGGGCGGAAAGGTCTGCTCTTAGAGGTGAAATCCCCGTTCTAGCAAAGAGGTAAGGTGTCACGAGGCAGAAGACAGTCTGGACACAAACATCCCACAGTCATCTTTCTTTCAAAGAGTGAAAGTGAATGCTTTTTGATGTGCCCTGTGGCCCCTCTGGTTTGTGTTTTAAGAGCAGTAGAAGATGTAGCAATAAATGTGGTCCTGGCCAAGATTTCCCATCTATCAATATGGATATTGGCAAATGCACAGCAGTGGGTAATATATCAATCTGGACTTCCCGCTTTCTTCCACTTGATGAGCAGTGTTTCCTTGGGGATATGCACAAATGTCATGTGTTTTATATCAATGCTGTTGACATAATAGTCTGGATTACATTCAATTCTGACTGTGTGTCATCTTGGGAAAGAATACTGTTTAAATGTTAGCATTTAAAAGTGAAAATTGGGTAAGAATTGTAGTGCGGGTGACCATGAAAACTTCCTTGTCTCAGCAGTGCCACCTGCCCCCCGTAGGGCTCCATCCTTGCCTTTCCAACTTCCTCTGATGTTCCCGGATCAGAAGTAATGGTCTCTCTTCCCCATCCATCTGCAGACCTACCTGTACATCCTACCATCTTGTACCTTGCTTTTTGGGAGGAGAAAATGTACATCAAGATTTCAGTTTCTTATCCTCACTTATCTGTACAGAAGGTAGCACTTAACTGTGGCCAAAATGAGACCTTTTAAAGGGCTGTAACCTGGATGGGAACAGTTAGGTGAAAGTACCCTTGAACATGGCTTGTGAATGCATTTTTGAGAGTATAAACAGTCGACTCTCCCAAGAGCTATCCTTTTTCCTTCCTTCATTTCCTTTATTTCTTCTCCTTTTAAAAACATCAATAGACTACCTAAAAATATAGAAAATGTATTAAAAATAACAATATTTAAAAATATTTTTATAAAAATCCATTTTCATTTTTATATATGTTCCTAAACACATGAATGTATGTATTTTACAGGTTGGCAAGTATTTATTAAATCTCTACTATGCCCTTAACTTTTTAAGACCCCTCCCCCAAATGCTTAGCATCTCATAATATAAATAATAATCCTACCCGTAAAATGTCTCTGGAACTTTTTCCTCCTCTCTATTCCCATGGCCTCCACCCTAATTTAGCCCCTTATCTCTCACCATGGCAAATATAGTGGTCTCACAGCTGGTTTCCTGTCTCCAGGCGCTTCTTCTGCCCCAGAATTTTTAACTTCCTAGAGCTCAAACTTGATGGCATCTGTACCTCTGCTTAAGGACCTGACAGCAGCTTCTGGTACCTGCAGGGGAAGACCATGCATCAGTCCTTGGTCTCCAGCTCGGCCAGGCTAGGATGGAGCCGAGGCTTTCTGATCACAGTGTTGCACGTGGTTTCTCCACTCTGCTGCAGCCTCAAGTTGTTCTCGAGGATGTGCACTTGGACCCCCTTCTCTGATCCTCCCAGCGTAGGGCAGTTCTTAGGGCACCTAGTTTACAGCTGTCTCACAAGCTGCCACGCTGTGTCTGCATCCTCAGAGCGGAGACCCCAGGTCCCAAAGCCTGCACAGCCGTCACCGTGATGAACAAATTAGGCACAGCTTCTACCTTTGCAGAGGCAGCAATCCATATGGGGAAGACAGACATGGTATAATTAAAAGTGCAATGAATATCAGTATCATTTAGAACTGCAGGATGCTATGGCAGCAAATAACCAGGGGACCCAAACCCGTGTAGGGAGCGGGAAAAGCTTCCTGTTGGGAGAGATGGGGACAGGAGGCCTGAAGATGTGTGGGAGCTCCCCCGCAGGAGAGGTGGGTGAAGCTGGCGGTGGGTGGGGACGAGAAGGGAGATTTGAGTAGGTCCTTGAACGGTGTGGGTGACATCCGGATGAGCAGAGAGGAAGAGGCAGCTGAAACCATGTATATATGTATATATTTCCAATTGACTCCCTTGATGAAGGCTGTGGATCTTTTTTCTTTAGTGCCTCTGAGCACAGGGCATTTGTGAGAACCAAGACCCGTTGGTTGCCCTTGGCTCTTGGGCTCCTTCTCCCTGGACCTGTGCTATCTCTGCACCTGGCAGAGAGCGACTGGGTGAAACAGGAACACTGCCTTCTTGGCCTGGGCGCTCAGGTGGGGCAGCCAAGATGCTGCTGGAAAGTTCCAGACCCAGGTGGCTGTGTTTCACAGCAGGCAACCACCTAAGGCGGCCCTCTGGGACACTAGGGATGCTAGAATGGAGGCTCCAGGAAAGCAGTTTGGATTCCCATGTAGCCTGATATCACTCTTCCTCTGCCTGAACTATTTTGAGACACTCCTGCCATCCTTCTCTCTCCCACACATACCCTTAATATGACTAGAATATAGCTAGTTCGAGCTAACATATGTTCTTATAATTATGTTGCTAGCATGATAGATTATTTATTCTCAATTTTTTTTTTGAGTCCCAGCTCTGGGTACCAAGACTTAAGGAGGCTGTTTAAATAAAGAGATACGAACACACCTTGACAGCAGCTTATGAAAAAAAAAAAGGAAAAACCCCAGCCTTTAAGAGGTCTCAAATCTGCATCCCATCTGTTTAATATGTAACCTAATGTGCTACTGTGAAGCTCACTTTCCCACCGGGAAGCAGCTGAAGGGAGAGTCAGAGGCTCTGTCTGCTCAGCTGTCAATCCCTGACTGAAGAGAACAGGAACCCTGGTGCATCCAGCCCTGTGGGGCTGTGTCCCCCTGCCCAGGGACCCTCATTCAGCTGGAGGAGTGCTCATTGAGTTGGGGTTTGGGGCAATAAGCACTGGCGTTGGAGGGGCCTCTCCAGTCCTTGGGGTCAGGCTTCTTCTATTTCTGATGGTAAATCTGAAGCCCAAAGCAATGTCTTGCTGGTGGTGCTACAGACCCAGTGGAGGGCAGCTCCCCGATCACTTGCTCTGACTTTGAATTCAGTGCCTTTTCTGCTCCATGGCAGGATGCCGAAAGCCAATGGAAATGGGTTCTCCTAGCCAGTCTAGAAAGCAAGCAGAAGCCAGGAGTCAGCTACCCTGGTCTGCTTCCTATGACTTGTCTAGGGAAGGGAAGATGTCTCTTCTCTCCTGACTAAATTTTAGTAATCCGATTAAATCCAATTCGTACCTGTATTAGTACCTTAAGGAAAACTATGTGTTCATTCATTCCTTCGATCATTCCTTCGATGAAGGTCTATTATGTATATACAGAAGATGTAATAATCCAGTAGAATTCCTGCCCTCCAAAGCTTTCCGATAACGGTGGATGGACAACCAAGTAAACAAGTCATTATGGTCCAGTTATTACGGTAAAGAAATGCCACAGTGGTGTGTGCCAGGCAGTGAAGTGCACTAAGTCCTGTGGAGACAGAGGAGGGGACCATACCCCAGGCTGTGTTAGAGCTGGGGGGTGTCCGGGAAGGTGGCGCTGAGCTTCAGGTTCGTGATCTGCAGCTCAATTAGGTGGGCTCTGTGAAGTTTGTTTGCTTGTTTGTTTTCCCTTCTGAACATCTTTTTTTTTTTTTTAACATCTTTATTGCAGTATAATTGCTTTACAATGGTGTGTTAGTTTCTGCTTTATAACAAAGTGAATCAGCTATACATACGCATATATCCCCATATCCCCTCCCTCTTGCGTCTCCCTCCCACCCTCCCTATCCCACCCCTCTAGGTTGTCACAAAGCACCGAGCTGATCTCCCTGTGCCATGTGGCTGCTTCCCACTAGCTGTCTATTTTACATTTGGTAGTGTATATAAGTCCATGCCACTCTCTCACCCTCCCAGCTTACCCTTCCCCCTCTCCGTGTCCTCAAGTCCATTCTCTATGTCTGCGTCTTTATTCCTGTCCTGCCCCTAGCTGTCTGAACATCTTGAATAAGGTGTGAGGCTGTCCTGCGGAGGATGCAAGAGAAGCAATAAGACAGATCCCAGCCCTCCAGGGGCTTACAGCCTAATTGGGAAAAGAACTTCATACTCAACACAACAAATAGGAAAAATTCCAAAGCATTCTGTAGGTCAGAGCTGTGTTATATGACATACATAATAAATACTAAAAAAAAAAAAATCAGAAAAGGAAAAGAATAGAATGAGTTGGAGTAGGCAAAAAGAGCAGTGGGGGAGAGATGGACATTCATTTGGGTTTTAACTAAAGTGTAGGATTTGCCCAGATGAAGGGCAGGTTAGGAAGGATACTCTAGGCATGGGAGTTGGGGAAAATTAACAAAGTCTGCAAGGAGTGAACCTGGCATATTGGGGAAGAGTCAAAAGGCTGAAATGATTTGTAATAGTTCTTAACTTAACGATTGCCCAGGTGGTTTGTAAATTCCAACATGGACTGGGTGAGCATATGCCCCAGGTAGCCCCAGACGATTCTGGTTTACATGCCTGTTTTCCTAGTGTAATTATTAACAGAGCCCCCTTTGATCACTCTTCGAAGTGTTCCCATTAAAAATGACTAAACAGAAGTATCATTTTTGACGAACCCTGAACGTTAATCTCAACCTTGCCTTTTTGTCTTAGGGTGCATGCTTGAAGCCACTGCTCCTTTCCGTGCCTTTGATGACCCAGGAAACGCCTGGTACTTTCATTTCTTCCTAAGAACCTATGGAGCCCAAAGAAATCTTCAACCGCATTCTCCCTGTAGTAGAACATAGCAGTACATCCTTAGAAGCTGCAGAGAGGCAAAAACTCACTCCTTTCTGCTCCAGCAAAGTGTGTGTGTGTCCTCTCTCCTCCCAAGTGAATTTTCAGGCTTTCAAAGATCTGTCTTTGTCTAAAAGGGTTGGAGGACTGAGTTGGATGACTTGGAAAGTGTTTAAAAATTCTTTGGACAGAGGCATCATAGAAATACCAGGTGGCCATTGAGAAGTGAGGGGGTGGATTCCATCCAGTGGTGGCGCCATTTATCATGTTCAATTGGATGGATTCTGGAGCAGAGAATAAAGAGCTGTCCGTCGTGGGATTTGATCTTACTCTCACAGCTGGTAATCCCAGCCTGCATGGGCCTGGGCTCCAGCTCACGTAACCGCTACTCAGGCTCTCTCCCAGCCAGCAGGGAAGAGTCTAGCTGCTGGCACTGTCAATCCAACACCTTTTTATGAGTACTAAATTTGCAAAAATAATAAATGAAAATGAGGTTGTGTGCCATTTCAGCATGTGTTCTATATAATGAAATAAGATGGTGATATCAAATTACTGGCTAATTTAATTGACTGGAAAAATCAATTTCTAAAAATGACAAATAATTTCCAAATCAGATAAATTAGGGGAGCAACATCTATTTTTGGTTTTCATTTGGGGAGAAAGATATACAGCATGCTCAGAGAGATTTTTTTCTTTTGAAAATCTGTAAAAACTACTTTGTTCTAGGTTGGGGTATCAGCTCATGGTAGGGGTGGTGGGAGGAAGAAAAAACTCTTTTACTTTCATTTCATTTATGAGTTGCACTTATTTTTATTCTGATTCTTTATATCTATTTGTGTTAAAATTGTGGAGGATTGGCCTCCTTTGTTAACTGGCCTGTGATTTATGCATTTCTGATACAATTTGGAGCACCAAGGCATTAAAAAGATTGCCCGAAAGTTGCCCAAACCCTAAGATTGTGGTTCTATGCCTGAGGTGGATGATGAACAATTCCGGTGACATCTTTGAGCCTGGGTCAACAGTTTAACAGACTTTAACCCATTCCTCCCCTAAGAAGACCCAATCTTTTTGTTATTCATTTAGCTGTAATAACTCTTACTCCCAAGCGTTGATACTAAGATGTAGCAATGGATAAGGTGTTTTTTTGTTTGTTTTTTAAATAAATTTAGTTATTTATTTTTGGCTGCGTTGGGTCTTCGTTGCTACATGCGAGCTTTCTCCAGTTGCAGTGAGCGGGGGCTACTCTTCGTTATGGTGCGCCGGCTTCTCGTTGCGGTGGCTTCTCTTGTTGCGGAGCATGGGCTCTAGGCACGCGGGCTTCAGTAGTTGTGGCTCGCGGGCTCTAGAGCACAGGCTTCAGTAGTTGTAGCACACGGGCTTAGTTGCTCCACGGCATGTGGGATCTTCCCGGACCAGGGCTCGAACCCATATCCCCTGCATTGGCAGGCAGATTCTTAACCACTGCACCACCAGGGAAGTCCCTGATGAGGCGTTCTTAATGATGACTTTTGTCCCTCTTTGACCAAATGAGATGAGATGTTCAGGGCAGTGGTCAAAGGTGGCTTGACTACCTGCCTCAGCCCTCAGGAGCCTTCTGGGACCCAAGAGCATGCAGAGTCTGAGGACCCACGTGTTGCAGATGCAACTTTATGCAAAGACTCTGCATGAGCTTTCCAGCCTTTCAGTGTAATTGAGAAATGAGACCAATTGTATTGTAATACATTTCTATTACTCTTTTTAATAAAAGTGTGCAAATATGATACGGGGTGGGTATTGGTGATGGCAGCCATCTTGTTTTAGCAAACTATGGAACTTGAGAGGCCGTTGTATGAGCTTAATGGAAGAGAGGTCTTTGCAAAAGTAGAGGAACCTAGCTTTCCACTATTTATCAGTAATAAAAGGGGAAAGCAGCCAGCTTAGTGGGGTGGCTCATTTCAGATGCTCTGATAAAGGAGGCCGCCCTTTATCAAAGTTGGTCATCAGACGCTATTCGTTAATACATTTCTAGACTGAGAAGCCATGCCCTGTTGTCTTCCTCAAGTAAAGGCTCAGATTTGCTTGGCCTTTTGCTCATTGGTACAGTTTTTATTTCAAAAGGTGGTGAGGTTAATAGTTCTAGAAATAATGATTTAGCCCTTCACTGATTTTAAAACATGTCACCAAAAATGTCATCCTGTGTGGTACTGATGCATGCCCCTAGGCCAGCTCTAGGCAAAACTGTGAAGTAGGCCAGATTTATTTTCGACTTCCCTGACTGCTTCCGGATGTGGTCACTTTCCATCCTTTTCAGGACCAATCTCCCTCTTCTCCTTTTCCAACACTCCCAAGCTCCCCTTCCCCTACTTCCCGTAATACCCTTTTAATGTCCTTGATTTTTTTCTTTTCTGCTAATGAAGGAATGATCCAGAAACCTCATTCACGCCTTAGCGTGAGTACTAGTGACTTTTTTTATTACGCTTGTTAGAGTACTTGCATCTTATAAGGACATGAAGAAGGTCACCTTTAAACCCACGGAAGAGATCTCTGATAGCCACCTTTAGGCATTAGCAGGAGGAATATTTTATCAGGAGGTAGCTCTTACAATATTTTTATTTAGCCCAATCAGTATGGTTCCAAACTATGTGAGGATCCTTGTTAAACAGAAAAAGATAAAAGGAAATCATCAGATTCCCAACATGCTTATGGGGGTAATTTTAACAACCAGTAATTGAGAAATGGGGGAGGCAGCATAATATAGTTAATTGTACGACATGCTGGAACCAGATCGTCTGGCTTGAATTGCAGCTCCACTTCTTTCTAGCTGTGTGACCATGGGAAAGTTACTTGAGCTCTCTGTGCCTCTGTTTTCTCATCTATGAAGTAAGAACAATAATGGTAATGTCCCCCCCCCGCCGGGTGGTTGTGAGGATTAAATCAGTTCATGTATAGATGGTGTTGGAAAGTACTGGGCATGTTGTAAGCCCTCAATATATGATAACGATGATGATGTTGACGATGACGATAATGATGACCAAAAACTTTTGGAAGTAGAAGGTATATCTGTGCAAGAAAGTATATCGGTGCAAGAAAGTATATCTGTGCAAGACCTATTTTTTAATTAGCCATGATATCTGGTGTGCGTTAGGATTCCGAGATCCCTTGCAGTAACCCGCCAGCTGCCCAGGAGCCTGCAACCATAGCTGGAGTCTGGGTTAAGGCACACCCTGGTTGGCCTCCTTTTGCAGAGGTAAGAAGAGGCCGAAGCAGTGAGCACCAATGCAGGATTAGATTTTGGAACTTCCCGAGTTCCCAGACTCGGGAGTTCCGTGAGATGCGTTCATCTTTCAGTTAAGGCTCTGTTTATTTCCCTTGTGTTCAGGGCTCAAGGAGGGAACTACTATTTCCTTCACTTTATGAGTCATGGTTCTGTTCTGTCATTTTGGGAAGGGCCTTAGGCCCTCAACAGTATTACCGCTGTACAATTATCTGGAGTGCAGGCACACAGCAAAGAGCATTTCCCTTTTAATGTAGTTATAAATGTCGCTTCGGTTTGAGATTTAGGAGTGCGATCAGGAGCTTCGTTTCCTAGTCAAACAGGGTATAATTAGAGTGGGACTCTGGGCCCATCCCTCACAAGACATTGTAACTGGGGAAGGTAAAGCAATGTGCTGGTTTGCTTCCTCTGGATCAGAGGGGTATCCGGAAAAGGAGCGACTTTTCACCAATCATCTTCTAGGCTGTTCTATGTGCTTGCTTGTTCAAAGTCATAGAATTGGCTTGTTTACCCAGAGTAACAGTGCCTGCTCTCCAGAGAAATAACACGTCAAGTGTTTTCACTCGTCCACAGAACCCCTGAGCTGGGGCGAGTGTGTGTGGCGGGAGAGGCACTGCACTCGTTGTCATTTTGGTTTCTTCAAGACAGGGCAAGGAGAAATCGAATCACTGAGAGAACCAGTTCCCTTAGGATTAACCTCTAGTCAGATTGTACCTCCAAAGTAGAGGAGGCTTGTAGAATGACTCCATGAATGAATGAAAGAATGAATGAATGCTTGGCCAGCTAAGCTCTTTGGAAGAACTTTCTGGCATCATTCATGCCCTTAAGAGATATTTATCATGCATCTTCCGTGGAACAGACTTTCTGCTCTATGGGTTGTGTTGGGTGTCACAGTCCCTGTTCTCCAGAGGGTCTTAGTTCAGCTAGAGGAAAAGACAAGGAAGCCAAAAATGACAGAAGAACGTGTAAGTGTTTATCAAAGGTCTGTGCCAAATTTATAGGAAGGGCACCCACTACTGCCTTGGATAAAAGCAGAATCATGGATAATTTCCCAGAGTGGGTGATGACCAGACTGGGTGAGGAGTGAAGCAGGGTTACTAGCATAGGGAAGGAGGGAACAGCATCCAGGGAGAAGGAACAACAGCATGTGCAAAAGAGAAGGCGTATGTGCAAAACTTCCAGCAGGGCTCACGGTGAGGCTGGGGAGGGAGGGAGGTGTCAGTTATCAAGGCATTCTTAGGGCGAGTACGGACTCTGGTCTAAATGCAGTGGTGGTGGTGGGGGTGGTTGGAGAAGAATTAAAAAATTTGGGGTGTGTGTGATCTGAATGATTTGCCTTTGACTAGAGGTGGAGTGTGGAGCCAGGACTGCGCATGGGGGAGAGAGCCCGGAGGCTGGGCAGCCAACTAGGGGACTATCGGCTAATTTAAGCAAGAAGTGATGGAGGCTTGAACGAAGGCATAGCAGTAGGTACAGAGAGTAGGGGACAATCTTGAAAGCTACTGGTAGATGCAGAAGCAGCAGGATTTGATTGGATGTGAAAGTGAGTCAGAGGGAGAAGTCTAGGCTGCCGTCTGTGTTTCTACCTTGGTTGACAGATTGGATATAGAGGTGGGTGTCGACCTGAGGATAGTTTGGGGGTAGTTCCTGGTTTAGGTTATGGAGATGGGGTGGGTGGAGGGCACAGAAGGGTGAAAATGATACCAACTCTGTAGAAACCAGAAGAATAAATCTTTCCCATGAATGGCTATGGTCCCCCTCTCCACCATCCAGATGACTGTTTGGAAAACTGGGAGGTCTTTGGTACTTTTCCATTTTCCTTTCATTCACTTTTCTCTTAGCAGGCATATTTGTATATGATATAAGATACTATGCTAGGCCTTGGAGAATAAGGTACAGGCCCCATTCCCAAGGTGTTTACATACTGGTCTCGTTCGTATACACTCTCTTTGGCCTGTCCTCCATCCGACGCTCACATTCGCTGTGTCTCACTCCCGGAAAGGGAATTTGTCCTTAGTTAGCTATTACCTCATTCCAAATACACTGCTGATAAAGGCTTCGGAGATTTGGCCATTCTAAATGGGTACACTTTGATAGGAGATTCTGGAAGTTGAAGAACTCCTTATCAGAAATGATTTAATCTCATGGTGGCATTTCCCCATCATACCAGACAGTGGAAGAGAAGCTTTTGGTCTGTGAGGACTTCCTGGTGCCTCGGCAGGTAAACCACAAAGATGACGGCTGCTCTGCTTTCACCTTGGCCCAACCTTCCAGTTCCAACCCCTTGTTCATTCTGAGACCACACTTCGGCATTCTTTATTAATAGTAAAAAGCTCTCCTGCATCTGGTATGAAAGAAAGATCATTTTAGGAGGTTTAGGAGTCCTGAATTCTTAGATAACCCCAGGAATATAAATTCCCTTTCCCCCAGTCAATTTAGTTACCCTCCAGCAGCATTAAAAATTTAACAGAGCTGGAATCAGAACCACCTTCCTTCCAACTCTCTGTATTTTTTTTCCCTATAATCTCAGTTATAGACCCATTATTCAGGGGCCCTCAAAGGAATGCATTATCAGAAATGAACTCCACTGGCTTTCACTGTACCCCTGAAGCTAAACACAGCTTAAGTTGAAGAAAGACATAAAGTAGGGGAAGAAAGAAATAGTTGATTCTTTATAAATTATACCACTCTCCCCATATCTTGAGTTTTGGGACAGGAGACCCTCAGAGTTGGGTGAACCTGGGCAGATTCTCTTTGTTCCTCTAACCAGGGGATGCAAGAAGATTCATTCAGGCCAAGAGCTTGAACAAAATGAGAATAAAATGCAGGAAAAGCACAGAAGAGGGTGGCAGGGTTCCCTTAGTCTAGCTGGCCCCGAAGTTAGCAACACACAGAATTATAGAGGGGAAGAAATGTTAGAAATTCCCTGGTCTGGACCACCACGTAAATATAGACTGAGGGAGTTATGGCCCCAAAGAAACTCATGTGAAATAAGACATAGAAAGTTATTGGGTTCAGCTTTGGGGCCACGGCAGAAGAACACTGATAAACTGGGCCTGTGACAAAGAGAGAATTAGAATCATGCAGGCCCTGAAACTGGGTCATGGATCCATGGTCCAGGTCATGAGTCTGGAGAAGCTTGGAACAGAAGAGTCTGGGGCAGGAGGAGAGAGGGCAACAAAGCAATCTTCACATGTTTGAAGGATTATCACATGGAATAAGGACATGTATCAAACCCTTGGGTCTTAAAATCGAATCCAATATTTTGTTTTGCATTTGAGACACCTGAAGCCCAAAGAGTTAAACAACTTTCTTAAGAGCCTGAATACCTGCATCCTTTCCCACCAAACAGAGGCCTCGAGTCAGAATACCTCTAAGGCCCCGACTCCTTAGCTGGATATGCCACTGTGCTTAATCATTGAGCCTCCATCTATAGTTTTTGAAGGCCAACCATGTACAAAGTTCTGTGCCAGATGCTAAGGGGGATTCAAACAGCATACTTGGACCTCTGCCTGCAAAAATTCCTAGTCTCATCAGGGGACAGAAGATTGACACCCATGGGGAAATGCCCTAGCCAAGCAGGCAACACTAGAGGTCTAAAGAGAGATGGGGTCGTAGGTGTACTTAGGAGTTTAGAGATGAGAAAGATGACTTCATCTGAGTTACAAAGTTGTCTATAAACGTTAGGTTGTTAAGTTTCTTGCTAGTTCTGTCATCTACATCTTTTCCTCGTATTAGCTGTGGCTTCTTGGAGAGCTGGAACCCTGCTTATGCTTTTCTCTTATCCACACAGAGTACCCAATAGAAGCCGAGCAAATAATAGTGATTAACATAACTTGAATAAAAAATTTTAAGGAGATGAATTTTTTATGGAGATGTCCTCTTTTTTAAGCTCATGTGTTCAGACAAGTGTTCTCCAAGGGCGAACGAGAGCCTGTTTGGGGTGTGGCTGGGGGCCACGAGTCTGGAGCACAGTGGGGCCCCATTCTCCTCCAGGATTTTTTTTCCTCTGGCTGAAAGCTGATAAGGACATTTGTGATCCTTCATGATATCAAGACAGTCATGGGAATTCTCTGCTATCTTACTCCGCTCTAGTTCCAACAAAGAATGGGGGAGGAAGAGAAGAATGTTCTAGATCAAAATAGGCCTCTTTCATAGTGTTTTGGTGTTTTGGCTGGGAATTATACTGGGAAGACTGCATTTTTCTGGGACTGTCCAGCTTTCCAGCTCAACCCAGAGGGTCCTGTTTTAATAGGTGGAGGGTTATCCCCTAATCTACGAGCCAGGTGTCCAGGACTAATGCAGTCGCCATCTAGTTTTTTGAAGGCAACCAGGTACAAGATGCTGCACTAGCAAAATGGGAAACAGGAAGGAACAGAGAGCCAGGAGTTGGGGAAACTCACTTTTAAATAAGATGTTTCCACCAGGTGGCCTCTGGAGTCTAGTTTAACAATTTTATTCCATAGAAGAAACAAATATTTGGCTATTAGTCCAATTCAGCCCCTACCCAGTTGAGACAAGGTGCTCAAGCTTGAAGAGAAAAGAACCCTGTGAAGGTTCCTCGTGAAGATCAACTCTAGTTTTCAGACAAGTTTCACGGAGAAAATTCCGTGCTCAAGGAACTTACCCCTCCCCTGAGGTAGGACGCACACAGTGCACCACGTACACATCTACAAAACGTCCTCCAACCCATTTGCGCCAAGTCCACAAAGCAACCTTGACCAATAGAAGAGCACATACAGTAGTCATTAAGTTCTGTGGCCCCAAAAGGAAGCAACCCCTAGGCTGGAGGTGGTAGGCGGGGCAGGGACAGAGGGGCGGTCCAGCTTTCACAGCCGCTCTGGGCCTCAAAGCCCCAACCTCCTCATTTAATTATCGAGGAAAGGAGATATGTGTAGAATCTCCAATTTAGGCTTAGGTCAAGTTAGAGAAGGCTTTCAGTTTCCAGCTACAGAGCGATTTTGCCATATATGTATCTCTGCAGGCGCCTGGGCAGGGGGCTTGGGCTTTGACTCTGCTCTGGGTGACCCTAGACAGCAGTTAATCTCCCTGGAGCCTCTCTAAAAGGGGGGCTAAGCCCCACAGGGATGGTGTGTCAGTTTACTAATGACTGTAAAAGGCTTCGGAAACCCCCAAGTACTGGAGGAATGCTGCTCCCAGCAAAGAAAAACAGTGTATTTCCAGGACACTGCAGCCTAAAGACTTTCTCTTTGCTGGGTGGAGGAATTTGCAGCTTCTCTCAATCCTGAACCAGACTTAGGTGGACCGATTTTCAGACCACTTGAGGATCCAGAAACTTCTGGGTAACAAAGAGCTCGCCCCTGGAAGGGGAAGAAGAATTCAGATCAGGGGTTTTGGGGAGCATTGAGAATACAAGAAAGAAAGGAAAGGGAGGAGACAGTTCTAAAATCCTTCTACCATGTCAGAGCTGCTGCCCAAATCCCAGGGCGTTGGAAAGGGAGTTGCTGTAATTAACGAATATATTGATAAATATATTAATCCAACAGACATTTATGGAGGTTAATATATGTATACATCTTACATAATATTCATTATATATGACATATGTTCTATATAATATTTATTTATATATATAATACGTCTACATATTTTTTTTTCTCATATCAAGTACTAGGACACAGTAAATCCCTCAGAAGAATCCTCAACATTTCCCATGATCGAAGTGAGTGCACACTGACAGATACACCATGCTAGCCATTCGTAGTGTCAGATTGTATCATGTACATACACCCGAGTGAGGGCCCAGAGTGACTGCAAAGCAGTGAATCCACAAACAGACACTCTTCCAGGACCTGGTGGTCACCCCCTGGGCCCATGCAGAAGGCTTTTTAGTTATCTGTTTTCCAGCATGAAAATGTTCTTTGTTACCAGTTTTCAAAGCTGCATAATATGAATGCCTCCAGAAAAATATCCTGCAAATGAACCAAACATAAATTATACAACATCTTAAAAATGTTCAAGAAATTGAATGCTTGACAACATAATAGGATTTATGCCCAGTCCGTCCATTTCCAGATTCCCTGGAAACACCCCCTTTCCTTGGAGGCCTCATTTACTCCACAAATTGAGGACTGACATGGAGCAATATTATACTGAGGGTGACTGAATTGTACATTCTTCACAAAAAAGGCGCCTGATTTTTGGCTACCATCTAACCACACTTCCATCCTCTAAGACACACACCAAAGTCAGCTGGGAAAAGGTTATATTAGAATACAGGTTGCTGGAGGTGGCTTTTACATGTTTAGTTTTCAGACTGGCAACTATGCTTGAGACTCATTCTGTGTCCCCTGGTGGGGTTCATTGTTCCTCCTGAGTTTCCATCCTGGGCCCACCTCTGTCCTGCGTCCCGACACATCATCTCACAATTTTCTCTCCAGCGTCCATCTCTTCCACTGGATCACGAGTTCCCTGAGGGCAGGAACATGCTTTTCTCTTTCCAGCCTCCAGCACAGTACTTAGCAAATAATCAATAAATATTTGTTGAATGAACAAGTCATCCATAATTTAGCCATGGTGTGGCCTAAAATGGACTAAAACCCCAGGCCATCTTATGATTGGACATGGTTCACTTTGGAGACTCTCACAACATTTTAACAAGTTTATTGCAGTGCTGCAAAAAATAGTTTGGTGACAGTGGGGAGTTTAGTAAAGAAGGGGAGGAAGAGAGCAGGGCCAGTAGGCGATGCGGACATGGGTCTGGCCCTTCTGACAACAGCCAGTTGTCCAGGTCTGTAGCTGGATCCTTCTGGTCAACCTGGGTGTCTGTAATGCTTCTGCATGGCATAAAGCGGAGACTAAGGGGTCATATGGTGGAGGAGTCATGGTTTCTGAGGCCCCTTCCTTTCCCAGGTTCCTTTGCTTCTTCTGTAGTGCTCTTGTCCCACCCCCGCCACCCAAAAAATGTCAGATGGGAAAGGTGAACATCAAGTATGGGGAGCAGCAGTGACATCGAGGACACCAGTTGTCATCCAGCTCAGTAGCAGTGGAAGCATGGGGGTGGGGAGGCCCCAGGACCAGAAAGGAGTGGCCTCTACCCCTACTATTACTGCCACCTCACTCTTCACACCCTTGAGGTTTGGTGTCACACCCTATCAACTCACCAATTAAATAATGCTTGGAAAAAATATTTTAGAACTAGAGTGCTGTACAAAGTATCATTATAATTGTTATTAAATCTTGCCAGAGTGAAATCTTTCCTTTAGGATGCAGTTGCTTGACACATGGGAAAAATAATCCCCACTGTCAGCCTTGCAAATAGTTGGCAAACATTTACTAGTCTACCGTGTGCAGGAGAAGGGGGAGGCGACGGTGGTCGGGGGTCTCTCTCTACGTGCACGTGTTCCACATGCCTTCCCTCAAGAGGCACATGGAAAAACGCAATGAATGAAATCATTCTTGCACTCACCTGGTTTAAATCATCACTTGCCTGGTCGAGGGGGCGGGGGCCTATTTTAGTGTCTTTGAGAAATCAAGGTTTTCATTTCAGAGGGCTCACTAAATGATGACTTCTGCAAGCCTCAGTTTTCTTTTTTGGAAAACGAAAGAATGGAGGGAAATGACCGTAGAGTTTCCTTTCCACCCCTGGTAATTGATGAGTCTCCACAGCTGATAATACTCACGCGTATCTGCGTGGGTGCTGCAGGAATAAGGAGACTCAGAGAGAAATGCTCAGAGATCTTGGAAAGAAGAGTGCCCAGGAGACAAGGGAGCAGCTCGGGGATGGCACCTGGAGTCCCAGCCCTGACTCTTCCACTTGCTGACTGCCTAGACTTAACGCAAGTCACGTAAAATGTACAGTTGGTAGGTCCCACCTCAGAAGGTTGCTGTGAGGCTCGATAGAGGTATATGAAAAACTAGTTCACAAAATACTCTTCAGACATGTCATTGCTAACCCTGGCTCTGCCACCAGCTTCAGAGGAATGTAGGGGCTGCCCCAAGTTCCCCCCCCAAGGTCTTCTCCAGTTCTAATAGTCTATTCTTCTGTGACTATATTTCCAAGTATTTTGTGAAGCACCTTATTGACCAGCTGTGCATCTGAAATCATCAAAGATACATATATTTTGATTCAAAGGGGCTTAGGTGTCATCTAGTCCAAACCTGCTAAGTCACACAGCAGTTCTGTTTACAGCATCCTTGACAATGGGTCAGTTATCATGATGGGGAAATCTTGCCCAACCTGGGAGCCGATTTTGATTTTGAGCTGTGTTAAACTTTATCAAGTTTTTCTCATATTGAGCCAGATCTGCTCCTTGGTAAATCCTACCCACTAGTCCTGCTTTCCATCTTCTGGAACCCTAATTGATCTGAAGTTATTCATACTAATTCTATCTCAAACTCTTCTCTTGTCTAGCTTAATAGTCTTCTCTCTGCTTCACAGATAAAGGACAAAGTGACTTGTCCCTGGTCACATCCCTGGGACATGTCAGAGGATGATGAGAACTTGTTGCCGGGGGTGTTCATCACTGCTGCTTACCCTCCCTGAGCCACAGAGAAATGGTCTTGCAACTGATGTAGGGAAGCCCCTGTGTCATTTTCCCAACAAACCACAATCCATTCCTTTGTTTTGGATTCCTTGGTTTAGCTACATGTTTTCATTACATTAATTGCAAAAGATTTTTCTGGTCAACCAAGACAAACTCACTAACACACACACACAGGGAATCAACATATAACCAAAGTGATGCATCAGGAAACTGGGGAAAGCTGTCCCACGTTAATGTTTTTACATTAAACTTGAAAGACTATTAGGAAAATAGATAACACACAGACACAGAAGAAAGATCTCTTAGTTTTAAAGCACTGCTCTCAACTTGAGTGGGTCCAGTGACATAAAATAAAGGAACTAGGGGAAAAAGATCACAGAACTGAAAACTGAGGAGTATTTGAGCTTTGTTTTGTTGGAATATGGACTATCACCCTTGGTCCCTCATTTTTTTATTTTTAGATATTTGTCTTAGGAGTGAACTCACCACGACAGGATGCACAGTAGTTATGTTTTGTGTGGAGCAGCAGAAAAAAGACTGAGAATAAAGGTGGGAGCATCGTTCCAGTCCCTAAACTGCCATGGAGGGGTTGTCTGGTCCCTAAGAAGCTCAGCAGAAATGGAGTAGTCGTGACTTATTGATATCAACAGTCAGCTTTTCTCTTAGAGGTTTCGAGGTACCCTCAAAGGAGCCATGGAGATCACTGGGGACTCACTGCCTTCTTGCAATACCAACTGGATTTTGCAGATAAGGAAACTGAGGCCCAGGCAATTGTCGTGACTCAGGTAATATCACGCAGAGAAGTATGTAGAGCCAAGACTGGAGGTCTGGCCCTTGATTCTGAGCTCAGTGCTCTCCCCGGTGCATCACTGAGCAGAGTAGATGACTTAATTCTTACTGTCCAGAAGATGGACACCCTGAAAACAATTGCCCCTTCCATCTTTCGGAAAGCAGGAAGAGTTATGCCTTTCATTCAGCCACAAAGACAGTCTTATCGTTAGTTCCTTTATCAGAGCTCTAAGTCACAATTGCTTTGGATGAATTTCTCATATTTAGAGTTAGTATCTTACAAGGTTACTATATTTATCTTTCTATGTTTGCTGGAAATGAAGGAAAAATGTTAACAGCTGTACAACTAGAGGAAAAAAGGAAAGAAAGAAAAAGGAGAGAGAGAGGAAGGAAGGAAGGAAAAGAACAAACTAGGCTTTTTTTTTTCAAAGTAAGGGAGGAAACATTAACACAAAGGAACACTCTTACTAAGAGTAGGTGGAGAAAGGCATCTGAAAAATAATACCTCAAGATGCATTGAAACATTTTAGGGAATTAGGGAATTCTGATCTCCTGAAAAAAAAAAAGAAAATTAATATTAAAGACAAGCTGTGAGTTTCCATCTGGCCTTGCCGCTTTCGACTAACGCTTCCATGACGGAATTCATCTGTCCATCAACTGTCAAAAATTCTCCTGTCAGTAAATCCCACGATACCCGAGCAAGCCCACCCCGCTCAAAATATTCCATGCCACAAACTATTCCGAATTCTGAATTCTTTTTTTCAGATCTCTGTTCCATAAGACATAAAAGTTGTCGCTTCCTGGCACCCCTTTTTTCTCTCCCTTTCCCCCAAGTCTCTCTCACGCTCAACCTCTAGTGGGGGGGGGGAATGAAGGAACTTGTGTGGAAAATTTAGGGAGCCCTCAGTCATTTGGAGATTGCGTTCCCACCCAGATCCTTCTGAGCTTTTGCACTAGAGTCTGACAACAGACAGCCCACATCTGTTTTAAAACACTGAGTGGTTGTGAAGTGTGAACTCCCCACTGTTTAATGTAACTACATGACTATTTAATGTACACTGTGGTAGAGCAGCTCAGAATGCCAAACTGTTGTGACATGCCTGAAGGACATATATAAACATAATATACTGTAGGTTATTGTGACAAAAAACATCTATGCCACAAACAGGGGGATCTGTTTGTCCACCAGGACCACTGCATGAGAAAGGAAAAATGTTCGTGACATTCTTTCCCCTACCCCATCCCCACGTCAACTGTGAAATCGATACGGGGCTAATGAATCGATAAATCCAGAATGGGCATAACGTGCCCGATTTAAATAGTTTCAGAATTTCAAAACCACTTATCTTTTAAATGAATCTGAATCTATAATGCAGAAGGAATGCGGAGAGAGAGGACCGAGAGGAACTGCTGAAGATTTTGGCCTCTTCCTAGAGACTTTGTGAACTTTTATGGGTGTTAGGGCACATTGGGTAACATTTTGGTGGTACTTTTGGTGGATTTGGGGGCCATCATTCTCTGCACATGTCATAGATGGAAAAACCATCTACAGCTGCTGCTAGCGTTAATAAACGAAATGAGAGGGAAGACATTATGGCTTTGCAAATATATTTCATTCTTAATATGTTTCTCCCAAAGGTGAATTCTTGTACCTTCCGACATCTCATTAATCAATTGATCAGAATCTGTTATTTTACATCTCATTGCTACAATTCTAATTAACCTTTGCTAGTTAAATACTCACCCAAAATCAACTCCAATTGTTAACCCCCTTTCCCTTTAATCCAGGCATTTCAATAAAAGCTTTTCTCTTTCTCAGTCTTTAACTAGGACTTAAATGGAAAAGATCTAGACTGTGTAGTATCTATTGCTCTTTAGGGAATTTTGCAAACCTAGAATAAAATCTTTAGGTCTGAAAAACATATGAAGATTATGCTCTGAGTAGGCTTCCAGAGGGTGGACTCGGCTATTCTTGTGTGTACTTTTAGGAAAGTATTATTCCCTTTTTAATTCAAAGTTGCTGTTTCTCAGAAAATAACTATTTCCATGGAAAACAAAACAAAGCAGCCCGAAACAACAACCAAAAATATCCCTTTGTAAATGATACCGAGAAAGAGAAAGGGAGATTTGTTTTGAAAATAAATTTCAAACTGCTATTATTGTTGGTATTTAAGTTATGCTACTTTAATACAGACCAAGATTCTTCATCTATTATTTCTAGATTGAAAACACCCAGGCCAAGGTCCCGTAATTAGGAAAACTTGCTCCTGCCTCCGACTAGTGCGTTTCGGGCTTCCCGTTACTGTATCCCGTGGTCCGCATGATTTTTCCTGATAACTTAGCAGTCACCGAGGGAATAAATCTGAGAAGGCCTTTGAAACAAAATTGTGAACCCTTTCCTGTTTGCCTTAGACCTGCAGCCTCAGTCCAGGCTGCAGATGGACTGTCCCAGGCACGGAGGACTTCTCTTATATTGAGGACTTTAAAGGGACGGTGTAGGGAAAGCAGCTCGAGAGAGGGGCCGAGGACGGAGAAATCCAGCAACACAGCAGCGAGGGGAAAAACCACTTTTGTAGAGCTGACAAATGGGGAGTGTGGGGATAAGGTCTTCCGAAGCCAATCGTCCCTTAACAATTCGGTGAATTAGTTGGTTTTTCCTTGGACACGCTCCCCTGTCGTCTTCTTCCCCACTCATCTGCCGCCTTTCATCACAGTGAAGAGCCCCATTACCGAGGAACACCTCACATTAGCTCCTAATGCGGGTAAGTTTCTGGTTACACGGCTGCAGATGCCGTGTAATGTCACCACCCTTCCACAGCCAGCGGACTTTTGACGGGCTTTTGTTTTAATTTCCTTTATCCCGCTGGTTGCAACTTTGGAGACAGACGCAACCCTCGCCACGCAAACAGGGTTAGTGCCTCTTTAAGGAATATTTAAATTGCATTTCCTACTGTCAGTTAAGTCTCATCAATCATGTTTTTAATTAAAAAGAAGGACATCTACATCCCACTTTCGACTCAAAGTGCATAATGAAATCCTGGACTGGGGTAGCGCTGGAGAGTTTCCGCGCTGCTCAATGCATTCGGTGGAGAGGCAGGCAGGGGAGGTCAGGAACACTGGTGCATATGCAAGTGGCAAACAAATAACACTCCTGATAGGGCCGGGTGACATGTGTCAACCCTTGTCATCGAGAAACAAGAAAGGCAATGTGCCCAGACAAAGGGTAGGGTGGAATCTCTACACGCTGGCAGAACCTGACCCACGCGTGAGGCTTTGTGTAGCAGATGCCTCTCTCATTGTTCTGTGCCTCCCTCCCCAGTACCCCTGACAACAGCCATTGCCGCTGGCATTCCACCCTGACATCTGTTCAGCTTTATTGATGCGGCCCTGGAGGAATTCCCAGTGTAAACAGGGAATTCTCTAAGGGAACCCCATGTTGTAAAGGGATGAGCTGCATAATGCAAAGATTTAACCACTATTTAAAGGTGTGACACTTGATTGAAAGTGACTTGATTTTTTACCCCCTTTCCAATCCTACCTCCCTCTCCACCCTTAACTGTATTTGGCACACACGGACTGCAGCAACGCCCCCCTCCCCCACCCCATCGCTTTGTTGTCCTGATGCTGCAGAACCCATTAGAAAGGATGAAGGATGTGGGGGGGTGGGGTGGCGCTGGGTACCATCATCCAAAAAAGCCACTTAAAAAAAATTCTGGGTTACAGTCAATTGAGTCTAGTTGTCGCGTTGGGAGCCTGCCCACTGCCCACCCACACTCCTGGCGAGAAGCAGCTTGAGAGTTGCTTGGTCCTGTGACTGAAACTAATGGGGTGGGCTTTGTGCTCCTTGCTAGAAGCAACTGTGGCCGTTTACAGTCCCTGGGCGGAGCCTAGTCAGCCCAGTCCTGGCAGTGCTGGAACTGAGGGGATTTGCCTTTGGAATTTTATGTTTTTGGCAATGGTGCCATAGGATGTTAATACACGGTTTTTTAAAAGCAGACCTGTTAAGAAACACAATGCATCCATCTTCGCCCCAGCAGATGTACACGCAGTCTAAGGCCAGCTCTGCAATGCTGCAGCCTGGCTCAACTTCCTGGCTGATATTCAAGAACAGGGGGTGTCTTGAGAGCTCAAGTACTAACATTTTGTGGCTGAGGTTAAATATGCAGAGATCCGTCAATGGGGCCTAGGCAGCATGGCTGCGTCTGGTTAGGAGTGAACTTTACTTGTGATAATGCACGGACGGAGTGTGTTCCGTGAGGCCGTGGGTTGGATCTGGATTTTTCTGAGTCCACACGGCAACCCCCCCACTCCTCTCCAGTCGACTGGTGGATAGACAAACCCTGAAAATTGCAATGACCCCCTCCTGCACGGCTTCAAAACAAACGAGGGTCTGTGTTATCATAGTAAGGGCAAAAGAAAACGACAAAATTACCAGAGTGTGAGGTCCAAAGTCAGAAAAGGAAATCCATTTCTGTAAGGGCCTAAAGTGGTTGCTGACCTGTGTTTTCAGAGAAGAGATATCAAAAAGAGGGTCACTGTGTGTGTCTGTGTGTGTGTGTGTGTGTGTGTGTGTGTGTGAAATTAACCGTAATCAGTAGGCTGGCTCTTTACCTAGAGTTTTAGGACTTGCTTTCAGCTGGTCCTTTTCCTTCCCTAGATCATATGTGGCTTTCTAGTCAAGGAACCAACTTGCTATTTGGGAATATGTTTGTGCCCGCTGCTGTAGATTGAATTTTTGTTTAAAACTACAATAGGAACCCTCTAGAGATTTTTTTAATGCTAAAAATAATTTGTGTATTTTCTTCTGACTGAAACAATGCATGCTAACTTGAGAAAATTTAGAAAATATGGACCAGCAAAAGAGAATTAAATGAAAACTACCCATTAATTAGCCCACCACTCAGGAAGAACCATTAATCTCCTTGGTTACCCCTCTTCCAGTCTTGTCTCTGTTTGTATAGTTAAAAAAGAGTGAATATCCTGTTTTTTCTTTTGTAGTCTGTTTTTTTTTTCACTTATTAGACTATCTTCCCATATCATTAAATATTCTACAACAGACTTCACATAATTATGTAGTATTCTTTTGTATATCATAGTCAATTATTCATTTCAGGACAAACGTGGTTTCTGCACTTATATTTATTACAAACAATGCTGCAAGGAACAACTTTTGTAGGTAAAGCTTTAGGTGTATCCGTGACTCTTTCTCTGGGACAAACCCTTAAAAAAGAATTGCTGGGTCAAAGGCTGTATGCATTTTTAAGATTTTTGATCCATATTGCCATATAGCTAGAAAGATTGGACCAACTTGTACTCCCACCAATAGTGGATCAGAGCACCCCAAAATGCAAGTCTTCTGGGCATATTCGTGTGTGTCCGCAAAATGTAGAACTATGTGTGGTGAAGTTACAGTCCCTTTTCCATAGATTCATGGCAGCATTTCTAATTAATATGTCCATTCCCGAATCTCCTCCCATCTGGCTGAAAAATAATAAGTACAAACAGCTAAGTGTTGATAGAAGGTCAGAATCTGGCAAAGTCCAACTTTCCTTCCTGTCCACTTTAAAGTGAAAAATAAGTTAACTTTGACATTGTTACCAGTCACAGATTTAAAGTGAACTGTAAATAAAATTCAGGCCCTGTTCCGAAAAGGACCCCTTAACACCCAGCACCTCCACCCAGGCCTGTTGGAAGGTGGCAGGTGAGAACAACATAACTCACAGCTATGCGGTGAATGCGCTTTCATTAGAACGTGGCTATTGATGGGCTGCCCCTTTAAGCACCGTTTTCCTTCACTGACTCTGAACATACCTTTTGGGATTCAAAATAATTTTGCAACAGTGGATACAGACCTTCTTTATGTGTTATTGGTCTGGGAACAGCAACAGATTAAAAAAAATATTACCAGGTCAAATAACAGCTGTTATTATTAAGTTCAGCTTTTATTATCAATTTGCCAGTAGAATCCGGCCGTAAAAAAAAAAAGTCTGCATCTGAGCTTTTTACTAATCAGTACTCTCATTTTGCTAATATTCTAACGACTGTCAATTTACTTCAGTGCTGCCATTTGCAGAATTTTCCAATTAGCAGCAAACCTGTTCCACCTTCTCCTGTAATTATGGGGGACTCAGTTCAGATCAGCTGCGGCCAGACAGCATATGATGTAGTTGCCAAAATCTGTGCAATGTTGTTTTTAACCTTTGCATGTGCTGGCACAGTTTTAACATCTCTGTTTGTAGGCAGGAGGCTCCCACAGTAGTGGCATGTGTCAAAATATCAAAATTATTTTTAATAAACACACAACGAGGATGAAAACACAAATATGGACGTATTTGGTTTTCGGATCAATTGAACGTCTGTTCCAGATTTGGTAGCATTTCCCCTTCTCTACCCGCTCCTTTTTTTTTTAAAACAAGAGTCTTTTGAAAAGAACAATTGAGGGTTGCTGAACTGAACCAATTTCTCCCTGTTTCCGTTGTCAGTAAAACAACAGTTATTAGAAAAACCCACATTTCAGAATGGAGGGGACCCCAGCAATCATGTGGGCTAACCCTCTCATTTTTAGAAATGAGGAAAGCTAAGGCTCAGAATGGAGAAGAGACTTACCCAAGGTCACACAGCTAGTTATGTGCAGAGCTGGGTCTAGAACCCAGGTCTTTTGCTTCCAGTCCAAGGTTCCTTCCTCTACAGCATTCATTTTCCCCCTTTTCTTGATGGCTTCTAAATGTGGCAGGAGACAGAACAGGAAAGCCTCACCCGGATCCCTCGTTTCATAGAATGCCTTGCTAGCAACATCAAAACCAATCAAACTCTCTGAAAAGCTGCCTAAAGAGCTGACATTGCAGTAATAACAATAGTGAGGCAATAACTATTATTGCTACATGAAAAAAATATATTTAATAATAAGCTCATTGATTTTTAACAGCATCTCTGTGTTGCCTAATTGATGGGAAGTTGTATGTTTGTGTAGCCGATGGGGGTTATGAATTAAATATGGCCGTCTTTCCTTGAGGGATGTATGTCAATGCAAGAAAGACGGAAGATCTACATTTCCCCCAAGCAAAACAGTGCCCTCGTAACAGGAGCAGGGAAGACTGAAGTGCGAACAAAAATAAAAACCATCCATCACTGTTTATTAAGTGCTGCTACTTGAAGGTAAAAGGGATATTGAACTGTTTTTAAATTGGAAGGAATGTAGCTGGACAAAATATTGATGGTAATATTAGCTGGGTGACAAATTTTATTCTTTTGTCCACATTCATCAAAGGAGCAATTTGGAGTAAATTATTTTATCTATGCCCGTAAACCGATTTTCCTTCCCTTTTTATTTTTTAAGCACACATGTTTATTAAGGAACATGGTGTAGGAGGGATGATACCTTCTCGTTCAAGCTCTTCAAACCTTGTGTATGAGTCAAAGGGTCCACAGTTGCTTCAGACCAGGCCAGGCATGGGTCTCCAAGGTGCTTATATAAAATTTAATATGGGCTTAAAAATTGAGGCAGACTGAGTCTGTTCCCACAATTTAAAAGAAAAGGGGTGGGTCAGATTTGATTTCATTTTTAGCTGTGGTTTTCAAGTGGAAGTTCTGAAGCATTTATTTATTTTTCCAAATTTATAGTGTACCCCTTCAGTCCAATGTTCACTGGCTGCTGTTCAATGAAAACATCCAAGTTTCTATGGCAAAACGGGCTGAGGCAGGGAAATGAAAATTGAAAATGTCGGCTGACAATGGGGAGAATTTCAATAAAAATTTAGTTTGAAGTTTCCTTCGCTTCAACGCTATTCAACTTCAAGTCGTTTTTGTTTGCATGAGGTCACGGAAGTGCTGAGGTGTTTCACAATAACCTTACCAGGCAGGCTAGCATACTCAGAAATGGATGAACCCAATCAAAGCCCTAGTGTTTTCAGAAACGCCTACTGTGTGTCCAGAGCTGGTCCAGGGTGTTGGCGTCTCTGTCCTCTCCAATTAGATTCTGGGAATCCAGGTCCTTCCAACTTCAAATGTGCCTTTAGCCAAAATGACATTCTCATTTCTGACGAATCTCATCATCTCAACCAAAGTGCAGTTCATTGAACAACAGAAAGTGGTTTGTTTGTAAGT